>NW_024881272.1:32335322-32762822 GCF_018691265.1 Tyto alba
AAAAAACCCAGATACATAGCCTAAAACAGTTTTTTTTTCCTTGTGGTGAATTTTTTTTTTAAGAATGTCAGTTAATATTGTACTTTGCATTGTGTCTCTGGAAATATCTTTTTTTTTTTTTTTTTTTTTTGGTAGAAGGCCTCCATCGAACAAAATTAAAACCATAACCGGCATGACAATGTAAGGAGAGCTTCAATGGCACCTAAACAATAAATAAATAACAAAATAAACCTCATGAGGTCTGTCGGAGGCAGGTCTTGTGAAGTTAACACTGCCTGCTAGGCAGGATTTTCATTAAATCAAGCTTACAATGCCAATTTTGTCTTGAAGTCAATGCATGTATTACTGTTTGACAGTAAACCCAGCTATGCCATCATCAAGTCCAAGGCTGCGCAATAGTCTAATTAGTATCGAGTACATTTTCCTTTTATTTTTTCCAATAAAAAAGCAGTGGGATGAAAATTGCTTTGATATATAGCAGGTAACATTGAAGCTATTCCATAGCACTTAACTGTAGTGAATACTGTGTCACCAATTCTGAAATCAATTTAATGTTTAATGCAAATCCATTACATGGTGCTATTACAGGCTGGCAAAATGATTTACAAAAATGTGACAACTTGGGCTCAATTCACTCTGCTTTCCAACAATGTAAATGCATAGCAGTGTTTATCTGCATGAAAACTATGCACTAATCTATCTGAAAAAAAAAAGAAAAGAATATATCAACTTTGGTATCTACTTTCCGTTTACTTCGATCCTTGCCTTTTCGGTCATTGTTATAATGCCAGCTTTAGGACAGAAAGAATTATAAGAAAACCAGCATAATACCTGATATATTAAAATGTAGTGCCTGTGAAATCTGTATTATATTGCTCTTCTGAAGTAAGATTTTTCTACACCGGTAGCCTTCGCTGTCTGTCAGAACCTTCTGATATAGGTGATGTAAAATAACCGTACAATATTAATGCATGCTATTCCATAATGCTTAGTAGCTGTATGAATATTACTCAAAGTTATGTTAGTCTTTTTTTCTGACTTGGTTCTTGTCAGATAGGTTTAAAGATATTTCACTGAGAACGCAAATTCTGTCTTTTCTTGATTTGGGGTGTTTTCAGTATTTTGGAGGTATACATTTACTTAAATTCAGTATTACTTGTGTTTTGGGTTTTTTTTCTTTTTTTTCTTTTTTTTTCCTTTTTTTTTCCTTTTTTTTTTTTTTTTTTTTTTTTTTTTTTTTTCCCTAGAGGGCAGGACATGGTGTTTGAGACCAGAAATCCGTGCCTGGTAAGATTTTCGTCTTGAAAAGCTACCCTAAGAATTCAGAGAGCTTGCTCTGAAGAACAGACGCATAAAGTTCAAATTTAAGGGACTGTCCTTTAAACCCACAAACGAGATTGAGCTCACGTTGCGAGAGATTTCTTAATGGGCAGCGGTTAACCAGGTACCCATGCTTGACCCTTCTTCACACCAGACTTCCTCATATAGAAAGAAAAACCCTTTAAAAAAAAAAAAAAAGAAAAAAAGAAAAAAAAAACCTCATGTGGTTGTTTAGTTTCATGCACAGTTGCAATATTTTTCTTCAAACAAACTCTGTACAAACTTTGGGCCCGATTCATAAAAGCTCCTTTGCTATTAACACGGGAGGCTGGTGGGCTTTTCTCGGCCAAATTGCGGGTGGCTCGCTTTCCGAGCGCCCGCTTTGGCCAGCCCCGCTTTCCTCGGCACGCGTGCCCGCGGGCTTTCCTCTCCCTCCCCTTCCCCTCCCCGCCTCCCCGCGCCCCAACGGAGCCGAGGAATCGCTGGGAAGGGGCCGCGGAGGAGGCGAGGCAGCGCAGGACCATGCTCCGGCACCCCCGAGGCGCAGGCTGGCAGGGGGAAAAGGGGGAGACGGGGGCGAGGACGACCCCGTGCCGCGCTCCGGCCGGTGCCAGGGGTTCGTAACACGGTGGTACGAGGCTGCTCGATTACAAAAGAGATCTTGTCCGTACCAGGAAAAAAAAAAAAAAAAAAAAAAGACGCTAGATCGCTACCTCCGAGCTCTAGAGAAAACCTTCGTCAAGGCAAACACTTGTACACAATGTGAACTTTTGTACTTTCTATGCTTTTTTTTTTTTTTTAGGGAAGACTATTTTCCACTTAGTTAATCCTCTATGCTCGAGCATGAACAAAAACAATTGTGTTGGGTGAAATGCCCCCCCCCGCTTTTATCTGCATCCACAAATTAATATGAGGGGAAAAAAAGAAAAGCAAAACAAAACAAAAAAAAAAAAAAAAAGAAGATGAGTTTCTAGACGGAGCATGGTAGGAAGAGAGTGCCCGGCTTGGCATCTGCCGCCGCCGCTTGTTCTTGCTGCCGGCGCCCTGCGCCCGGCCGCGACTGCTGCCTTGGGGAAAGGTCTGCGAAATTCTTTGCTTTGGAAATACAATCAAGGAGAAATCTCCATTTTGGCAGGCTGTGCGGTTTCTCTGTGCGGCTGAGCTCTGACCTAGCCCTGTCCCGCTGCCTGAGACTGGCCCGGCCAAGTCCCTCGGCGTCAATTTGAAATTTGGGGCGCTAAAATTTCCACCGGCCGTGTGAAAGGTCTGCTGCAAATTCACTTGACACCCGTGTTAATACCATGTCGTGTTCATTTTTTTTTATGAGTCAGGCCCCTCGTGCCTCTAGTATACTTGTATTGACTCTCATAGTTACCATTTTAGTTTTACTGTGTTCTGTGAAAAAAATTGTAATTGGTTGAGAATCACTGTGGGCATCCATTCTTATTCAACTAAGTCTCCGCAGGTTTTTTGAGCTGGTGTGGATTAGTTTAACTCTTGTATTCAACCATTAGTGCTACCACCTTCTCACATTACAATACAATTACTGGAAGCAAGTACTGCATTTCCTATGCAACAAAAAAGGAAAATAAAAAATTGCTAATGCTAACAGGCTGTGTTGTTATTTACTTTCAGCTGGGCATGGGGCGGCGGCATCGACCTCTCCGGGTGCGTGGCCTCGGGGCCGGCGCCGGCGCTCCGACCTGGGCAGGTTTGGGGGTTCCCCGGCAGTCTCTTCATCCCAAATCACAGGGATATTTGGTTAAATCGAGTCGCTGTTGTCACATCAGCCGTGCTTTCCCGTGCAGTCGGTGTCCCGCCAACACAAAATGGTTCCCCACACGGTAACACATTAATCTTCAGCGAACCTCTGCGGAGTAAATCACCCAAAGTAAAAACACCAGGCGCATCTAGTACAGAGGGAGGAGATTCATTAATTCTGCAAATGCTACAATATATCCTTAAACAGAGCTAAACTTTTAAAATATTACCTCGTTCCCCAGGAGCCCCAGCGCCAGGTGTCGGCGGCGTTTAGGCCTTGGCTGCTGAGTAGGCCTCGGCGCCGGCCGGGCAGAGCTGCCCCGCTCAGCCCCGGCTGTGCTGCCCCTCTCGAGGTGAGGGACAGGAAAAAATTAGGTTTCTTCGCAACCTTTAAAGTTTCCTTCAGTGCTTTTCGCTCTCCGGCACCTTTTTCTTAAAAGATACGTGCAGAAATCAGCATTTGCAGAAAGGAATTTTTTTGCTTTTAAGCCATTTTGCTTGGGCCCTGAAGGTGGTGAGAGGCGAGGGCCAGCGCGGCTCTGCCCAGCCCTTCCCAGGGCAGCACCAGCTGCAATACCAGCTCTTCCATCTTATTTGGGGGGAAATGAGTGTTTTCTAACAAATAGTTGCCTGACACTCGTAAACCACTGGTATTTCCTTTCTCACACCTCCACGTAGTTTCGGGTTTGGCTACAAGGGCAGGACGGGAGGCTTGGGCTGGGCACAGCTCTAATGTCACTGTCCTCGGGGGGCCCCGTCTGCGCCCCTCGCCACATCCCAGTTGCTGCTTCGGACACGGCACCCGCTGGCACCGCCACACGTTGTAGCAGCTGAGGACAGGTTGGAGCCCATTCAATTTAGCTTTTTTTTTTTTTCCTCATGAAAGGGACTAGACAGTATGGAAAAGCCAAATCCGTCCTCACAAAAAAACACAGCGCCCTGAGCGGGGGCTCACCAGCGCCGCTTGCCCCCCTTTTGCCCTGTGAGCCCTGGGAGGAGAGGGGGAGAAGGAGGGCAGGGCTCTCGCTTCTGGGCAGAAACCTCATCTCAAGGCAGTGAAAATGAACCCAAATGGCGGCAGTGCCCCTTTGGCTTGGAAATGAGCCCAGGCGTGGGCTGACCTGTCCGCGGGGCAGCGGGAGCTGGATGCCCCCTCCGAGCAGGGGGTGCAGGGATGGGAGGGAGGGACAGGGACCCACCATGCACATTGCTGCACCAATACACACAGGAAAAATAAAATATGCTTTAAAAAGAAAGACAAAAAAAGGTTCGGTTACACTAGACAGGGAAGATTTCTCCATGTTGCCCTGTATGCGGCCGGCGTTGCGCTCACCGACAGCTCCTTAACGCTGCCCCTTTCTCTCACTCGGCCCCTGTGCCCTCATCTATCGGTTCCCCCTGCTGCAAAAATCATTCACTGTTATTTATTTATACCCTTTATTATCGAGAGCATTGGCTGAGGCTGCCCTGGGTTTCCATGGAGGACCCAGGAAGGTGCCCAGGAGGGCAGCCAGACCCTGCCCCTCACGTGGGTGCTGGGAGCAGACTTGGGCATCATCTCCCACTTTCTCACTCCTTTTTCCTGCACCTTTTCTTTGACTCTTTCTTTCTCTTTCTTCCTGCAGATGAAAAGGTCTCCATCAGTATCTAAGGAAATAAATCCCATTTATTATTTATTGATATCAAAATGTGTCAGCTTGCCTCGGGATGCAAGAAGAATACGCAATAGGCTGCTAACAGAAAATTAAAAACTTTGGGTGGAAGAAGGACGGGGTTTTGTTTAGGCAGAGCAACACGGGCGCTTTGGTGCTCTGCCTTGGAGGGAGAAGCGCTGGGACGTGCTTAGAGGGAGTCTTGTGCGGTGCGAAGCCCGTCGAAAGGTGTGCAGTGCTGTGCACGGGTGAGAAGCCTGCGGGCCCGGCTCTCCCTTTTTTAGTGAGGTTTCATTTATCACCATTTGATTTTTCATCAGTGAAAGAAATATGGGCTGAACACCTTGTTTTGGCCATAAATAGCAACATCTGCACGCGAGCCCTTTTTTTCCCTCAAAAGGGTGCTCCGTGGCGTGGTGGGTGATGAAGTTGCAGCAAGCATGGTGGTGACAAAGTATTTATCCTGAACTTCGACACGTTGGGCGTTTTCGCCTTTCTTTCCCAAAATGCAGACCGCCAAATTGCTTTTGTATTGCTGATATATAATCTTCAGAATTTTTCAATCTTCTCACAAGCTTATTGTTATTGCACAGATATCCTGAAGAGATTACTCACATGTCATGAAACAATGGCCTTTTAAATTCCTGTTACTGGCGGATCTGGCTACTTAATCTCTTCCTTAAATGTAAATGTTCCTGATGATGCAACAAGAAAAGGACTTGGGGAGTATTACTGAGGAGGTGGGTTCGTCCGATGTCTTTTATCTGCCAAAGACAAGCCAAGACTGGAAATATTTATTGGTTCAGTACTTCAGCAACACGGTATTAATTGCCTCCGCGTGTTTTGATAGGTAGTTAGCACAAGGGTATTAATGAAAATAGCACCACTTCATTTTAAAATTAACTGCTTGGCCATTCAGCAACATGAGCTGATAAATTATGGCAATAAATTTGCAGTGGAGATTTATGCCAGCGTAACTCGCACTCGGGCCCGCAGGCACGGTCTCGTGGGGACGGGAGATGAGGAGGTTGAGGGGTCACAGCCAGCAACCCCCCACACCTTACCCATAGGCAGCTCCATGATTTTTTTTAAATCCTTCCATAAATGTGGGTCCAGGAGCTTCATGACCTTATGGGTCAGTTTAGGTTCTCCTTTAAAATAAATGATGCTCAGGGGGCGAAGGGGCCCTCCTTGCCGCGGGGGGCTGGAGGCATGGCCGAGTCTCTAGCGGCAAACGGGGTGCTCTGAGCCACCTCCCGTTCCTCTGGACGGATGGAAACGGAGCCGAGCTTTCCCCGTCGTTGTTATTTTTATTGAGGCCATTGGAGAGAAGAGGGGCCACCTGAGAAACCATGCAATCAGCCTCGCTTTCCCAAAAACCTTTGAAATACAGAGTCAGGCTGCTGGTGCTGCAAACTGTCAAGATGTAAATATTCATATTAGTATTTATCGGTATTAGTATTGTCATTTTTACTAGCCAGTCAGTGGCCTCTCGCTTGCCAGCACTAGACCCAGCATGTATTTATTTCTGTCCCACTCTTCCCTTCCACCGGGCAAAGCAAAGCGTCACTGCGGTTCAGGTCAGACCCAAACCCACCCCTTTCTTCAGGGTTTGGGTTGTTTTTTTTTCACACTATTTGCTCGGGACAGGAGGCGATGGGCGGGCAGGGGCCGCAGCCCAGCCTGTGCCACAGAAATATTCATCTGCGGAGGATGAACGGCAGCTCCCTGCCTTGGGCGGTGAAGAAATTGGAAAATGTTCCTATAAATGTGATTCATACAACATAACACCTGCCTGCACATTGCATTATCCAAACCTATTAGGGTGAAGGAGTCGCAGCCAACTATTTTGGTATATGGGTTTTAATTTTTTCCTCTGCCTTCTTCATTATTTCCCCACAGAAATTTTGCAACCCAGAGCCTTTTTTTTTTTCCTTCCAAAGCTAAAGAAATGCTCTTCTTCCAAAATGCTGCATTTAGTTATAGGGTGGAAGACACACAACTTCTAGAGAAACTTCAGCTGGATGTTGCATTTATAAATAAATGTGACAAATTTAATAGGGTAGGATAGGTATTTGAATTATTGATTGTTAAATATTTAAGCTACGAGCCCCCATCCATCAGCATGTGTGAGAAAGCTCGGGGCAGATTTATGATGCTGGAGTTTTCCTGGTTAGCTGGCACTTGGCATTTCTATTAATTATAGCCCACACATTCGGGTTTTTTTCAGGATTTGTTAGAAATATTTATAAAAGATGTCCCTATTATACCATTTAAATATTGTTTGTGCAACTGGAACGTGTTTTCTATTGGGGATTAATACACTGTTTGATTTAGGGGAAAATTAAATTAGAAGGTGTAAGTCTCAGGAGACAAATGCTTTATTTGAGAAGGGTTTCCACCACTGGAAAGCACAAAGTTTTTCTTTTATATATAAATATTTTGCTCTGGGTATTTCCCGAGGTCTGCAGGTGCGTGGGATGTCTCAAAAGTGCCCTCAGCAATGGGCAGGGGGAGAGGAGGTACGTGGCAGGGAGGGGGCAGGATGAAATACGTCATATTTATTAAAATTAAGGGATTTAGGGCCTCCTCCTCTAACAATTTCCCCGGAAGGATGCGAGCCCCATGGCTGAGCGCAAGGCCCCGGGGCAGGGAGGCTCTGCGCGAGGGAGGAAACTGCCCGGGGACTCTCGAGTCAATAACACACCTCTGAAAAAAAACACCTCCCAAAATACGTAGCTGTATGATAGATTGTAATTGCTCAAGAAGAGCCATTATGGCCTGTTAGGTCAATACTCTGCGTTTCCAAAGTGCTTTAATTAATACATATTTACCTCAGGTAATAGCAGGGATTTCTCTGAGTCATCGTATTAGGCCAAGAAAGGGTCCTAACTTTCATAATTCGGGCTGGGGGGGGGCGACACGACAACACGAGTTTAGTCTCTTATTGCACTTTATAAAAATGCATCTTGATGCCACGAGCAGCAAGAAACAACCCGTCCAGCAAGAGCATCGCATCGCCCCGTGCCTGGGGAGGCGACGTGGCGGGTGCCGCACGGCATGGGGGGGGGTGGCCCAAAGCTTTGCCAGCTCGCCCACCACATCCCGCCTCGTCCTTCTGCTCCCAGTTGCTCTTTTGGAGTCGTAAATATGTTACGGGCAAGAGGAGCCCTCGGCGCCGCGGGCTGTGCGGCTCAGCGCGCTGCCGCGGCCGGGCTCGCTGGGGATGCAGGATGCTGGCGCTGGGGAAGGCGCCCGGGCACCCCAGATTATTTGGGAGAGGGTGACCCACACCCTCCAAGGTGTTTTTTAAGTGATAACTTCTGCTTTCAAACAAGAAGTGTTGCTCGTGGGGACGGCAGGGCTCGGCCCCCTCCTCGTGTCACGCATCTTCCTCCTCCTTCTCTTCCTCCTGGGCGCTGCTGAGATGCTGCACGTGTGATTAAACAGAAGCCCTTAAATTGCTGCAATTCTGCGTCCACTCAGGGCTCGCTCCGGTGTTGTGAAACTCCCAGGACATCGGTTTACCTGCTCTAGTCATCCTGGACATGTGCCTTGATGTGAGAACCAAAGGCATCACACCTCTCCCGCCTCTGGAACGCAGCCCCTGGTCGAGCCGTGCGTGGGCTGGGAGGGGGGCAGGTGACCAGCAGGTTATAACCACCCCAGGTAACTAAAAATATAAACGATTACTGAATTTTTTTTTTTTTTTTTCCCCCCTCACAACCACAAATTAGAAATGGCACTGCTAAAAATCACTGGCCTATCCACAAATTTTAATTGAAACCTAAATAAATCATTTTCGTTGCTGCACTTGCATATAAACAATGAGGGAGATGGCACACTTACAGCGGCTTGTCAACGTTTGGTGACTAATGAGTCGCTGTGAAAATACAATCTGAAGGGCTGGAATTGAAAGCAGATTCCTCGGCTAACGAAGGGCACATGCGACCCCGCCGCGGCCATCGCGGCAGAAGGCACCGAAACCACCTCTTGGGGCTGGGGGTAGGGGGAAGGAAAAATTTCGTTAAGGCTGGCAGGACGAGTCTTTATTAAATAAAGCGCGGCACTGTAATGTGATATTGCAGCTGCAGCCTTTTTGCCACGTTATAGAGTAATGTTTTCCCCTGTCCTTGCAGCAAACAATAACCATATGCTGGATTTGTTACCAAATGTTTATTTTATTTCTTCATTAGTACACAGCGAGGGCTTGCAAAAAAAAAAAAAAAAAAAAACAAAAAACAAAAAAAAAAAAACAACAAAAAAAGAGATTTGGTTGCTCGAAGCGCCCGGGTAGAGTTTTTAGCCAGGGAGGCAGGTATCTCAGGCAGGGGTGCCCACGCTTTGGCGTTGGGCTTTGCTGTGTGTCACCCCGTCCCCGCCGCACCCCCGGATCCCGGGGTCCCCGTCGGGGATGCCCAGCGCGTGCGGGAGCGGAGGAGCCGGGACGGGTGCTGCAAACCGAGTTCCTCCTCCCGCCCCGGGGCTCCGGCCGCGGCACCGTCGGGAGGAAGGCCAAGCGAGACGCCGAAGTTAAACAAATTCTCCTGTGTTTTACAAACCCTCCCCGTCTGATGGGACAGGCAGCGCCGGTGCCCCCGGGACGAGCGGCTGTTCGGCGCAGCAGAAGCGAGTTTCTGGTTGGAAGCTGGAGCCGAGAGCTCGGCCGCTCGCCGGCGAAGCCCACGAGCTGCTGACGTCCGGCACAAATGGAAACCCCGAGGTCCTGGTCAGCTGTGGCTCTCAAAAAGCTTCTGAACTAAAAATCGGTTTTACAAAGGAGCCTTCCCCTTTCGGAAAGGGATCTAAAAGGGACCAAGAGCCTTGGCCAAGCTCTGCTCAGGGCCCTCAGGCTCTGTCTGCGGCCGCGGGAGCTGAAGGAGCCCATAGGATGTTGCTGGTGCCTTCAGGGACCATCTCCAGCTGCTGCTCCTCAGATGGAGGGGCCGTGCCCCACATGGACCCCTCCACTCTACATGGAGCCTTCCTCCCTGCGTGGACCCCATCCTCCTCACATGGACCACCTCATCCCTGCATGGGCCCCATCTTCCTCACGTGGTCCACCTCATCCATGCATGGACCACCTCCAACCCACATGGGCCACCTCCTCCCCACGTGAGCCACCTCCTCCCCTCATGGGCCACCTCCTCCCCACATGGGCCACCTCCTCCCCACATGGGCCACGTCCTCCCCACATGGGCCACCTCCTCCCCACATGGGCCACCTCCTCCCCACATGGGCCACGTCCTCCCCACATGGGCCACCTCCTCCACACATGGGCCACCTCCTCCCCACATGAGCCACCTCCTCCCCACATGAGCCACCTCCTCCACACATGGGCCACCTCCTCCCCACATGAGCCACCTCCTCCATGCATGGACCATCAACCCCCACCATGGGAAGGTGTCCTCCCAAGGCCAGCATTCACATTTCAACCACTAAGTCACCACAAACGCTTTGAGTTTGACAAAACGCCGTTTTCTTAGGGGATGTTTTCTCCACCACACGTTTAAGGCAGACCTGGGTTTCAAAGTTTGTGATTTTCCCCCTCAAGGGACTGCGAGGCTCCGGGCGAGAGCTGCATCTCCCCCCCACACACACGCTCAGCTTGGAGCCGCAGTTCTTCAGAAGCACCCAACGGCACAACGCTCGCCGCAGCCCCGCACATGCCGGCAGCCCCGCGAGCCGCAGCAAACCATCTCTAGCAAAGACCAAAGAATTGTCTTGCTCCCAAAATACCCAAGAACGATGCTATTTCCACCAAGAATGATGATGTTACCACCAAGAATGATGCTATTTCCACAAGAATGATGCGATTTCCACCAAGAATGATGCGATTTCCACCAAGAATCATGCTATTTCCACCAAGAATCATGCTATTTCCACCAAGAATCATGCTATTACCACCAACAGTGATGCTATATCCACCAAGAACGATGCTATTTCCAACCAAGTAGGTTGATAGTTCTTTTTTGGGGGTGATGGTAACTCACCCCAGAGCATCCCAAGCGAGGAAATGCCTGGCACTGGGAGCTCAGCTGCCTCCCTCACTTTTGCTGTTTAGATTTTTTCCCCCCTCTAAAGCAGCCTCGTGAAAAGAAATAAAAATACTGTGTTGCTTCTACAAATCAAAACCCGGACTTGACAGGGGGAAAGGGGGAAAAAAAAAAAAAAAAAAGAATAAAAAAAATTCAAACCACTCCCAACTGCAGCACATGCTCATGGAAACAAGATGTGGAGCACATGAGGCTGTCCCAGGGAGAAAGTTTGCTAAAAATAACATATGCAGATTATGTACATAAAATGTCATGAAATATCAGCACATAAAACCGTGTGGTAGTTCAGGCTGTTGCAATTACAGCTCAAACGTGCCAGATGAAGGACACGCAGCATTTGGTGCATCTGCAGTGGGAGCCAGGCGTGGGGCCAGCTCCTCTTTCCAGCCGTCGCTCGAGGCACCGGGGACCGCGGCCGGCCTCGCCACGCGGAGCCAAGGGCCTCCAAAAATATACAGGAATGGGGTTTATTCTTATTTTCTGGCTAAGGAGGGACAGGGATAGCCCTCGAGCTGCTTCCAAGCCCTCGTACCTGCGAAGGGGCCGCTCTCAGGGGCTGGGGAGGGGCTGGCTTGGGGCTGCTCCACCAGCCAGGAGCAAACTTGGGCACGGCCGTGGTGGAGCTGCCAGAAACCACCAGACTGGGGGGTTTCCAGTTGCTGACGTTCACCTGGGCGCAGGATGGAGCTGTGGCTGGCAAGCCGGACCTCTGCTTGCAAAGCAAATCGCAAAAAAATGGTGATTTTTTTTTTTTACCCAGAGCATCACTCATCCTGGGTGAAGCAGACCCCTACCAATTACTTCGCCAGAGGAAAGATCCCAGTAACCAATTTTGCTTGGATATGGGAGGATCACAACGCGCTTTGAGGCACTAACGAGGCCTGTCAGACCCCCCCGGAGGTCCTTCGGGGTGGCATTATAAGGCAGCTGACATTTTCCGCGCTCCCTCCTTAGTCTTCTGGCTGCGATATAAATTTTCCTCGAGTTCTGCTTTTGTTATTTGCATGCGTCTACACACTGTTTGTTTTTAGACAGTGACCTACATAATTCATTTTAATACGGACTGAGGCGGCAGGGTTGGGCTGGAGGAGTGTCGGCGGGGATGCAGGAGCTCCGGCTGCAAGGAAACCAGCATTCCTGTATTTTGGGAGAGGACGGCAGGGTGATGGTGTCCCCTCCCCTCTCTGTCCTGCCGGAGCCCTCTGTGCTGGTAGAAATGGTGCCGGACCACTTCCATTGGTGGCCAAAACCATGGATGAACTCTTCCTAATTGTCAATTTTAATTAAATATTCATTTTTTAATATAAATTCTGGCCCGCCTCTGCTCTTCCCTGTTTGCTCCTAGGTAATGGCTCTTGTTAGCAGAAACACAGCGACGCTCCGGGACCCCCCACCACGGGGAAGGTGTGCTGGGGGGGGGGGTCCCTCAGGCCACGTACCTACACGTGTAGGGGAAGACGTATTTTGTTTCGCAATTTGTCCTCACACAAGAGCCATCTGGCTGCTCAGCCTGACCCCAGGTCACTGCTTCTGCTGCTTAATATTAAATATCAGTTAATTAAATATTAGGAAATATTTAATCAAAATGGAGTTGGATCTGATTTGGGAAAATCCTAAGTTGCTGGACACGGCCAGTGGGGTGCAGGGATGCCTGCCTGGAGGGGGAATGTCCCCGTGGGGCACCGTGCCTCGCTCACAGCCCAATTTTGGGAGCATCTCCCCCAGCACCACACAGGTATTTGGGCCGGGACCTCCTGGGGCACCTCGGTGCTGCCCACGGGGACCCAGGCTCTGCCCTCCCCGCCAGCTGCCAGCACCCCCCCAGCCCTCATCAACTACAGTAGCCTCTTAAATTACCCATGTTACACATTTTAATCACTTTTCTAGCAAATAGAGCTTTTACCCAGATAGTCGGCCAGAATCGAATTACTTTACAACAGGTTTTTATTTCTTTTTCCCCCCTCAAGGATACTTTTTATTTCAGCAAACGCGCACCGCTCCGGCGGCTCCCGGGGCGAGCGAGGCCCTTTGTACGGCGCCGTGATTCATCGCTTTCTCATTATTTTGTCCTTTTGCTGGATATTGCCTGGGATAATTTTTTTTTTTTTTTTTTCCCCCCCTCTTCCTTTTCTTTCTTTCTTTCCAGTCCGCTTGAAAGGAGCTGATGGAAGGAGAGGAATATTCACCTCCCAAGTTTGCTCACGGGGCTGGCGGCGGCTCGGCAAACTTTCCTCGCCGCCATCCCCGCGCGCGGTTCGGTGTGTGCCGGCACGGCCGCCCTCGGCAACCCCGGCCCCGGGACAGCCGTGCGAGGGATGACGCTGTTTGCTTGCTCCACATCCCAGCCATTTCATCACTGGCCGTTTTGCCTCCGAACCATTTAATATTTAACGAGATCCGGGCCGGGCGGGCGCTGCGCAGCCATGGCCGGGCGCTGCGGCTCCTTTTCCTGCAGTGCGGGGAAGGCTGTCGGGGAGAGGGAGGGGTGGGGGGGTGGGTGGGGGGGTGTGAGTTGTGTATTGCGGCGGATGGGAATCTTTTTATTTCGATTGATTTTCAGTTAATAACTTTTAACCTCCTGAACCGAGGCGGCTGCTGACGGGGCTCGTGTGAGGAGCGGTGGGGGCGGACACAGGGGCTGAGAAACGCCGGGGGCTCGGCCTGGGGGGGGGGGGGGGGGGGGCACGGGCACCTCTCGGTGATGCCAAGGGGACCCCAAAGTGGGGGGTTTGTGGCTTGAGGAACACCCCGGCGGGGCACACGGTGGTTATTTATTTAGGAAACTTGCACTTTAGCCACGAACCCAGAGACCCTCCTTGCCTCAGCCCCAGGGGTGCCAAGCGGGCTCGGTTTCTTCACACAGGTAAACGGGTTGATTTCTCTTATTAAAAAAGGACAGGAGGGACTATACAAAAATCCTACACATAAATCTTCCTAAAGGTCCCCTCTTCCCTCAGCACCCCACGCCGGAGCCCTCCCACAACCCACCTGGATGAAGGAAAGCCATTTTCCCAGCATTTTCTCAGCTGGAATGCTTGCCCAGTTGAGAACCCACGTCACTGGGTTGTGATACCCCACCTCTACAGGCCCAGAATTGGGGTTTGGGGAAGTTTTTCTTCTTTCTAAATAATATTTTTACACCATTTGGGAGTTGTTTAGGGTGGCTTTTTGTTTTCTGTCCAAGGGAAGCTTGGAAGAGGACCAGTTCCTTGGCCACTGCTCACAGCGCTGGTGGGCACCAGTTGAATGGCAACATCCAACACAGCGGCCAGTGTTCCTGGAGAGGAAGAGCATTTTCCCCGTGAGATTTCGGAAGGGTCACCCTGGACGTGGGACAGGAAAGCTAGCGAGGTCTCCCAATCCACTGACCACTTCCATAAGTGCTCAAGGCCGGGTTGGACGGGGCTTGGAGCAACCTGATCTAGTAGAAGTTGTCCCCGCCCGTGGCAGGGGGGGTTGGAACTAGAAGATCTTTAAGGTCCCTTCCAACCCAATCCATTCTATTCCCTGCGGCATGGGGAGGAGAGGAAAGGGCTGAAATTATCTTAGTTATCATCTGATGGAAAGGAGGAGAAAGCAGCGTAGGAAAATTCTTATAAAGGCAGAGGGTGAGCGATGGAGAGGCGATGGTGAGCGATGGAGAGGGCGAGAGCTGCTGGCTGAGGTGGCATTTGCACCCAATGCCACTGGAAATGCTGACTGCCCTTGCTCTGGGGCAGGCGGGGGGGGCGACGGCGGAGCAAACCCTTGCTCCTGATGATATTTGCAAAGCTGAAGCAGCGCGGGCAGTCTGGTGCAAACGGGAGCCTCCTGGCTTCCTGCTGAAGGAAAGGCAATGGCTCATCATTTCAGCTATAGAAGCAAGGTTTGAAAATGCATGTTCTGGAGCCAGGAGACAAAGGAAAATCAGATAAAATCTACTTCTGAGAAGGATTTTGAGGTGAGACTCATGACTTTTTAATGGACCAGACTGATTTAACTCCCTTTGTATTGCTGCTGGCTGGTGCAGCTCTGGCTTCTTGCTGTTTGGTCGAGCCAAGAGTCCTTCCCCGCTGCCCCAGGACACTGTCCCAGCCAAACTCCCGTGGTTCAGCTACAGGGAAGGGTAAGGGATTCGTCCCGACACACGAAGCACTACATAGTGCAGCCAGGAATACGTTTGAGCTCTTGAGGTCAGCAGTTCAGTATCATGTTGTTACGCCCATCTCAGTTATTTCATTCCCTTTCTAAGTCCTCGTGATGAGACAGAGCAGTGGAGGCACAGCTGATTCACGATTTGGGGGGACTTGTTCTTGGATGCTACACTAGAAAGGGACTTTAAAGGCTGTGCTGGAAGAGGACCGTGGGCATGAGCAACCTGGAAGAAGTTGGCTTGGTCATCCAGCTCCAAAACCTGGGTGGGAGTGACGGCAGGCTTGCTTTCCCTCTGCGTGGAGGAGCTTGCAAGAGCAGCAGTCTAAGCCACCCCCACGCACATCCCTTCAAAACCAGTTTCTTCAAACAAACACCGCGCTGGGACAATGCCTGGCTGGACTAACCAGAGGTTTTGGGTGTTGGAGGCAGTTGGCCTTCATCTTTCTCACTACGTGCACAAAATGGATCGGGACCTTCCATCCACTATGTACAACTGGCTTTGTTCGCTGCTGTTGCTGCAATAGCTTTTAAGGACAGTCTCATCTTTGTTCACCTAGGAGAAAGTAATTGGTCAAATTTAATTCAAAGAGAGATCAATTAGAACAGGTTGTGATAGACAGACAGGTCACCAGCAACTCCTATAAATCGCGGGTAGAATTTCCTCCTTTGCCATACACCGGTTTGATGTAGGAAATGGCTCATTTGCAAGCTAAAGGTTTAATTAGGAGAAAAAAAAAAGGTCAGCAGAGATCAGATGTGAATTGCAAAGTGCTAAAGAAGTTTACTGCAGCAACGTATTTATTGAGATCCATGCTATAGATCTGCTCCCTCTCTGCACAGAATGCTAATAACACCCTTTTGAATTCCTCCTATCAACAGAAAAATCATCGATAATAAGAGGGATGCTTTCAAACTGTTTGGCACCCGCTTTCTTTTTATGATAATCAAAGGGCTTTGCTAAGACCCAGAGACTCCCTTACCCATCTTGTTAATTGTAGATCCTTCTTTCCAGGTCAGGTTTCCAGAATGTGACACCCTTCGGGTTGCTGTTTCCTCTCCCATCCATCGCAATATGAGCTTTGCAGAGGGTATTTATTGCTCCTCCTCATCAGGGACATAGTCACGATGTAAATTGTGCCAGAAATACCAATGTGATGAAAATTCATGGTGTTTCTTCCTCACCTCGCTGTATTCCGGGCGGTTTTTATGGACGTGCAAACTGCAGAAATAAATAGTTCTGTAAAAGCTCTCTTAAAAGCAATGGGAGCAATAGTAATGTGATTACACGAGGTTTTAGCTCGTCGGCGAGAGTGCTGAGCTGGCCCAAGGCAGTAGAGCCTAAAGTCAAGCCACGCCACTGATCTCAGCTCCCAGGGTCGCCATGGGCAGCGCTTGTTGCAACGACCTTTGGGGTTCGGGGCAGAGGGGCCCAGGGGAGGCTCAGCGGCGGTTCGGCAGCTACCGGCTCCAGGGGCGGCAGGAGGGGCGGCAGCCCCCCGTGTTGCTCCCCACGTTGGGATGTAGCGGGCCCGTCATACGCTCCGACACGCTGCTGCTCCTGCGGACGAGGTGGGAAGCATCATCACTCCATCCGCATCTCCTGGAGCCCCGTGAAGGCTCCTTCCTGCTGCCCCCCGTTCTCCGGGGCGGGGGGGGGGGGGGGTTCCATCGGTGCTTTCGGTGAGGCCTTCGCTGGGACCCTGCCAACGGGCACAGATGCAGCTTCCAGGCCGATCTGCGCTGCAGCTGGGGGCTGGGAAGGGTTCAAGGAGTGCTGCTTCTTGGCCAGAATCACCAAGTGGGGCTCCAAGCATGCCGACGGGTCAGCAGGAACACACCGTGGCTTGGGAGTCGCACATCGCTAATGACTGCGCAATAGCGCGTGGCAGGATGAACGCTGCACGGGTCCGGAGACAGCCGCCGAGGTGGAGAGAAATCCAAACGGCAGCTGGACCTGGCTGGGAGCACAAGAGCAATTTTTCCAGTCACTTCCATTTGTTCCAGTATCACTCAGCCCCACACCCAGTTTGACGAGAGACTGCAATTTCGCTTTAAGCAACACTACGTGAAACAGGACAGATAGCAGATCAGACTGCAAACTGATGTAATTAAACAGGCCACGTTAATTCCCAGCACCTGAGACTCGAGTCCTCCGTGCAGTGCCGATAACACTAATTTCAATCATTTCGGCAAAGCAAACTGTACGAACAATAGGCGGAGGACGGAGGAGGCTCTTCACTCTTCTGGAGCATCAGAAACTCGCAGCAATTATCAGTCAACAGTTCCAGCTGCCTGGTAAACTGTTAACACTAAAGTAAACACATCACGGCTCTGAGGCTGGCAACAGAAGAGCTGTAATTATTTTGAAGTTTAACTATGGCCCCCATCTCCAGATACAGGGTGTGAGACGACGCAGACCCCGGCGCTTCCAGCTTCCGACAAAGATGCGTGCTGCTCCTCGTGCAGAAATTCAAGTGTGCTTCTAGGATGCTTAAGATTCAGGTGCAACGTGTATAAAGCATTAACCGTTTCCTCCCGATAGCAGACAAAAGCCACATTACCTTGGGCGAGCCACATGCCTATTAAAAAAACGGCTCCTACAAGCCTTGCAAGAGGAGCAAGAGATTCCCTCATCTTTGCTGGGCGCGCGGGGGAAATTCAGCTGTTCTGACAGCCAGATCGTGTTTGATACCATCGGAGCTGACTCGATAGAGATGTCAAATGGGAGAAGATAGCAGAAGTCTGCCTCGCAGTTTAATTGGCTTACACTTTTGTATATCCTGTTTTAAAAGTAAGGCCTTCAGAATGCGATTTGGACAAGTGAGTTGTGTGGGGCTTTATCCTGGGCGGTTTCACTGCCTTCTTGGTGACAAAAACAGTGCGGCTCTGAACATGGGCTGTATATATGGCTGGATTTATGGAGTATTCATTATTTTAATAGCACTTACTGACTTAGGGTCAAATATCTTTTTCCAACATTTTTTTATTTAAGGAAAGAGCCCGTATGTCACAATCTCATGCCTCATCTAATTGGATAAGTGTTTCCTTTGTCCTTGAAACCGAAAAGTAGACCGCGTATCCAGGAGCTACAGAATGAAAAAGCATCTGCCTTTGGTATTTGGCATGCCTCAATTAAAAAACTCGCTGCCTGGGCTATAATTTTTTTTTAATTCTGACCAGAGCACTTCTGCTCAGATTCAAGCGGACAGTTCTGAAGGTCGAGCTAGGGGTATGTTTAAAAAAAAAAAAATCCTTTGGAACAATATGTAGAACATTAATGCTTTACATGCAACAGAAAAGAGGCCCGGATCCAGCAAAGCCAAGTTCAGAGTCATGCTGGAAGCACGGGAACGGCTCGCGTGCTCGCTCGCCTCCGAGCGTTTCGGAACGCTCAGGTCCGCGCTCCAGACGTGACTCCCCTCCCTCCCAGTCCCACAAATCTGGCGCTCAATATGCACAAAACACTTCCATCTTTAAAAAATAATTGAAAAGGTGCACCCTGAAGTTCACTGGATCGATCCTTCTGATTTATTTTATTTAGAAGACACTTCATTGTGTCAAAGATTTAATGGAGAGGTTATGATGCCCAGCTTTCAGAATGTCAATGCATTAAAACGGAGTGTTACAGGGAATGTTAAAATCCTCAGTAACGTATGCCCAAGCAGAACTGCCAGATTTATGAAAGATGAACATTTTTGTACAGACTTTAGATAAGACATAGGCTGCTGGGGTAAAGCAGTATAGGGGCCAGAATCCTTCTGCGTGTCTTACAAGCGGTGGGATGAAATTCAGCAGCCTCACCGTGGACTCTTTCGCCTTTCCCCTACATCCCCTGGAGCCTTCACTTCCCGAGCTGTACCTTTTGAAATGTGTGCATTTTTACGTGAGCAGTAATTTCCCGGCACACTTG
The DNA here is from genome assembly GCF_018691265.1 of Tyto alba. NCBI lineage: Eukaryota > Metazoa > Chordata > Aves > Strigiformes > Tytonidae > Tyto > Tyto alba. The sequence continues at coordinate 32,354,156 of NW_024881272.1, forward strand.
ATTAAATACCTTCCCTTGTTATTTATTGCCCATTAAACAACATATCTTCCGCATGTACCTTCGTTGGACAAAAAGATCTTTGCTATCAAATGCAGACCTCAGCATGTCTTGGGCCAGAGCAGTTCGCTGCAATGATCTCTACGTGGGGCTGCAGCTGAGAAGCACTGAGAAAACTCCGGCAGCACAGAGCAGGGTGCTCTGCTTATTAAGTGGCATTTCTGGTATCTGAGAATTACCCTCCTTCACTACAGTTCACATTTCTTGGTGCATGCGATAAGGTTATAACACAGAAGATGTCCAAAGGTTTTTCTCTCTCTCTCTCTCCTCGGGGAATCTCTCTCTTCGGGTGCTGCAGGAACGATTGCGATCCACTGAAGCACTGCTAGGCTGTAAAGTTTCAAGTGAAACGGAAGGGCGGGGGAAGGAATGACAAGTCCTTTTTACTGAAATTCTCTCCCCAAATGGATTTGGCAGAGCCCGACTCTGCCGATCTTAAAGCAAGGTTTATCATTTGTGCAGGCTGCTGCCTGAAGGGGGAAAAGATCTTTGAAGTTGCTGAATGATGGAAGGGTCTCCCCCCGCTCCTCTCCCTCACACACATTTTTTAAGGGTGGAGACTGGGAGATGCTCAACTGCCCTGAGTCAGGAAATTACATGACAAATTAAACGATTATGTGTTTTAGTGCTGAGCGTCTATTTAGACATCGAGCATCAAACACGCATTTAGCATGAATTCCACGGGCATTTATACTTTTCCCTGTCACCTGTAATTCTACACTGCATTATTTTACCGCATGTCAAGAGCTCCCCTGCTCCAGTATCTACACCTTGAAGAGATTTCTTTATCATTTAACTTTATTACAGAGGCACTGCCTGGACACTGTTGGAGTGACAAGGACTATTTCCTTAATTACTGTACATTGATAATAGCATTTACTCTGGCAGCTCCAGTGCTATTCAATCAAGCAAGATTCAATACAAAAAAGCTGATTTGCCAAAAAAGAGATTAGCATAAGTGCCTACAGTCACATTCTATTTTTGAAGGTAAAGCTACTGTGTCTGTGAGCTTTCTTGTGGGAACTTTATAAAGAGAGATTAATCTAGTTTATCTCCTTCAAAGATATTTGGGGAAATCATGGAGAGTCACTGTTTAGGCTCTTTTGGTAATATTTTTCTATAAACATGTAAAATAAAGAACTGCACAGAAAGTGCTAATCAGCAGCAGGAAGGTATATTTTTTTCTCTTACGCGGACGTAGACGTTTGTTGCAAAAAACTCTACGTCCCCCAGTTTGCTATGGCTGTTCTTTGTCATTTAATCAAGTGGTGACTGTAGCTGTTGCACTTTAAAATTAAATGCTATTATTTATGGTAGAACTTGTTCTAGTTAAAAATGCAGACCTCAGCATTGTGTACATTTGTAAGCAGAAGGTTAAGCAGGACATTTTAAATGGTAAAGCAAAGGGCTTAATCAAGGCTGAAGAGCAAAATGCAAGGGGATAACAGATATAGTAAATAGGCATTAATCACCATACAGACTTAATCCAGGTATTAGGCAGTCTTGGGGCTAATATGAAGACTTACTTACGTAAGGACTCATTCTACCAGCCCTTAAGTAAGTGAATAACTTTATTCTTGGAAGAAATTTCACCAAAGGCCCTTGCAGTATCAGGCCTACGTTATGTCTTTGTAAAATGATCATCAAACAATTATTTTGCCTGAAGGCGTCTTCTGAGTTAGGAGGCATGTGGGGGTGTGGTTCAAGAAAGGAAAAGATTGAATCGCCAGAGCGTAAGGAGTCCCTTTTCCATGTTTTTTTTTGTTGTTTTGTTTTGTTTTTTTTTTTTTTTCCCCCCTTGACACTGTCTATTACTGTGACATCAAAATCCGAGCTAAGTACTTCTTGCCAAAGATGGACCAGATAAAATCATGAAGCCAGTATCATCTCATGGGAGACAGCTCACGGTCTTAGTGACAAATTTAGTGACTACAAATCCAGGCTTAGGACATAGTCCTTCCCTAGTCATAATCCAGCACCTGCACACTGGATTTGCATTTTAATACTGATGAACTAAAATTCCACTTCTGAGAAGATAATAGCACATCCATAGGTATGACATTCACTATACAAAAGTTCTTTTATTAGATGCTTAGAAAGATTAAAGTGCTTCCATGTTTAACTTAACATCAAAAATTCCAAATCTTTATACAAACAGACATGTCATATGTACTGACACACCAGCACACAAACCCCAGCCTCCAGCCCAGGGTGGGTTTTGGCATCCTGGTTAAGCTTGCCTTCCCTAGCCCTGACACAGAACAGGCAGACTCACGGTGAGCACAACACAACCCAGCCTGAGGAAAGGGGAAGGAGATGGAAGTGGGGAACAGGGTAGATGGCTGTGGTTTATCTGTTCAAGGAATAGCAAGATGAAAAAAAATCCACAAACCTTTAATTGTGAATGTAGGAGAGGGACAGTGATGTAACTGTTCCCAGGGAACACTATTCTTATTTTGTAGAGGGAGGTGAGCCAAGATACTTAAGCTCTAGAGAACCTTTAACACAGGAAGCTATTTATCATAACAAGCTTGGTTGATACTGCTCCCATACTGAACCAATTAGATTAGCCTATTTCGTCATACTTCATAACTTGGGATGATAGGTTTCCAAGCATGGTACAGTGCAGTAATTGAATTTTGATCAAACACACATGGCCCATAACCCAGTATGTGAAACTTTCAGAACAGTTCACAGCTTTTAAATATCCAGTCAACATGTTGCCAAAAGTACAGGATGTACTTGATGCAAGTGGGAGAGGAGGGGGGGAGCACGAGTCCACGCCGTAACTTGGTACAGCTGTAAAACAAACATTTTTTTGTTCCGATTCTGTTCCTACTTTAGCAAAGGAGCTGGGAGGAAGACAGTGAATGTCAAGTAAGTCGTTTTTCTCCCCAACCCCCACACCCCCCCAGGCACACGTTTCCCTTTTAACATTCTTAGATTACCACAACCTTTTAAATTCACTATACTGTACTTACATACTGTATTAGACACACCAGCAATTATGTTTGTTAGCATGACACATCCATTGCTTACACTTAGTTAACAAAATAACTTAAAAGTCACATGCATCATCCTCTTAATAGGGTTATAATCAATGGGACCATGGAATGAAAGCCCTAAAATTTACCCCCCACCTCTGCATTCCCCAGGCTTCTGCCAACACAATCCATACAGTGGGCAGTCTCGTCAGGCTCAAGGTGAACACTCAGTCAGTTCTTCGCCGGCAGTGATCTCCTCTTACATGTTCTTGCCATGTTTTCCCCACGGTAAATCCAAGGAACTTTGAAGAAGACTCTGTGCAAAGGAAACAGCATACTTTAATAAATTCATTCCTACAGCTCTACTGACTAGGGGGCAAAGCACCCACCGCAGAACAAGTTCATGACGTGGAAAATGCTGTGCCAGACTTTCTTTTGAGCAAGTAATGGCTATCCATATCAAAGCTGCTCTCTGGCCTACAGCTAAGAGTCTGGCATGTTCAAGCAACGGAGCAGGATATCCCCAACCTCTGCATTTGGTGCTGCCAACTTCTTTCTCAGCTTTGAACGCTTGGACCTGAAAGGCAGCTGGAGGCAGCTCCAGGCACCTCAGCTACCCGAAGGGCAGCCAACACCTTCGCTTTCATCGAGGTGGTGCAAATGACATAAAAGATGGGAATTACTGCTACAGCCCTCCAAAGAGCGTAGGATCTGACGGTTTACTCAAGCGCTTCTAGTTGCTCTCTGTGGGTCGCCTGCCTCCGAGCCGCCTCACACACCTGCTCTGCAGTACAGCTGCGTAAGAGAAACAGCCACAGGTTCCAAGGGGAGAAGTGGTGCTTTTCAGATGTAACAAAACGTACAGCTCATTTAGCCTTGCTGTTGCTCAGGGACAGGTATATTGCCCGATCACAGCCACCACCCTGTCAGAGACAGAGTGCGGAGGATGCGCTGGATCCCTTCTCCCTCCCTGCCCCACTCCCCACTAAGTTACGATGCTGCAGAGAGAAGAAAAAAAAAAAAAAAGAAAAATAATTTGGTGTTCAACTTATCAGACTTGGACCAAGCCTCAGCTCAAACCAAGGTTAAATAGGCCTGTTCTAAGCCTCTTAAAGATAGGATTTATATAGTAATTACTGTAATGGAAACTGATCTTTATAATTTTTATACTGCCTAAAATTCTGCTGTGTCATATGCATCTGCAGAGCCTGAGGACTGTGCTTCTCAGAGAGAGCACTGCAGTCTTGAAAGCAGCCATTCAAACGCATAATGGAGAATTATCGCAGCATGAGTATATTCAAGATTATAATGAAGCACAAAGAGTAAGAATCAGAAATCCTGGGAAAAGCAAGGAGTTTGTATTTGAGACAGGCAGTATTTTTTAAACACTTTATTTTGTTGGGAGTTTGTGGAACTAGATCTTCATCACACATGGTGCAAACAGCATTGAGACTGTCCTTTTTGTTCTTACATTTCAGTTATTTTCCTTTGCTACGGTCTTAGGTCTAGAGAGTGAGCATAGTGCAAAATGTGTCTTGGCCAGACAGAATCTTCACATCCACTTTCCAGTTTTCTCTGCTGTGCAAGGAAAAATACTGGAGTGCTAAATCTTTGCTGTACGATAAGGCACAACTTCAGAAGATTTGGAGATCTGATAGGGGGTTTGGCTCCACCTTCAGGAAGCAGAAGGCAAAGAGACAACATGGTTTTAAGTTTCAGACATAACTTCCTGCAGAAACTGAAGCCTACGACCTCCTCTTATTGACATCTACTGCTCCCCAATGTGTCTTTGCTTCACATATATATAAGATTCTCTGATCTGATGCCGTGGCATTTCTACATACTTGATTCAGCTCAGAAGTGTCCAATTCCTCCTAGAGGTACTTGAGAACTTGTGGCAGGATGTCCAAAGGTAGCTGATACATGAACAAACAGCTGATACATGAACAAAAGTCAAAGAAATGCAGCTCTGAGGTGAAAAAAAGAAGTTGCAACACACAGGATTGTCATGGAGCCATTTACACTGTCAGTGCTAAGGTTCCCATGCAGAATGCAATCTTCTCTTATAATTCACAGAGATTAGAAAGGTTCTCTGGGTAACACAGATGGATTGAGAGGAAGAAAGTGGGAAGAGTCTTGATCAAATTTCAGTCTAGCAAAACACTTAAGCATATGCCTAAAGTTAAGCTATTTTTTCTCCTCAGATTCAAGGAGAAGATGCAAGCAGAATAATCTCTTGTATTTCACCTCCTGGCAGACTGACGCAGGCTGAACCCAGAACATAGTAGTTGGTTAAAAAGCATGATTTAAATGAATTAAAATGATGCATTTTTTTAAAGAAGCCATATAGTGACCATTTATAATAATGAAAATGGTAAAGTAGTTAGGGATGAGATGACACTTGAGTTTGAAAGACTCTATGACGTATTAGTGAAACAATAGGCAATCACACAATTAGTGACAGTCCTATGAGGCAATGGAAACGTATGGGTGCTTGCAAAATCTTGCCTTTGGCATTTCCCCAACTGGGTGCTTAAGCACCCAACCTTATTGTATTCAACATAATTTTCTGGAGGAAACAGGTTTGAAAACTGCAGAGCAAGCAACAGGAACGGTTCTCAGTGCAGAAACGGACTAAACACCTAATGAATCTAAAAATAAAAAAAAACACCAACACCGAGAAGAGATGCGAAAAGACTGAATAGACATAGCTGTGTAAGCAAATATAACTGAATATACTCTTGAGGAACAAAGGAAACAATTTTTGATGGGGTGACAACAGATGTTCTCCAAAAAAATTCTAACAGAGCATTTCAAACACAAAGACCTTCCTGTGGAGCTGAGAAGTTTTACTGGCAGACGTACAGTAATACGTCTTTGGAAACATAATAAAACCTAACATTTAAGGTGTTATCAGGTCCTGAAAGCAGAAGTGATATCTTCATGTAATAAGTGGTGGGTGGTGGTGGAGGGGGAAACAGTTAGGATAACAAAATGCTGTCACAGGAAGTTGCCGTAGCATAGTTGTGATTTAAATTGCAGGAGGAATAACTAGTCAGAGTTTGTTCTAAAGTATCTCTAGATCTGCCCTTTTGGAAGACGAGCTCTGAACACAAGTGAAAGATGCACAGGTTGACCTAACTGAACAAATACAACTCAGAGTAATTTATTAATACGGTGTTCATGCCTAACTACAACCGGTTTTGCACTGTGTGAGCGAAAGCAAAGTGCCCAAAGCTGAATGTTTCTACCAGCTACTGCTCTTTCAGATCATGGTTAAGCACACTGCAGAAAATCCAAAAGTTGACATTAAAGGAAAAAAAAAAAAAAGGACAGGTTTATGGAGTCATTTTTGCAAGGACTGAACTGCACTGGTACTTAGGGAAGATTTGGATTTAACTCCTGGCACGGATCAGCAGCATCTTCAAGTGAATAGCTTCATACAGGTTTTTTAAAGGCTAGGCACTTCAAACTCTGTTTTTAAACTCTGGCCTTTACTTTTTATGTTCTTTATTTTTACAGATAGAGAATAATACTTCTCTGTCTTGTTGGAATGCTGAAAGGATTCCTGAGTATCTGCAAGGCCAGCAGATATCATTTTATCTGGGAATGAGGCAGGAGGATGCCATAGTACACTGCCTAATTATTTTTATTGCTTTGAAACTGTTTGAGAAAACAATCCAGACACAAGATTATTCCAGTGCAGTCGGAGCAATCGGAACTACAGAAACACTGGGATGGACAACTTGATTGACAGGAGAAGGCTAAAGCAGGCGGCAACATAGAAAATCATCATAGGACAGACATTTTGATAAATATTACTGTAGCAAATTTATTATTAACACAGTGGGACAGCTTTACATCTCACATCACACTTTTCACAGCCCTTATGGTAAACGTGCCATATCTGACAATTACAAGATGAAAACAAAGACCTCACTAACTCTCTACTGGCCCTGCAGTACTATCTGCTTACTCAGTTAACCCTCTCCAAACTTCAGATAGGCAACTAAAAAAGCATATAGAAACACAGATATGTGTGTTTAGATATAAACCATAATTCCAACCATATCCAATACAAATTCCAAAGGTTATGTGATCTGTGGCACTGATTTCTAAAAGGCTTTACAGACAAAGGAAAGGGTTGTAAAAGAAGTGGAAAGTTGTTAGTACAAGATTAAGTGGATCAAGTGGAATAGCATCTAAAGGGAAGAGAAATAAAACTATGCTAAGGCTCAAACTATTGCTCTGTCTGGTGACCCGTGGCTTCATTCCGACTGCTCTGACAAAGCAGTGCAGTCCTGACAAGAGCGTCCACGGGTATCGCAAACCGGAGAGCGTCAGGATGAAAGAATCCCACAGCAGTTTTTATTTCCTAGGTTGGTTGACACACATCTTCTCTTTCTACAGAAACACTGCGACTTGGAATAACAGATCTTTCTCTCTGCTGGCTATTTGTTTTCTGGGATTAACAAACTACCTGATGGACCTCCTAACTAATCATATTTTCATCCGATTCACAGAAAATAGCTCCCGTAGTCTTTTATGAAGCACAAGATAGACTGCTGAAATCATTAAGTCAAGCCCTCTGCTACTTGTACACATGGAGATACATTTTAGAATGAAATCTTGTGTGATGAGTTGCCCAAGGCTATTTTTTCATTATAATGTCCACTGTATCTTATCTTCACAGCTATGTTGTCAGCTTCAGGGTTAAAAAACAAAGAGCAGACAAGTCACAGGATGATCTTAGCCATGAGATTTTATTTGATTCAAACATTTATTTTCTGTCCACTTCCTGTCTGTTTTTGAGAGTATATCGGGAAACAAAACTGACATGCACAAAGAGCATTCAGTGAAAGAGAGACAAACGGAGATGCAACAAATACCAGGCAAGCGAATGAAGCTAACAGAGTGTTCTTGTCTCTTTGAACCCACAAGTAAAATGCATGTTAGCAAGTATTCCAAAACTATGTGTTTCCTGAGTGAAGGAAAGAATTAATCTTAAGCACAAAGTACTCCTTGTGGCTTTTTCTCCTTACGTGTTATGTCAGGTTACGCTGACTTGGAAAAAAACACAATTTCTTTACAAAGCTTTCTGTGCAGTAGTCTTAATGTAGGTTTAAAAGAGACTAAACACCACAAATTGCACTTTTAAAAATCAATTTAGGAATCTCATTTTTTTGTAATACCCTTAAAAATACCATTTGTGGACACATTAATAACATTTTGAAAGTTTCATCTGAAAAACAAAAGAAGAGCCCAAATTTCTGAAAAAAATCTACACTAAAGTTTGTATCACGTTGATTTCTCACTCAGTTACTGCCGGTTTTCATTAGAAGGTGAAGGGAATGTTTAAAATTGGTCAAATAACATCAAGATTCTGTTGATGTGTTTTCTGCCTCTCTGTATATATACTTTTCTTTAAAGGAAAGTTTACTTAAATCTTGGTTGTCCTAAAGATTTTTTGGTCAAACAACTTTGAGGGACACAGAATTTATTTCACTGAAACACAACTGATCTAAAATAAGAACCTTTTAAGGGCTTTATTGCTACAAAGAATTCACTTTTTTTGACATTCTGTAGCTGTAAAACACATAAACCCATTTCTTTTCAGAAAAAGAAGGTATGTATTTCACTATGGATGGTTGCAAGGGAGGGAAAAAATAAAATAAGCAGAACAATTATTTCCTATTCTAACCTCAGGGCACCCCAACATCCACCCTCCTTTTTTGTGATGTGTCATCTATGGTTCTGGTTTTTATGCATCTATATTTCTACTGCTGATTGGCACTGACCAAATTTTGCAACCTGGCCAAAATTTGTCTTTAAGCTTTACAGAAATAACTATTTCAATTAATAGAATTTCACAGGATACACCAGCACAAGATTTAGAGCCATCTGGATTTTAACAGGATGGAAAGGCAGGCAGTTTCTGTGGTTTGGATTACTTAAATTAATTTACAAACTGCCACACATAGTTATGAAAACAGACTCCAAGTGTAATCCTGGCCCATCCACCCAAAACTCTCATCAGTTTCAACGGACTAAAGATCAACATAGTTGTTCTGAACAACTCTTTCACCACCCCTCTATAACAGTCTAAATTATACTTACAGACACAGAACAACATCAGGGGAAATTGCAAAAGCTTGCATATTTCACAAATGCACAACTTAGCAACAAACTATGTGCTCACAGAAACAAAACAGTCCCAAAGAAACTTGGTGCCTTTGAGATAAACTCATTCACTTCAGGAATTTTCATATTTTATCATCTTTGTTCAATGTATATTTAATATTAATTACACTTCATCAGAACTGAATAAGTCATCAGTAATTTCCACAAAAAGTGAATGACTGGATCCATCTGTAAAAAGAAAATGCACCTATGTATTTGTGACACTTACTGCCAGGGTTAAGGATAGGTCTGCATTTTCCTGAACGTTGCATTGGTAATAGTGAGCCGTGTAAGCCTTGCTCCATAGTAATCTATAATGTAACTAGAGCCATCGGAAGGTCCAACGATCTACAAGAGAAAAAAAAGCAAGACTTTCCAATATAAAGTGAAATATATACTTTGTGATAATGTCTCAATTACTGCTAATTTTCCCATCATAAAATTAGTCATGCTTAATTAGTCAAACAGAAACTAGATTTATTTTGAAGTTATACTGTAGTTTAACTATTTTAGCAAGCACTGTCTCAGAAGGAACATTTCCCTAGGGCTTCTAATCAACCAAATTACACAGCCAGGCGCTGGTACTAGGTTAAGCTGATGAGGATTTGAGTCACAAAATCAGGCTAACAAATGAGTGGGCTCCAAACCACTTTTCTTGAACAAAGGAAGGTAGGCAGGAGAGAATTAGGCTGATGACAAGTATCTTTGAAATACTGCACAGGTAAGGAACAGAGAAAAGGAGAGAAGATCATGGCTTATTTGTTCTCGGAATGCTAAATTGACATGGGGTCACCAGTGAGAGGAATAAGAAGAGATGAAAGATACTCTCAACTGTATCTGTAAGTGATCTGAGGCAAGATCACTGCAATAGCATAGGAAGAAATTTGAGAATGCATATAATTTAGAATATGTATATCTAAAGATGCATAATTTTAAAATATTTTTCTGTAAACAATTCCTATATCCACAATGCATTTTAAGTTCATCATAGGCAATTTGCAGTTCACGCTAAATGGATGCACTGTAGAATAAGACAACTTGGCAATTTCATGATGTCACAAGATGCCACCCCATCTGGGGATTTAACCACCATGAATCCTACAGTCACAGCTCAGGTGATAAAGGAATTGTATTTGGAGGACAGGCAGAAAAAAACCAAGTGGCAGTGGCATCTTTCCTGCACACTGCACGGACACCCCAGATGATGGGCGCCATCAGTACAAAGCACATGCAAACGCAGAAGAACTCCAGGATTCTAGGAACAGCAGGTTATCTCTGCAAAGTCCAACACTGTGTGTCACATAAAGAGCTCATAGCTTCTGACCAAGTGAATTTATGGTGATGTAGCTTCCAAGATATTCATTACGAGTATTTACAGATGATAGCTAATATAATTTTTAATTCAAACAACAAATATATTGATATTTTGTATCCATATTCTACAACATCAATCTACAGAGCTAAAATAAATGCCTTTATTTTTCAATACACAAAGGTTCTCAAGGCTCAAATGCTAACAAGGAATTAGCAATCAAATCAAAGCTTTAACAATTGCAGATTCGCATCTTGTTTTGAAAGCCCTGACTTACCTGCATTGAAATAAGTATGAAATCAATTAGGCTACCAATTCCACAAAATCCTACAGTGCAGAACTTTAACAAACCTAAAAAAGGAAAATGAAATTTAACTGTAGCCTTCTGGTGGCAATCACATCCTAACTCTCTCCCCATCCCGGCGCTGGGAAACCGATATTTTTTATATATATATATATGCATATACACACACAGAGAAACAGACCTAAGTTAAAGATCTTTAATTATCAGGGAAAACAATGAAACCATGTATTTCTATATCCTGAATACACTTTAAGGATCTTAAACATCAACATTTTATTTTTAACAGAGAAATATTCTTAAACAAGGCAAAACTTAATAACCAAGTTACTGGAAATTTTCCTTTCTTTGACTGAGGCACAGACAGAAGAACTTGAGCCGCAAAATTTACTTATGAATAGAAAGCGACTTTCTACCATCTCATGAGTTGTAGCACATACTGATTTGATTTTCAGAACATGATTCTTTGGAGAACAATCCTTTGTATCATTTTTATATTTTTGCTAAAATAGGATTTTATATATATATATATATATATATACACACACACATACACTTCTATTTAAACACTTCTTTTTAACCAGTATTCAAAAACGTTATTTTTTTGGTATGAATAAATGAAAGATTAATAGAAAATATATGGCAACTAACAGATAAATGTTGCACTGGAAGTTGCCATGCAAGGCAGATCTCATTTGGAAAATGCCTTCAGGAGGTAGCTGTTTCAAAATTTTTAAATTTTTTTAACATCAGTAGTTTCTTGTATAATTAATATAATACAATGAGTACTATAAAGACTGTAAGTAATACTTCAGCTGAGCTAGGCAAACATCTAGGTTATTTTGAGAATGAGATACTCATTGTGAAGCCGTTTATCTCTTTACCCAGGCACAGGCAGTATGAAGGGGAATGCGTATCTGTTGCATTGAAGTCAGCTGCAGGCTATGCTGTACAGGGAAAAGGCAGTTCCCTGCTAAAAAGCACATCCTTCCTGTGCTTCCAGGGGCTGGCACGCTTGTGAGGCAAGGCCAGCCGGCGCGGTGTCCCCACAGCCAGGAGCCGTGCCCTGCCGCCCCACACCTGCTCCTGACCCCCACGGGCCGAGCCCGCCCTCGCTCCAACACCCGAAGGTCTCCCGACCTCCTCCGCGCTCCCCCATCGCTCCGAAGCAGCAATCTGTCCCCCCGTGCCACCTCCTCTCCCCCGTGCCCTGTTTAGGAGGCTGCATATGGAGGAGAGCGGGGGAGGAACTGCTGCAGGAAGAGCATCCACTGTCTGGATATAGCTCCCACAGTTGACAAGATGAACCTAGCCTGATTTATAAACTCCAGGGAGACAGTTTATAATCTCTCTGTGGAACAACACAGTAGTCAGAGAGAACAGGGGAAAAAAAACTAATGACCAAGAAGATGAAGGAGTATTAGCAGGACGCTCTTTCAGCTGATTAGAAGAAAAGCCTATGTGCGTATTACAACTGAAGTGGTGCCACTTAAATGTGCAAAACCCCAAGTATATCACTGTTTAAAACAACTTGTTCCCAGTGGCTGACACGCGAGACTTGCAGCAGCCAGATGCAGTTAGCCTGGGTCTCAGTACTGGCAGCAGAGTAACAAAACATAAGGGAAACAGCCAGCTAAAGAAATGCTGGCCTTAGGAAACAACAGTTAAGATAATTAAGTAATGTCAAACTCCGGTGAACAGCTTACTTTGTTATTACCTGCAATGAGTGCAGTTACCATGCAAGATATTTATTTGTGATGCTCCTTACACCATCTCCTCTCAAGCTCCGGTCCTGACCCTCACTACCAGGTGGCATTTTAGGAATCCAGCAGTTTTCTTACCATTGCTGGTTCCAGTGGCAGCTCCACTGACTCGAGGAACTGGCTGCTCCATTATGTCACTGCATGTAGAAGAACTGTTCCTGAACCTGGCATATATTTCTGGAGTGCAGGGTAAAGTTGATTTTTTTTCTTCCTCCTCACTTCCCTCCCCACAAGAAGATCACACTGAGAAAATAAGCTGCTCTAAAGCATGGAGGGAAAAAATAGTGCTCTTACGCAGTAATAACTTATGGTTTAGTTCACAGTGTGTGGGAGAAGAAGAGGTTGCCTCCCTGATTTCTTCATATTCAATAGCTTGTTTGTATTTGTGCACTCTTTAAGCAAAAGAGAAGGAAAAAAAATAAACCAAAGAGCATTTGCAGTCTTCATTACACTTGCACAAAGTATTTCAATGCTATTAACCTTCCTTAACCATTTTTTGCCACAGCATGAATGACCTAAAAAATCCCCAATCAACCACTGTCAAGGAATCCAAACTGTTGGTTTTTATTCTTTTTTTCTTCTACTCTTACCTATTTGCTTTTGTCTTCTTTACCTTTCAAAAGCTTGAAAACTTGACTTTGGAAGAGTCTAATTTTAAGTCCTGTAACTTTGGTTACTGGCTACAATATATTCCTGTAGGGTTAACAAGCATGAGCCATAAAGATCTTCTATATAAGAATGGAGGATTTATAAATCTATATTACTACAATATATTACAAAATAATTACTGCAAATTCTTACTCCAAATCCAATGGTTTTACAAAAAGGTGCACCTTATTGAGTGTTTCCAAAAACGAATCTTTTCATGAAACCGATGGACAAAGTAAGTGCTAATTATAGAATATCAGGGAAAAAAAGACACAGATGTTAACATGAGATTATCAAGGACAGGTAATGTTATTAAAAAAACAAGGGTTTACATTTAATGGGCAGAAGCTCAAAATTCCTAGCTGAAGTGACAGTAACATGTACAGCTTTTTCCTATTTGTTGCTCCATGTTATCTAGACTTAAATTTACTCCATTTGTCCAGCTCAGAAACAAAGCCAGTGAAAGTAGTTCTAACATACTAAGGTATTTCCATTATTTAAAAGCCAGTGGCACCATCACCCTGGGAATCAGGTCCTAAAAACACCAACCAGAGGTAGGTCTTATTAAGGGTCTCAGCTTCTGCAGACCTGTTATTAATGCTATGAGCTATCTTGAAGGTATGCACTTGCCAGATTAAATTCCATATCCTAACCCACTAGGTTTACTGTAAAGTTTGTCCGCTATTTTCCTGGTAAAATCAAGCGTCATTTAAAAAGCTGGCACACAAGTCAAAACCACTTCAGTTTCAGTGCCTCACAAATAATGCTGAGGTAAACATCAATGCAAAGCAAACACAAAGCAAAACTATGAATAGCAATAATCATGTTTGCTTTTTAGGATTTTATCTGTTGGACAACTATATATCCATTTGTCACCACCCACTGGCAGAATAGCAGTCTGAGGACAATGCAGGATTTTATCTTACTTGACAATAAAGTAAGAATTCTAGTTGTAAATATTAAACCTATGACTGTCAGCCTTTATCACTCAAAATATAAGTATACACATACAACTCAGTCATAACAATAAGCTTTACCTCGAAGAAAAAATAAGAAATAAACTTACCTAATGCAGGATACCCTAGATAAAATCTATCTGCTCCCAACCATCCAAGAAATAAGGACAGAGCCACTGCCACTTTGTAGGAGTATCCGTTTCTGCCAAAAGAAGCAAGTAATGTAGACAATGACTGCAAAATATGTTCATCATACTTTTGAGAATTAAAGTAGTGACTCATTTTCCTGCTGCTTCAGTTTTTAAAAAAAAAAAAAAAACAAAACAAAAAAACCCACACAAAACAAACAAAAAAAAAAACACCAAAAAAACAACAGACTTGTTATTTATCTTCAATTAACGGACACAGAATTGATAATGTTAAGCTTTCAAACTAGGTGGGCACCCTCCATAAAGCAACCTCAGCTGTTGCGACTCAAGTATATTCTTGCAGAATACAGATTATTCTGAAACTAAATCATGATTTCTTGTCAAGGCATAATTCAGTTGCTGATGCATTCCCAGTTTCATGGAGTACTTCCTAACAGTTCAGCCCTACTGAGACAACCCTAGAAAGCTACGAGGTGTATGCATACTGTCTGCAGGCATTAGTCTCACACACAGCCAAATCGAGAGGAACAGGATAGACAGGTGAGATGTCAGCAGAGACAGGAATTGCAATGAGATCTGAAGGAGAAATGAACCATGGCCACTGGCTGAAGAAGCTGCAGGAAGGATTCAACAAAAAGGGTCAGTCACATATCCACTTACTACACTTTAAAGATAGGAAATGGCACAAACTCACAAATTAAAAAAGAACTGTTGGTGGTAAAAACGTGTAGAGGAGTAGAGAGGTACTCTAAAGTGAAGCACCCCATGGTTAGTCGTACAAAATAAACAGATACAACAGACTTTTTGAGATTTATACTAATTGGCACCATTCTTGCCAGCAGCTGGAGTGATGTGGCCACCTAACCACCTGTATGTAACTTTCAGTCACTGCTGATGTGAACTTTACACTAATAAGCAAGCTAGAAACATAGAGCTATCAATGCTAGAACTTGCTGCGTCCTTTGCTGCATTGGCTAACAGCAAGCTTCTGAAAAGAAAAGCAAACCCAAATGTAATTAGAACTTTAAAAATATTCATTAAATCACTGTTTTGATATGTGCAGTACTATGTGCCAGCAATTATTTAATAAGCCCAATTTAAACTCTTGGTTGACAGTTGAATAAAACATAAGAGTTTCACAAAGACAGCAGCTGAGAAAGGTCCAAGCACCTTTATTGAGCACTTTCAATGCCAAAGAAAGATCTACCTTTTTGCTTATTATCTAGATTTACTGACTTTAAAACTTAATGGCAACATTAAGTGATTAAATCACAACTCTTACCTCAATATTCATTACTTAGCACTTATTAGCAACACAGAACATACTGGGCATTCCTGGAACCTAATGCAACGTCAATTATCTTCTTTAGAACTGTCTTGTTTCCATTGTAAAGAACACTAATGGTTTTATTTAAAAGTTGGGGTAAAATGTTGGAAATTGTTTATCACCTACAAAGTGTCAACAACCCTCCAAGGACACTAAAGTGTGAAAAGAGCTCTTGCATAAAAGGTGGGAACGCTGTTTAATTTGAGATGCTCCTGATCAAAATTAGTAATAAACTGAGCACTTTCCTATGCATTGAGATGCTTTTACAAGCAAAATAGTCTGCAGCCTAGTCAACATCAAACTGATGGGCAGAAGAAATCTAATATGAAGTTGAAGCGTCTTAATATTGTAACAAGGCTGCATCCACTCTTGTATTTCCTTTATCTTACTTACTCTTTCAGATAAAAATACCTGCCAAAGACTAAACCAGTGAGTAGGATAATAACACATCCCAGATATCTAAAGGAATTTCTACAATTGCATAAAAGATGCAATTTCTTTTCAGTTCCTCTTCTGATTTCGTTCTTGTTTCTCAGCCTCATCCAGTATTTATTTTTCTGCATACTGCCAGCTGCCATGTTCAAAACTTTTTCTTCCAACTCTTCCATACCAGTTGACACCAGGTACTGCTATAGCTCACAGTGGCTTCTGTGCTCTTTCAGGGTCTCTTAGCACTGCTCAAACACCTGCCCACACTGAACTTCATGAATTTCAAAGACTACCATTTTATGGACTCCTTGCCTGGAATGGAAATACGTGAACAATGGACATTTCAAGTCTGCAGAATCAGGGCTTGCACATATTAAGCAAACTACATGATAGAGTGTTAATGTGAAGAACTGTAGACTTTGGCCCCAAAAAATCTACCTCCGAACCATCAAATTAACACCAAACCAAAGCAATCTTGACTCCCAGTACTTCTTTGCTGGAGCAAGCTTATTAGCATGTACAAGCTTTTCTTTGAACTAATACTAGAGGCAACTGAACACATCATCTTACACAAATATGTAACATCTCCTGCTCTTGCTCCAAAATAACTGGATCCCAGAAGTGTTATCTGGACTGTTGCTAAATTACAGTATTGGTTAAGGACAACTCGCTGATTTGTCCTTTCCAAAAGCTACAGATAGAGACTAACCTGCTGTCCCCACGCTAGGACAATCCTGCTATGGGAAGATGCTTTCTCTAACCAATTTTCTGGTTAAATGATGTGCAGTTATTTCTGCTAGAAAACAGTTACAGTTTCCATCAAAACTCAGATAAGATGCTGGAAAATCTCCAAAAAGCAGTAGAAAGGGCAGGCCTATTGTTGTAATGTTTAAACTGGAGATTCCTGTTTAAAATAATGTTTCTAACACTCGGGTAACATTCGAAATGCCTTATAAAAGGTTCATATAACAGTCAGCGATTAGTCCACTTTTTAAACAAGTGTACATATGAAGGATGGCAATATTAATCTTTCTGCCATTTTTGGCTGCCTTTGGGGCTTTATCAAGAGCATGCTTGTGTAACCCTTTCTATATTCAATTGTATTTTACTAGTTTTCAGTCAGCCCACAAAGGGTCCTCTTCCCCTTCTGCCATAGCAACAGTCATGGGACTGGAAAAGCCAGAGCAAGTTCTTTTGATAGTGTAACCATTGATTATTTAATCACAAATAATAGTCATGATCAAGTAACAGACATCATAAAAAGGATGACATTTTTCTGCCTACATAGATTTGATTTTTTTAATTAATAAATATAAAGAAAAACTAAAGTTTAAAAAAGTTTTTAGAAAATATATTAAACCAAAAATATACATATACAAAAAACACCAAATGTAAGAATTACTGTCTACTCCAAAGAGGAAGCAATTTTATTGAACTACTATAGCTCATCTTATTCTCAGTCCCCATCACAGATGGGACTGAAACGCAATTGTTTCTGGACAAAAATGTGACTGAAGTCTAGTTTGCTAGCATTTAAATTTGATTAGATGTAATAATACGTTTTCTTCAGTTTGCTGAGCTTTGACTGTTCAGAAGACTAAATAGAGAGAAAATATTTATGAAACTAAGAGGCAGAGCTGTACTTCTGAGTTAGGGAAATTATTGAGCAGTAAGTATCACATCAGAGTTATTTGCCCACTAGTGTGATAAGGAATACCCAGAGAATATTACTGGAGTTTTAATTTCCAAAGATTCCAGTAAGACAAAAGAAAAAGGCTCCTGAGTAAATCTCACAAAAAGGAGAAACAAATGGTACTGACAGGTGTTCACTGATCATTAGCATTGGCCAGTTGGAACATTTATTAGTATCCAGAGCTCTCCATTGCTCACAATGTGCTTTAGCAAAACTAGGTCCATCATTTTCATGTTTCAGAAACAGGCTCTTAAAAGACACAAAGGATTTGATTAAATACAAAGGTTGTTTAAAAATAGAGAACAGTTCCTCTAAAAGAGATATTTTTGGGAACTGAAGAGAGACAAACTCCCCCAATATTCACGCACACTACAACTTAAGTTGCAGCTACAGGCACACTTTAAACTGGCATGAACCGGTGCTGCCACTGAACAGAGCAGCCCAGTCCAGCCTTCCTCTCTCCACTTTTATCCTTGAGTTGTCCTCACCCTTGTGCTGGCAGAAGCACCTGAAGTGACTGTACTGTGACTCAAATTGGGGCATTGATCCAAGTTAGTTCACATCCAGATCAGTTCCCTGATCCAGTATACAGTGGGGTACGTCAGGGGAAAGGATGGAGAAGTGTCCCCAGGCGGCTCTTTCCAGCAGCTGTGCCGATTTTAGGCATGTGTGAAATGTAACCTTAGCATTTGGGGCAATTTTTTGCCAGGCTAAAGTACTAAGTAAAGAAAAGGTAAAATACCAAGGTAAAGCAAAGACACGAACATAACTAAACAAACAAAAAAGTGTCTAAGGCAGAGACAGATTTACTTAAAAACATGCATGTTGTCCCCTTATACTACTAATAGTGTTTATTAGATTATTATGTACTGGGCAACATGTGTACAGTTCTACCTTACTTCTCTTTTTTCTTCTGTCAACACATCATACTATTTTAGAAAAACATCAATGTGAAAACAAAGATAAATTATTACAAAAAACAATAGCGTACTTACACATTGCGACATGCAATGGGCTTGTAAAATCCAACTTCATGTCCTGTAAAGACTTTTTCTATACCAAGGTGATCTTTACAAGTAATATTTGGTGCTGGCAGACACTGAACTGAGGACAAAAAAATTCTTTTAAATTTAGCAGTAACTGATGGGGTATTGTAGCGTTTTTCTGACAAGACACAAGTGAAATAAACAAATGAAGTTCTACTGTACTGTGCAAGAGTCTTGAAACAAAGCACAGTACGCACATGCATACTACTTTTCTTTAAAAATATTTTTTTAAGCCAGTCCTATGACTAACTTGTATTTTTTCCTTGCTACATATCAAGCAAAATATACAAGCCTAATTGTTGCCCTAATTCTGCTGTAATTTCCATTCTGGCTCCAATAGGGAATCAATGGGGAATCTGAATCTGACATACAGAAAAGATTTTAATCATGAGAACAATCAAATATTGGAACAAGTTGCCCAGAGAGGTAGTGCCATCACCATTCTTGGAGGTTTTCAAGATCTGACTGCATAAAACTTGAGGAACCTGGTCTGAATTCAGTCCCAGTGCTGATCTGAGTATGAGGTTGGACTATATGACTTCCTAAGGTCTCTTTCAACTAAATTATTGTAAGCTAAAAGACTTGACTCTTAAGAGTCTCTTAAGAGAACCAAAGTGGAAATCACAGCAGAAAGTGACATCTGCTAAAAGTCTGCAGTGTATTACCAGAATATTAGTCACTCTCCAATGTTGAAATTCGTTGTTTTAAAGGGAAAAATCCCAGTCCTTTACCCACTTTTTCTGTTTTCAGTAGTTGTGAGCCCTGTTGATTAATTCCAACAAAACTGCAGGCCAGGTTCAACATTTATTTTCAGATTTTCCAATCATACACACAGGCAAGAGGACTAGAATTTGGATTTATTTTTTTTTTTTTAATTTTCTATCCATATTGCAAACAGAAAAAAAAAAATGTAATTTATACCTGGACTTAACTGCTATTATAAAGTCCTACATGGATGCTACTGATCAATGTGCCTAATCTAATTACAGAAAAAAACATTCTTTCTTTTAAAAAATTTAAGCAAAGAAAGCAGTGTTTTCTTTCACTTAGAAGAAATCCACAGCAGTTAAAATAAATTGACATAGGAACGGTGACAGTTTTCTTGTCAATGTCACACCAGTAAGACTCTAAACCTGCTTCTCAATGAGACTACTTGGATGCTTTGAATTAAACCCCTATTTGTTTGGGTGATGGAACCCAGAAAGATGTTCAGAAACAGTAACACTTCAAGCATGATCCAGAAGATTAACTTTCTATTACTTCAGTAATACTGAAAAAGGAAGCAACTCAAATACCATAGGGACAATCTAAAAACTGCTATGTGCATAAAAGTGCTATACAGACATAGAAAACGACATGTTGATTAATTCAGCAACTTTCTCCGTTCTTAAACTTATCTCCTGTTCAAATGCGCCGTGTATTAAATACAATCCCATGGTAATTGATTAGACAACTAACAATCTGTGTTGTGATCAATCTCAAACTATGTAGTATTCTTTCTGCTCATTGACTGACCATTTAGCATCAGGGACACAATGTCAAAGATTATGTAAATGACAGACTAACTTAAAAAAGGATCTATTTTGGTTGGTATTTTCATCTACTCTCCAAAAAGGATTTGGTCAACTTTCACTATCCCAGTGAAGAAAATTATTCCGCGTTTACGGAAAGCAAAATATAAAAGACAACAAGCATACATATGTATTTTAAACATGAGTGCCCATAAAGCGAAACTGTTATGCTATTATCTAACAGAGAGACCATTTAATTCAATGCCTGAGAACATCAGGAAAGCTAAACACATGTAGTAAACCAAGTGATCAATTTAAGCATTTTTCTGTTATACTTCAAAGCACATCAGAATTTAACATCAAAATAAACGTAAGTGCTTTCAAAACAGAGCCCCATGTCACCAAAAACTCCTGATGATGGAAGGCACCATGTTGCCTTAAAGTTTTTTTTTTTCAAAACAGATTTTGAAGGCTTTTCTGTCATGTGTCAATTCTTCTAATAAGTCTATGCAAAATCAGTATGACAGAAACAGTTTGTTTTAATCACAGTAGCGCAGGACAGAGCCTAGAGGCTATAACATACATTGAAGAGATTTACCAGAAACCTCACTTACAGTTGTACCAATCAGAGACAATGTATTTATTCATTTTTAGTAAAGCATCCAATCCACACAAGTGTTTTAGGCTTTTATACTAATGATAGTACTAATCCCATGTTTTATAAAGCTCATCTAACAGATACGCAAATGCATAAACTGAACACTTCCTTGGAAAATGCAGTCACTGTCAATGTATGTTATAAATTAGAAATCCTTACCATATGCTGTGTGATTTGTACAATTCATTGGTTCTTGTGTACTATTGTCTATTTTCGGCTCATCGCACATATATGTTCAGGTAATTGAGGAAAACATTTTTCATATCAAACACTACAACAGGTTTAACACTAATTTATTCCACTCTCTTTAAACCCCAAGGATTTAAGATGAACCTTGATGTCAGTTCCTACCCATCCCCCAAAATAGGAACAGCACATTACCATACAGCAAATCTGCTAATCCAATTTAATACACCAATGTATCGCACAAGTTCCACATTTAATTAGCGCTGCAGTCAGCACTACCTAAAGGAACAACAATATTTATCAGTCACAGCCTCTGTATTTGAAGGCAACAACACAGCACGCTTAATCTAGACTTCTCTTATTTCAATATCAGAGTACCTTTAAATTGAGGCATTTGGTTGGGAAGATTAAATATACAGTAACATACAAAATTCAGAGAAAACCTAAAAATGAACATGTGAAATGCCAGGAATATGGACAAGAAAAAAACTGAGCAGGAACTTATTTCCAGGGGTCTGAACTCCCATGGCCAAGTAAAGCAGGAGATAAAGTTAACTTTTCCAAGATTCGCTTTCCTGGCACATTTGATCATCAATAACTGTCAGCTACCATCAAGAAACATCTTCTGGGGAAGGCCTGACGTGCCTCTGGAGAGTCAGGAGCCCTGCAGCTAGTCTAACACCTGCACCCTGCTCCTTCAGGCTGCGGAGCGGGACTCAAGGTTGTGCAAAACCACCGCATCTCACTCGACTGTCCTGCAAAAAATCATAAGGTGGAGAGCTGGGGGAGAGGGGGTCTTTCATCCCATGGGGTTTTCTCTTTGAAAGCCTAGACACACTCTGTCACCCCCAAAATAAGCCTGGGCCCGCTCCTTCCAACTGAGACCCCCCTCGCGGCTCCTGACCTGAGGCTTTCTCTGGCACCCCAGGGACACCCCCGCCGTCAGACACCTCACACCCTTCATCTCCCCCCCTTCCCCTCCACCCGAGACCTCTGGGGAAGCGGGCCCCCCCATCAGGCAAACAAGGCCGACCCCTCCGCCCTCCCAGGCCCCATCGCCATAGCAACCGCACCCCCGCCACCCGCCCCGGCCGCAGCCGCGCTCAGGATATTGCCCCAGCCTCAGCTCGTCGCACTTAAGCGGCGGCTCCGTGCTCGCTGCTCCCTGCGCGGCTGCCCCCGCGAACCAGAGGAAAAGCAGAATCCGGGCCTCCGCCGCGCCTCTCCGCCTCCCCGGCCCCGCCGGCAGCCGCCCCGGCCGGGCGGCCATGATGGAAACGGCCGCTGCCGTCAGCTGACTCGCGCCGCGGGGAGGAGCGGCCTCCGCCGCGGGGGGAAGCCGCCCTGCCTGCGGGGAGGGACGGGGTGGGCGCCGGCGAGTTGCTGAGCGGGCTGGTTTGGGGATTTTTAGGTTTTTGTGTTTTTTTTGGGGGGGGGGGAGGTGGGGGGTGGTGACCTAAGCAAATATGGCTCCTGAGCCAGCTAATGGTCAGCGCTAAGGGCAGAGCGTGCCCCTACTCAAGATGGCGCTCGCACAGCCCCGGCGGGCTCGTGCCCTGAGTCAAGATGGCCCCGCCCGCCGCCAGCACCTGGCGGGACGGCGCGCCCACCTGCCCTTACTTAAGATGTCAGCCGCAAGACGCTCCGCCTTGGTTCTGGGCCCCGGGCGGTGTGGGGCGGGGCGGGGCTTAGCGGCTTCTCTCGGCAGCGGGTAGCGGCGGTTGCTCCCGCGTGTTGGCCCTGGGCAGAGGCGAGTCACCCTGGCTGGGAGCGAGCGGTGGGCAGGCCGAGCCCGCTGAGGGCACGTCCCGGGAGGAGAGGTGAACCCTCCCTGCTCTTCCAAATACCGAAACCGTAACTGTGGCCCACCAGGTAAAATTCTTACCTCTGGTGGTGTTGGTACCTGTGGGTGTCTCTGGCGTTGTCTGCAGTTTGCCGAGTGCTTTCAGAAGGATTTTTAAAAGCCCAGGAGAGGTGGAAGGGTTGGCCTGTGTTGCTCTTGCAGCCTGCTGGCACCTGCTGAACCACGGGTGGCAGCCAGGTGGGCCTTGAAATTGTTATCCTATTTTCATGTGAAGGTGTATTGTTAAAAATGATTTTTGTTTTATTTTCAAAAATGAACACGAAATGCCTGGAGCATTCAAGCTTTTATCTTCATCAGCGTTGGTGTTTTGAAAGGTATTTTGTGGTGATGACCAGGCTTTTCTCGCTTCCTTGAAGTTTTTCGAATGTTTTGCTTAAAAAGTGTTATTTTTCAGTTATGAACTACTGGGGATCCTGGATAATTTATAGGAGATGGAGAGACTGTTTGGGGTAAACATGCCCAGGAAAGGCATCACTGCTGTCTTAAGTTTACATCTGCCATAGAAGCATCTCCTAGAAAACAAGTAGGGACCCGGAAAGCAAAAAAGACTGATAGCAGCTCCAAAATAGTGTTGAAGAGAATGTTGTGATTACCCAGCTGTTCTGGGAAGTCCTTTGGTTTTACTGGCCATTATTTTGGTGAATTAATTGTGACATATACAAGTCTCAGTACATATGAGTCTCAGTACCAATGAAAGGTTTGTCACAGTCCCAGATATTCAAAGAATCAGTAAAAACATGGATTTAAAAATGTGTGGATGGCTGACAAAGAACTCAGCCAGTAAAGTGAAATATTGCCATCTAACAGCTTTTTGGGAGATTTGTGTAAACTAAATTGGCAGTCTAGAGTTCAGGAGACAAAGTATGCAAATGAAAATTGATACTGTTTTCAGCAACTGGAAGCGAAAGGCCAGGGCCAGAGTGCACTCTGTAATGAACTCAGCCCTCCAAGATCGAGACTGAGGTGCACTGATGAGAGAAGTGCTTGGCTCTTTTGTCTGCAGTGCATCTCTCAGATGGATAAATACACGACTCGCTGTTCATCACTGTCAAGAAAATTGTCACTTCTCACAAGCGCTACATTAATTAAAATTGAGAGTAAGGACTGGGAAGTTAGGCATTTGCAATCTGAATTTTTAAAAAAGGAGGATGAAATTATATGTTCTT
This sequence comes from Tyto alba, assembly GCF_018691265.1. Taxonomy (NCBI): domain Eukaryota; kingdom Metazoa; phylum Chordata; class Aves; order Strigiformes; family Tytonidae; genus Tyto; species Tyto alba. The sequence goes on from NW_024881272.1 coordinate 32,378,386, forward strand.
AGCGTGTTGCATGCTCTAGTGCAACTGCTGTTGCTTAGTAAAACAAAACAGGCACTAGAATGAGGGGAAATCAATCCAATCCTAAGTTAGGTAAAATTAATTTCCAAATCTTTTTGAAGCCCTTATCCTATGCAACTAGCAGGGCTATGGAAGATCTGCTGCAGGTCAGCTAGTGAAACAGTGTAGCAGAATAAAAATTATTTTTGTAGAGTTTCATTTGGCCATTTTATGTGTGTGTACATATATATCTTTAAAAAAATCTGAAAGCAGACTAACATGCAGGTTTCGGAGTTAGAAAGCACCCGTAATTCCCATGGTTAACTTCAACTAAACTGGTGCCTGTTTGGTACTTTGTGACTAGCAGTAGGAAAACTTTGCTTTTATTGCCGTCCCAGGCACTATGATGTCTCTTGGAGAAGGCACAGGTAACGTGGTGTGTTTTGGAGAGCTGGGAGAGGCGATGTGCATCATGTTTGGTGCTCTGTGGGGAAGGATGACAACCCCATCAGAGTCCCTGTCCTCCCACTATGTGTGCCGTTCCCTTCGATGTGGAAGTGGTAGGGGCTGTGCTGCTGAGGCTAAGCACAGCTTGCCTCACCTTCGTGGGGAGTTCAAAGCAGCTCTGAATTTGTTTGGACACCAATTCACTGCAGAGGAGTGAAAAACAATTTTTTTTACCGTGTCTACGTGCACATTTTGCCCTCACTGGGGAGTCTGGCGGTGATGACGACAGGTAGGCCTATGATTTATAAATACACCGGCAGGTCAGGAGCATCTGAAAACTGAGTTGGCTTTTAGGCTCGGCACTTCACAAAGTGACCTCCGCTAGCCCCCCCTGACCAGTCCTCTTCGCCAGCTTCAGCGCCGAGCCTCAGCCTGCAGCCCGCACCCCCCCACACAAGCACAAGGGCCGGGCTCTGCCTTTCCCTGAGCCTTCAGGCCGCCCGTTGCGCCTTTTCCACCGCCGACACCTGCGGGCCTGTCGCCGCTCGGCCGTTTCCCCCCCCCCCCCTCCTCGCCCCGGGAGGCGGCTCTCCCGCCGCGCCGGCTTCCTGCGCCTCAGGTGAAGGCGCGATCGCCTTCCCCCTCCTCCCCGCTTCCCGCTTCCGCCCAGGTGAGAGCCGGCGGCCATCGCGCCGCTCCGACCGCCGCCGCCTCCCCGCCTGCAGGTACAGCGCGGCGGGGCAGCCCCGCGCCCGCCCCCCCCCCCCCGGCCCCTCCGCCTCACCAGCGCCCCCAGCGCTGAGGGGACCCCGCCGCTGCCCCCCCCGAGACTGCCGGGGCTGCGATTTTCGGCTGGGGGCTGCAGCCGCCGGGGAAGGGCGGGGGGGGGGGGGGAGGAGGGCGGCTCTCGGCGTGCGCCCCGCTGCCCCGGGAGCCTTAACTGTGGTGTTTGGGATGGGGGGGGGGGGGGGGCGTCTCCCCTGGCAGGTGGAGTCAGTTTGCTGTGAGGGCTCTTCTGGAGGAGTTTTAATTCCTTCTCCCAGACACAGAGGCTCGGCGCTGGCGCTTGGTTGTGGCGTAGATCCTCGGGAGAAGCGTTTTCTACCGTCCCCTCGCTTCCTCAGCGCCTGACCCCGTATCTCGATGTGAACCACCACCACCGTGGTCAGGATACCAGCCTGTGCTTGCCCAGAGATCCCCACCTTGAAGCCCTTTAGGTTTCACGCACCGGGGGCCTCGGTGGATCCCTGACACCCCCGGTAAAGGCTGGGGAGAGCTGCACGGCTCCCGGTGCCGGGTGAAGGCTTTCCAGGGCACAGGAGTCATCTTCAGTGTGGTGGTGGTGTGCAGTTTCCATGGCTTGGAGAGGCTGTGTCATGACAAAGAAGGGAGGCATTAGGGAAGTAACGCACCATTTGCAACACCTTCCGTCAGTGCCTGTCAATTCAGAGATTCTTAACAAGGCAGTTTTTTACTCGGTTTAGGGGTGATTAACAGGAATGCGGTTCTTTTGTGCTCCTTGTAAATTTCTGAAGCTTAGAAATTCAGCATGGTTCCAGGTCTAAAGGCTCTGTTCCTCCGTGAAGTGATTTGTTGATCATGTGCACTGTCATCGTAGTAACTTTAGGATTTATTGGCTAATTTCCATAGAATATGACAATATTCAGGTCTTGGAAACGACTTTTCCACGAGCTTTGTGAGAAGAGGTTTATGAGACCATGTTATTGCTCCATGGAGAGTGGCTTTAGCGTGAGCTCACCCTCCTATTAGACATCAGAGAACCCATGCCAGCTCTTCCCTGGAGGCTGAAGTTTGCAGGAATTCAGGTTCTACTTGTTAAAAGTTAGCATGCCTTGAGAATGAGTAAGGCTCCTCTTGATCTGTATGGAGACTGGTAATCCCAGATGCAGAGTTGTTTGGGTTTTTTTTGCTTTTCTCATCTTGTGGTCACTAATCATATGTAACAACAGAACAGGATCAGTTTGCCCATGGAGTAGTATTTGGTATTTAACAATGTTTAGCTTTCACCTTCTTTAACCTGGAAATGTGTGGTATGTTTGTGTTTAGGTACTCAGCACTGTTTGGTTGTTTCCTTCTTTCAAGTGCCTGGAGCAGTGAGTGTGCCCTCTATAGCACTTTCTGTAAATACTTTAGCATTACACAGAACAGCATGTTTTGGTGGTTTCATCTAAAAGGTGTGTGCATGCTAAGCTTGGTTGGACTGAATTCTGTGCGCTACCAGGATGGAAAACTGAGTATAAAGTGTAGGACAGCAAAATACGTGTTGGAATAGTGTTGTTTTTTTCACAGTACATAGTTGCTTGACGGTGTGTAAATGATACAGTTTTTAAAAATCTGAAGTTACAGGTGATGCTGTGTGAGGACAATTTAGGATTAAGGTCACACTAACATGCTGTTTTCCTGCTATTTTGCCTTTATCAAATTTTAAACTCTTTGGTCTGAAATTTCCCAAGTCAGAGATCTCTCTGATAAAGAAGATGACATGCACTGTATCGGTCACTCCTGGTAAGAGGGCCAGGAAAAATTACAACTGCATTGGTGCAGAAAGGTGACTTTGGATTGGGTTGTACCCTTGGCTGTTCCCATGACAGGCTGCTCAGATTGGCCATGTTAGAAGCCTTTGAAAAATAGCAGCAGTTACCACTTGTGCGTTCAGGATTTGTGGCGTTTAATGTCCCAAAAGGGACAGTTAATGCCCCGAAAGCCTAGCCAGGAAAGCCTCCGAGGAGGCAGGACTTTCCCTGCAGGCATATCTCCTGGAAGGACAAGAGGTTGTTGGAGGCCAAGTTGAAGGATGTAGGGCAGAAGCGGTCGTAGTTCTTAGGTGGGTGGGGAGAAACAGGCAGAAGAATCTCTTCTGGCTAAACTGGGTCCTCCTCCAGACCCCAGCAGAAAACCCCTTATTTCTGTCTTTCAGCAGCTCTTTGGGGAGGGCAGGTGTTTGTCAAGGCCACGGCCAGGGGTGTCATGTTCCCCTCTGGCTCTGGGATGTGCCAGGTTGAGCACCCCATGTCTCCGTGCAAGTGGCAGGCGTCTGGCAGGGGAGTGATGGCAATGGAAGACTTAAACCTTTCAGCTCTTCTGATGACCTCTGCTGGCATCAGCATGGGGGAATTCCTTTTCTCTTAGTCTGCTTTTGAAGAAGATCCAAGTCTTAGGATTTCATACAAAACCTTATGAAACTTTCCCCGCTCCCTATGATGCATTGAGTTCAGTTCTCAAAAGTGAAGACAGTAAAAACCCAGATGCAAGCTGTGTTGAAGTGTGGGGTTCTTTCTGTTGTTAGAAGCCACTGAGCTTTCTGAAATTCATTATTTTTTCAACGATTTTACAATTACGTTGGGAGTTGTGACATAGATTTTGAACTGAAGTTTGCAGTTTTGTCTACCAATAAGATAAGTGGCTGTAGAGATTGGAGAATGGAGCTAAGGAAGCTGAATGTGGAGTGGGTGCACTGATTTTAACAAGACAAACCAAAGTGTTTTGGATCCCACCTCAAGATTATCGCCTAGGAATGGACTTCCTAATTTAGCAACTGTCTGTTGACACCTTGCTTGAATTTAGCATCACTGTTTGGAAATCATTTAACAATAAGCTGTTTGGGTCCCCAAACGTAAACAGCTCAATAGTGTATGGAGTTCTGTGTTTCTCTGGTACCCAAAAGCTAGTCTTAGAGACCTGTCCTCAATTATACATTACTTGAAAACTTTAAATTAGTTTATATTTTCAGGGATCCTCTCACACCAGAAGGAGATGTTTACTTTAAAATATAGCACACTTCTCCCCCCCCACCCCACACACACTATTTTTATGGAAGAAAGGAGAACAAAGAAATAGTGAGGGTGGTTTTAACATACTGCACACACACACACAAATCTTTAAAAACCATTGCAAGCTGGCTGGAGGCCAGCTTTGATCACGAGGAATCCCAAAGTGCTGTGTAAACTTGAACTGTTATACGAACTGTACCTGAGGTCCACTTTGGCGTCCACCAGCACAGAGTGGTCTGCAATGGCTCTTAGCAATGCTTTGAAGCAGCTCAAGCAGGAAGCTGAAACTTTCTTTAAGCTTTCCCCCCCCCCCCCCCCCTTTTCCACCTCCTTCTCCAGGGGACTTCTGCCTAGATGGAGCCTAGATCTCTTACCTACATTTTTCGGCTTAAATTTTTCTTTCTTGGATCTGTACCCATCGTCATAATTGCTATTGTTACACCCGCTGTAATGGAAAAAAGATTAATCTTGGAGACTGTCAGCGCGGCACTTTGAGGCTGTTTTTTGAATGACGCAGGCTGTTTCTCATGGTGCAGTTTGCCAGTGCAGCTGAGCTGCTGCAACCGCTAGCTGCTGCTGCAAGGTGTGGTCCCGCTTCCCCAGCACTTCTTGGCCCCCTCCTGCGTGCCAGCGCTGGCAGTTGAGAGCTAACTGGGCAGAAAGCTCACCCTACCAAAATGTGAAGGTTTTTTCTGCGTGTTTAGCTCCTTGTTCCAGCTCACTATGGGATCAGATGAATGAGTGCAAGCACAGATGGGAAGGGAAGAACAAAATGCATGAAAGAGGGTTGGAGAGCTGGACCAGCCTCTTGGCTTCAGCTATTAGATGGGCATGGTGCTGTCAAGTCGTCATTATTTCCTGCCATGCTGGATTTCTTTTCTGGGTCTAATCTTTTCTTCGCCCTACTGCTGGTTTAGAGGTGTTTCAAGCCACTTTTCCTCACAGGAGTTATTTTGCATCCCTTTCTGATGTTGGTTTGCTTGCTTTAGGTTTTTTTTCCTCTTTTAACTGCTGATGTGAGGTAGAAAAAGAGAGGAGGAAAGTGAATGGAAGGAAGTTAAATTGGGAATAAAGAACAAATTTCCATACTCTTTGTTCTGTTTTGTTAAGATTCATGCAGTATTTTTAGTCAAGGAGATTAAGTTTTGTCTTTTTGGTTTAGATGAAGACTGAGGAGTCTATAAGGAAATAGTATTTTCATCTGTTCTTCAGAATCAGATCTCAGCACAGAATCAAAGGCTGCTGTGCTCTTAGAAGTGTTTTATTTCAAATGGAAAAGAAAATAAAGCTACAGCACTTACAAAAGTTCAGATGCATTCCTGAGAATCTTTCAGGGGTTCTATTGGTTTGCTGCTTCAACTTTTGCTATGAGTTTGATTTAAAATGACCTCCTAAATCTGTTAATAGTCTCGCAAAGCAATTCATTTTACTTGGCCCTTGGTGGAAACCACGCAAACCCACCAAGTTCTTCAGGAATTCCTCCAGGAGCCAAACCTGCTCAGATACAGTAAAGGGTACATAAATCTGAAATTGTGGTTTGTGACATACCTCCAGTTTTGGTTTGTTTTTTGTTTTCTGTTTGTTTTTTTTTTTTTTTTTTTCCATTAGTAAATCAACTTAATCTGACTCTTCAGGAGAAGAGAAGCTATTCACCTGCCTAGTTAATATTTTATTAAATATAACAGTGTCCTCCCAGAACTCAAGATGTTTTCAGTGTGAGCACAGACAGCATCAGAGGCAGAGCTGAAAGGATCAAAGGTCCTGCTGGGAGAGAGCCCCTGGGATGTGCTTATGCTGATACTACATTCAGATGCATATGACCCTTTCCACTCTGGAACTGTGAGATTTAAAAAGTAAATACAGAGGGGGTTTTTAAATATATCTATATATATGGTTATTTTTGTTCCAAAATAATTCCAAATATATTATTGTGAAAATACACAGTTATATACTGGGTAGAGTTAAAATTATGTACGTTGTGCTATTGAATGGCTGACTTCTTTCAGAGGAGCTTGTATTAAGTGAATAAACCTTGTTTCTCATGCATGTTTTGGTATTACTGCCTTGATAGATTTCAGAATGACAGGCTCCACATCAGTGTAATAACATGCAAGTAAGGGTACAAATTTATCATCGCTGCTAATTGCAAGTCTGTTGTTTTTATACTGCCATCTAGGCCTCAGCCCCAGTTGGAGACCTGTTCTGTTTGACATTGTAGAGGAACGTGATAAAGGATATTCTGCTCCTCAAAAGCTTGTCATGTATATAGAAAAGAGACAGGCAAGCTCACACAGGGGAAGAGAACGGGCTGCTTTCACCTGTTCAGCACCGGGGCTGCGATTAGAACTGACCTCCCTTAGGAACGTGTTATAATAGGGATAGATTTGGCTAATTTGGAGCCTTAATGCTGTGCTGTCTCACGAGTGGAAGGAACTTCATTGTTCTATAGGGAGGTGCAAGGTTTCACCTACATTGCCATGCAGCAGGGCTAAGCTATCATTATAAGAGTATTGTCTACAAATAATTGGGTGGAAAGTATCTTTTCAATAATAGGAAGATTTTAGCTCTATGTATATTTGAAAAGACCACAACTTTAATGTCCATATTCAGAACAATTCGGTTGAACGTAGATGTGTCTCAGTTTTCTTGGCCAATGCTTGTTTTTATAACCTGCATTTTTACTCATATTTGAAAGGGTTGTTCATATTCCTTCCTGCGTGTGAAAGGAAAAGTTGAGGCTGCAGTGCAACTAGCTATATTGAGAGCTTTGTTGAATACTTGGGGTAAACAACAGGGGGTAGTAGTATTTTTTTGTTAAGTTTGATGTAGTTAGCTTAGTATTTTATTATTGCATTTGTTGACCGTGTATCTCTTAGTATTCTGTTTGGATATATAATTTATTAATTTGCCTTTTTTTTTTTTTTTAACCTCATCTAGGTTATTCTGAGTAATTCCAAAAATAGCCTTCAACATGCCTGAAAATCCTGCTGCAGGTATGTAGTCTGAACAGGACTACTTTTGTTAAGCAGTGAGAAATTAAGCTCCATTCCTAACATGTACTACTTTGTGGTGCAGATAAACAGCAGGTGCTGCAGATCCTTGATCGTCTGCAAGCAAAACTGTGTGAGAAAAGAGATTCCCAACATAATGAAAACCTGACTGTTTTACGTAACACACTCAGGAGCCCTTTGTTTAACCAGATACTGACTCTCCAGCAATCCATCAAGCAGCTGAAGGAACAAGTGAGTGTAAAATTACAGTTGTTGGTGTAATAACTGTGGTGAACTTGGAACTTAAAACAGGGTGTGTAGGTGTGTGTGCGTTAATGAGGGCACTCTCATTAATAAGGAGTGACTTGGTGTGAGTGAATGTTGGGCTTTTTTTTTTTGGGGGGGGTTAAGTTAGTATCTACAGAGTCACTACTGAAATGAGAAGTGGTATTGCAACAAACAGGTCATGGGGCAACATGCTTTGAAAGGGATGAAGAAGAAGGCAGGCATTGAGAACCACATCAGTTGGGGGAAAAAAGCATCTGCAAAAGACATCAGCTGTAGTACTTTGAGTTCTGAACACAGTTGGAACCAGGATCCTTTGTTTTTCACGGAAGCTAAATACTGTTTATCAGCTAACTGGCATCATCTTTTCTCCTTAAGAGACATCATGACTTAGTTCCTGCTGACTTGTACAAGAATGGTTAATCTGTTTTGGGAAATAAAATCTAGAAAATCACTCCTGAAGATTTGCCAAGCTCTTGTGCAGACATACTCAAGCTAGCTTTAAAATTACTTGGCTCCAGCAGTGGAAGGAACTTGTGTGGATTAGTTTATAATGCGAGCTGACACTTAGATTTTGTGGATGTGGGCATCAGTGACACATCTGCATGAACAGGTCTCACCGAGCAGTTAGCAAAGTCAGGCTTAAACTGATTTAATACAAGGGCCTAACTTGGCATACCTGAAGCAGCGTCGATCCCTTCTCTGCTGTTACTGCACCAGCCCAGCTGCAGATATCGTGGGGTGGGTGTCAGGGGGATGAGGCCACCTTGCTGTCACTGCCAAACGTACTGCATGTGTTCCTGCCTGGGTGGCATGGTAGTGGTTGTGCCATTCATTCTCCTTTCTTCCCATGTTCACATAGGTGCTGCATCTGTTTCTGTTCCTTCCAAAGCTTGGATGTATGTCAACAAGCTATTAAAAATATATAAAAATGCAAATATATCTAAAATCATACTTTGTGACTGTGGCATAATGGGTTTTATATCCAGAATGTTCAGAATTATCATATCTGGAAAACACAGGTTTTCTTTAAATTCTTTTTAAGCATGTTTCTCATGAGCGATCTCATTCAGGATAGGATTTTTCAGTTTACAATGTCGTGCTGGGAATAATTCTGCTTTTCTTCATTATCTATCAGGACTAGAAATTGGACTGCAAGTTCCAGCAATGATAGCATGTTCAGTGGTAGTTTGTACCCTAGGCTCTCTCTGGGGAGGAGATAATATAGACCAGGCCTTTGGCTCCTCAGTGCCTAAGTGACTCTTAAAAAATTTGGATTCTTGTTCCAAAATTTTCTAGGTTTGCTTGGCAGTTGCAACAGTGCTTGAGTGACTCTTTAATGTTTAGTGATTTTTGAATGTGCTGTTTCTGGAATATCAGGGTAACAGGAGGATAATGGGCATGGGTAGGGGAGAAGCATGAAAGAAATGGAGAAAATGAGTGGAGGGAGAAGCAGCTGAAACTTTCAAGGAAATTTCCTTCTGAAAAACAGTCTAAACTTGATAAGGTACCTTGGTTATAGCTTATGCAGTAACATTGCCTAATTTGTACGGGTGAGTATATTTGTGTGAATAGGCATATATGAACATATATATGCTTGCTTTTCCGTCAGTCTTCACACAAAATGATGTATGTGGAAAACTGCTCTTTTGTTTTTAATAGTATTTCTACATCTTTGTTCATTTTCAACAGCTCAATTATATGCCTCCTGACCGTTCAATAGATTTTGATTTTACTAAGAGAGGGCTCCTAGTGTTTGCTGACAGATCAGTTGCTACTGGGAGCGTGTATACACCTTGCAGTTCACCTGAACCCAAAGCATCTACCTTCACTCCAAACCTGGGAGTTAATGAATTTAAAACAATCATCCAACAGATGGCAAAGGTAAGGCTATCAGGTTTAGTGAACCAAACTTCTTTTCCTTTAATGTCAAAATTTTTCTTGCAGGCTTTTGGGGTATATTTTCAAACATGCTCTTTTGTTGTGTTTCTGGGAGTGTGGTGCCTCCTAGCCAGTAAGAGAGCAGAAGTGCTGAGAATAACTTTTCCCTGTGAAAGATAATGTCAGCAGTGGAAAGTGGTTTGGTGGTTTGTTTGTTTTTTCTTTCTTTGTCTTTTTTTTTGTCTGACTTTCTACAGAACACACCAGTGTAGAAAAGAAAATTCAGTTGCCAGAAAACATTTTTCGTATTTGATGGCACTTATTTGAAAGTGTACATTTTCTGCAGAAACTTGTTTTGATCAAGAGACCTATTTTATCAAGTACATTTTAAATTGGAAATGTGCCAACTTTGTTAATACATGAACAGTGCAAATGATTAAAAGAACTGGCATGTAGTATTTTATTTAACTCTTCATTTAGTGTGTCTAACTTTGCCAGACAGATGCTGATTTCATTAACCTGTGATGTAGCATGTACCAGATGCTTATGGAAGTTGTACAGGTGCAGACATCCACCCATGTGGGATTGGCATTTATACCACAAATGTATTTTTCTGTGTTACTTTGAACCATTAATTTAATTGGTTAGTCATGCCTTTCTATATTAAGTAACTGTTGCTAATTGACTACCTTAATGTAGCTGTAATACTTTGAGCGTAACTCTTCTCATTAGTGTCATTAACTCATCAGATAAAAAATTTAGCAGCAAAGACTGCACATTATTTTGGATAAACCAGCTGTGATAGCAGTGCATTCTCTAAGTAGTATTTCCCAGTAAACAACCCGAGAAATCTTGTTATTGGAACTGAAAAGCAGGCAGTCACAAAAGCAAACTTTTTTTAGCATTAAGTGTGAAGTTGCAGGGAGGGGAAGGAAATTAATTTCTTTATTTAAAAGCTACAATCTTTTGAACGCACACCTAAAAATCAGCATTAAAAGCAAGGGAGCCAAAAGACAAGTAATTTATTTTAGCTATGCAGCATTTCCAGAAATCCCAAACATATTGCTCTAGACAGCACTTCGTTCATAGTTTTCATCCAGTTTGGAATTCATCTCATAATGTGAATGAAGTGTGAAAGCAGCTCTTAAATTCCCTGAGGTTTCAGAACCTCAGAGTGCTTGCATATCCAATACTTTGCTATATTAAAAATAATAAATGGAGGAGCTTTTATAGAAATAACATATTCAGTATTTTGCCTTTGTTTAGTCTTAGGAGGAGAATAATTCTCCCAGTGTTCATAAATTTTAAACTACCTCATTCTATTGCATTAAAAATTAGTAAATCAATTTTTTCTGTTTTATTAGGGGAGACAAATAGAATCAATAAAGATTGAAAAGCCTTCTGTTGGAGGTCTTGGATTTAGTGTGGTTGCCCTAAAAAATCACAGCTTGGGAGAAGTTGGTATCTTTGTCAAAGAAGTCCAGCCAGGAGGCATAGCTGACAGGTGAGATCTTTCTAAGTGTCTTGGAAAATTGCAGTATTTCCATGAAGGGAAAAGTCACGACTTTCATGTTGAAAACTCTGTCAGACTAACATGTTTGTCTGGGTTATCTGGTGGAATATTTTGTTGGTGGTATCTTGAATTTTGGCTTTTCAACTAAATGGACTCATGTTTTGAGGATCAGATTTTCAGATGAGTTTTAAATATCCGAGCCATTCATAAATGGAATTTCCAGAAATCATGACTCACTCGAGAGAATCTTCAGTACTGATTAAAAAACAAAAGAAAGCTCAGAAAAGAATACAAGAAATTAGCCTCCGTTTGAATTTTTGTGCTGTGTCCCTGAAAGATTCTTTTTTCCCCCTTGTTTCTTTATTTATGTGCCTATGACAATGCCCTATTTATAGTTGGTTTTACTGTTTGTTTCCTGTGGAAATTTAGATCCAGTCCTCCCGACAGATCCCTGCACAGATGTCATCATAGAATCAAGGCTTCAGGCAGTTTTGTCCCGTATTGTCTCTGGATTTTCACCCAACAACAAAAGACAGAGCAATCCTTTAAAAATAAAATGTGATTGTAAAACCACAAGAGTTGGCATGAGACAAATACAGTGCTTGGAATTATGTTTCAAGAAAATGTGTCTAGATTTCAAGTCATTGGTGTCACTTTTTAAATAACACATGTCAGGAAGTGCCAACACAGGATGACAAAAAGAGTGGGGAGAGGTTGGAATGATAATGGCTATGGGCCCACAGAGAACACACCAGAGAACACTTAAAGAAAAGCATATTAGGCTCTTTCAAAGTGGAGACAGATGGACTGATCCGGATGTCAAATGAGGGTGAATATCTCACTTTAGGATTTGATGACCTGCTGCTCACTTTCTTTGATGAGAGAATCTGAAATATGGTTAGTGCTTGAAGAAAGTGATTTCTAGAAAACATCTTAAACATTGCATGATAAAAAGGAAGTTTAAAATGCATTAGTTAAGATGTGCAGTTACATTGTTTTGGAGTTTATAAATTTCCCCAGCATGCTTCCCATTTTGCATCTGAGACAAGATCTCCTGGAGACCTTTTTTGGATTCCTACAGAGCTTTGAAGGCAGTGTCTGTCTATGTAACAGTTTGGTCTCATGCTCCGAATGAATATTTAACAAAGGAGATGAGTGATGGTTTCTCTCGTCACAAATCTAAATTAATTGCTAGGGTGAATTAACTGTGAAATTTATATTATCTCAAGATATAGGTTGAACTGTGTATTGCTTGAAGAAAGTTTGATGTCTGAAGTTTGATACTGTAAATTTTGACTAAATTATAAATATGCAACTCTTCAATCTGTAAATAATGATACAAAACAATATCATAGCCCGAGCTGTGGCTACTTAAATACAGTATCATGTAGTGCTAAACATAATGAAGAATATTTCCTAGTTCTTTGTGCAACTACAAAAATAAACTTATTTTCTGCCCTGTAATTCATTATCATCGAGAAGGGATGAGGGAATTTCACTGCATTTTGGATAGAAGCAAAGGAAAAAGTTGAGCACATACCTGTACCATGATAAAGTTGGAACAAAATACGGCTGGGCAGTTCAGTGAAGTGAGGATTGCATGTAGTTTGTATGTTGGTGAAGACAGTCTAATAATCAGATTTTTAAAAATATATAAATATTTAGCCTTGCACAACTGTGTATTTTGTAGGTTTGTATGTAAATCATACAAGCCTGTTGTGAAGTCTCTATGCTGCGTTTTAAAGTTGCTTTTACTGTTTTGTTAAGGGATCAAAGACTGAAGGAAAATGACCACATACTGGCCATTAATTGCACCCCATTGGATCAGAACATTTCCCATCAGCACGCTATTGCCCTCCTCCAGCAATCCACAGGATCTCTACATCTGGTTGTTGCTAGGGAGCCAGTTCAAGGAAACAGCAGAACTTCGGCTGTCTTATTAAGTGATATAAATCCACCTGAGACTGTGAGTTGTTGTAATACTGTCAAAATCAGATTTTGAACTATGCTGGATATTTTTTTGTGGCTGTGTTTGTGGTAGCAAGCTTTACATGTAGGGATTTTTTTTTCCTTTAATCAGATTTTGTGTGTGATGACATTTCATTTAGACTGATCGTGCAGTAAGTATAAGGCTTCCACTGCAAAGCTGCATGAAATTGTATATAAAATAGATCCTGGGTTTTTATGGGATAGCAGAAGCTTTAGTAGATCAACATATTCTAAGCAGCAGGGTCTGGGCTGGGTAAAGCAGTTTATGAGTATACCCAGCTGAAACCTACTTGCTCAGCAATTAAAGATGCTCGCACTACATCTTAAGAGTGTAAACATAACCTATCATTTCAAGCACTGCTTGAAATATCCCCAGCAATTTAAACTTAAACTGCTCAAATCAGAAAGCATTGTCTTTGTTTTAAAAGCAAAAAGCATCTGTTAAAGAACCTCTCAATCCGTTTATTTATCAGGGTTGGTTTTTATCTGCAATTTATTTATTACTGACTGTGAACCCTTTTGTTTTCTTGACCAAGGAGAGATTGTCACAGGGACATGTAATAAGCTAGGGCTGAACTTCCATCTGTGTTCAAACCATATGGACCAGGTGGCTTCGCTGAATTTGGTCGAACTGCACACCTAAATCCAGGGTTTGCAATATTGGAATCTTAATTTATTATGCTTGTAGGTTATGATGAAAATCTGGTTAAGAGCAGTGCTTTTCCTTGTTCTCAGTAATTATTTCCCTCATGATTATTACAGAGCTAGTGAAATCTGAAGGTTTTAGTGGATAATCAATATTGTTTATTGCACTGAAAATTTTAAAGAATTAAACTTTAACTGCTTTTTCATTGAAAGATCTGCACTGAACAGACTAACAAAATAAAATACAAATATATATCTCTACAGGGGGTCTTTAAACTTCTTTTATGATATTTAACTGGCTTTGGCAAAGATTTTCAGTATGCTAATAAATCCTTTATTCACAGAAGACTTAAATCTGCCTACTTTGCTCCATTTTGGTTTCTATGAGATATTAATCTGACAGAAACATTGGCTGGGTTTGGGTTGCTTAACAGCTTTGTTATTTTCAGATTGTCTTGTAGAACATAAGGTCATGGTACAGTGTAGCTTGGAAACATGCTTCCAATTCAGTATGGCAGAATATTGCACTGTGCTATTAATTCAGCATGTACTGGTAGTGTTTAGAGTATGTAAGTGAAATAACAGAAATAAGAATTTGGGCAACGCTAAGTGAAAACTAGGCCAGTGCAAGCTCCTTGCCTCTGTTTTTCTCTGTTTGCAGTATTCTTGATTTATGAAAAGCTAAAGGGATAGCTTTCATTTTGGCAAGAAAGTCTTAAAATTGCTTTTTCTTAGTCAAGCTTTTTCCTAGTATCCTGTTATCCTGAAAGTGAAGGACAAAATGTATGTTTAAAAACAGACGAGAAATCCCCCTGTGTATTTATAAGGAAATGAAGTTGACTGAACAAAATCCAACAGATCTTCAATATGTGGGGTAGAGAGAGAAAATTGCTCTGATTATTTCTCATTGTTCCTCATACATGTGAAAGTGAGAATCATTAAAGATTGACTGAAATGAAAATCTCCTGTTTTTATTAATTGCAGATTCACTGGGGCCACGTTGAAGATGTTGAGCTGATTAACGATGGTTCAGGATTAGGCTTTGGAATTGTAGGAGGAAAGTCGAGTGGAGTAGTTGTAAGAACAATTGTTCCTGGGGGATTAGCAGATCGGGTAATTTGTTATATTATGTCACTTCTTGTTTGATTGTAAAGTATAATTAACTGGTTTTGACGGTCTTAAAATGAACTAATATACTTAAACAAAAGGAAGCTGATAGCATCAAAGTCTGAATGCCAAAATATACTTTATAAATAAATATGTTGAAGGTATGATTGAGAAAAAAGTTAGCACCTGATATGAATTAAGTTGTTTCTCAGATATGCTTTGGTTTTTATAACATTGTTGAACATGCCGAAATTCTGAAAAGTTGTCTAACCTTCTAATATTTTCAGTACTTTTGATATTTTCAGCCTTTGGTCAGTCTGGGAGAGGACAAATACTCTTAATGGATTTATATGTCCTCTGTAGAATTTGGCACATTTGGCTAAAGGGACAATCTCTCCAAATGAATTGTCAGGCAAGAGAATCTGCTCTATTGAAGTAACTGCAGTTAAGTAAATTTCAAGGCTCAGTTTATAGATTGAAGATGTCCTATTAATGAGTTTCGGGAGTAGAACACGTGCGATAGCAAAACAGATTTGGATTTTTAATGTTTTAATGTTTTTAATGTGAATTTGGTCATGATAGGTTACAATATTTGAGGTCTGGAACCCATGCAGACAAGATCTGGTAACGTACGAGAGAGAGAGAGGCTAAGTTACTTCCTCTGGTATAGGATGGAAATGAAAACTGGAGATTCAGAAAGCTTTACTGGAAAATGTTGGCTTTTGCTTGACTGCCTCCCTTTGAACCTGTCATGTATAAATGAGTATTTTTTAATTATTGTGTAGCGCACCTGTTTTGCTGTAAGGAATAAAGTGTTTTGGCTACAAATGAAGCATGTAAGTTAAGAACTCACCACATCATTCTGAGCTGAAGGAGACATCATTAAGAACATGTGAAATAATGAGCACATATACATGTTAAAATTGGATGAGTTTGTAAATGAGTTTGAGTTAGTTCTGGGAATAACTCAACTATGATTGCTGTATAAATCAGTGCACCTAAGGTGGTGGAGCTGTGCTGATCAATACCAGCTGAGGATTTGGTCCTATGAATGCTTGCTTATAGTAGAAATGATGATGTAGGTCATGAATCATAATTATCATGTAAAAAATGGTTTGTGTGGAGTCTTGTTACCTTCAGTGGATTTACTTGCTTGAGTTGGAGCTAGTCTTATAGAAAAGAATTGCCAGGCTAATATAGAAATATTAGGAAAAACTATAAAAAGTCCTAAATCAAAATGCCGTGCTTTTTATTCTGACCCCTGTCCAGTGAGGAGTATTCTGTGAAAGAGCATAGTAACAACCTGTGAGATTATAAAACATTGCTGCTGTCTGTTTTCTCTCAAATGAGAAAAGTAACCACTTCCGTAGGAATAGTGCTGTTCAACTTCTGTATCTTAGCTTTGGAAAGGGTGATTTACCGCTGTTAACTACTGTGGAAAAATCTATGCGTGATTGTGCAAACACTTCCTTGAATTATTTAGTATGTTGCCATGGTAGTCAATTTTATGGTATTTTATTGTATTGGCGCTCATGGCCATGAAGATGCCTACACACAGTTGCAATTTTGTGATGGAAAAGATATTTTGTGTATAGACCGGAAACATTTTTTGCAATTTTATTTATGTTTGAAGGATGGGAGACTCCGGACAGGAGATCACATTTTACAGATTGGAGGGACTAATGTGCAAGGAATGACCAGTGAACAAGTTGCCCAAGTGCTGAGAAACTGTGGCAATTCTGTTAGGATGGTCGTTGCAAGAGACCCAAAGTGTGAAATTATGGAGACTCCACCAGCTCCTCTGAGCTGGCCAGTCAGTACATTACCTTCCTTCCAAAATGGAAATGTAAGTATCTGGTGTCTATTTATGACATTTTTAAGTATGCTTGTGGCTTGTGATCAGAAAGGAGGAGGAGAACAGAGTGTTCTTGAGACCTAAAGCGCTTCTCTTTTGAGTTTCCAGATGTTGTATGTGTGTATTTAAGTGGTCATTATTCTAGCTGTCCTTTCTATAGTTTTTCCCTTTTTCTCGTATGTTATTAATACCTATAATCTTGGGATTGGAATGACCAGCTTTCAGAATTAATTTCAGAGTGGATAATTTAATTACCAAGACCATAAACGTTATCGATAAATGGTACTTTTAGTTCTCCTTCTTAGCTCATTACATTTTTGCTAATCAATCATTTGTAAGTGGATTTAAAACTTGTCTGTGAATTTCCCTAGTCTGAAATCCAGAGCGCCATGGCCACACCAGAATTATTCAGCACAATCCTCTTTTTATGAAACATAAGTGTAATGTTTTCATAGTCTACGCTACTGTCTGTGATAGGAAATATATCTAAAAATTTTGAAACTTGTTTTAGCAAATCTTATCATGGTCATATCAAAGTCTCTTGTTTTTGAAGTCATTCTTTTCAGTTTTGAGTAATTAAAATCAACAAATGCTACACTAAGTGTACAGTAGGTCTCGAAACATAAACAAAGCTGTGCTTGTGTACCATCTGCTACTACTGTGCTGCTTAGATTTAGGTGTAGAATCTGAGTAGCCTTTTCTTTCTTGTCTAGTTTCTTGAATTCTAGTGGAGAGAGCTTTTTTCTGTGTGAAGCACCATTTTTAAAGGTCAGACTAGCAGTCATACTGTTACAAACTCACCTTCTCGTTTATGGGGCATAGTCACTGCAAAGGCAGCCATTAGCTCTGTGTCTTGTGTCTCTCTGCAAGGCTACCGCGGCTGAAGCTGCTAGAAAAGTATTTTAGGTTCTCCTCAAGCTCCTTGTCTCAGAAGAGGGATTGGTGTAATAGGAAATGTGAGTGGCAGAGGGGCGGGAGGGGGTAATCCATGTGCATAAGGTGGAGTCTTAAAAGTGAGCTTGTCTCATACTCTGAAAGAAGGCTTTCCTAGAGAATCAACATCATTATGAAACACTTCTTTTCTGGCTGTATCATATTTTCCAAGGCCCATATTAGGAAAAAATAACATGCTCTTAGTTTTGTTTCCTCTACAAAGTACTGTTTTTCTGGCTTCCCTGCCTCAAAGGCAGGCCTGTTTGTCACTAATCGACCCTGAACTTTGTAGATGCTACAGCCTTTCTAAAACGTTTTTCCTTCTGGATGTCTTTTCAGTGTCCTCCTTATTCCTGTTTTGTAGTTAAGAGGGGGAAAAAAACACATTGCAATTTCATCTACTTCTTTCTGAATGTCATCTATTGTTTTCTGAACTAAATAGTGCCTTCATATTTAGATTTGAAGAAACTTCTCTTTCTGGTGTTGAGAGAGATGCGCTGAAGTGAAGGATAGTGGCTAATCTGAATGTATTTATTAATTTAATTATGATTTTAATGGTCCACCTTTCAGCTTGTGTCTGATTTACAACACAACTTTTTCCTATAATTTAATTTCTCTCTGGTTTCTGAGTACTTTCACTGTCTGTGAGCTTTGGAATAGAAAATACTTCCCTCTTTTTTTGTGAACCAGCAGAAAGACATTTTTAATATATGGTTAGTTTTTTTCAGTTTTATATTAATATTTGGTTTTCTTTAAATTTCTTCGAGAATAACTGAAACTACTTGTGTCTGTGTATGGGCACAAGAAAGCAGTCCTATTATCTGTACTCTCCAAGATACTGACAGCAATGTTAGCAGCCTAACTGTGCTGACTGTACTTAGGACTCTGTACTTTGATTCTTCCAGACTCCACTTCTAATGTTTTTCATTCTACCAGTTACTTAGAGAAAGTTTCTGTAGTGCCAGAGCACTGACTGTGAATGTCTTTTGATTGTCAAAATAGCAGGACTCTCAAGGCCATAGCTCCATTTCAGATGTTGCTATAGGCTTCTCTACTGTTTCGGTTCCCTCTCCTAAAGACGAATGACAGAGCATCAAAGCTTATCTCCATCCCCATCATCCTCTTAGGGAACAATAGAGTTGGAAAGTATTGAATGAGCTTAATGAGTTGGCTACTGAAGAGAGGTGTGTATGATAAGAAAGGAGATAGCTGTCCATTGATTTCTCTTTCAGTAAAAAGTTAAATAGGTACAGCCATAACTTTGGCCTGCTTTTAATATAGGTCCTCCAAAGCTGATATTTGGCAAACATTTGATTAAACTTCACTTTTGTTCACTTTCTTAAGAAATGTTTTCCAGTTTCTCAGTCTACTTTTTGCTGTTGGCAGTCACACTATCCCTCTTGATTTCGTCACTTTAACAGACCTTACTCTGATCATCTTATTTTTGATCTCACTGGGTTGTATCTGATTACTGAAAACAACCAATTTTATGTATTTTAATTTAACCCTTACAATCCCAGACATATGTGCTTGATTGTTTTTCTCTTGGTATCACCAGTGTCTTGAATATGTCCTGTTTGAATTCTGTCCTGCAGTTGTGATTTTTACTTGTCAGAGCAGAGTTGCATAGATATACTGAGGCCAGCTTCGTGGGGACCTTTTTCCATACACTTCTCCAGTGTAAGGTCAGATCATATTGTAATCTTAGCTAGTGGCTTTCATGTTTTTTTTGGTAATTTTAGTAAGCAAAGGGTTTGGAGAACAGGTCACCTTATGTGATTCTCTTCTCAAGTATTGTCTGTTATGAGATGACATCCTATCAGTTCAACAATAAGGCATTTACAAATGAATACTCTCCCTTATTCTGTTAGCCCTTAAAAATAATGTTAATAGAATACAAACTAATGAGTCTTTCGGAGGCTTCCAGTGCTCTTTGCAGTTTGATGACATTCAAATCTGAACAGGCTCATATCAAACTTGTTAAACTGATGTGTGCAAGATTGACTTTTGGAATGGTTTTGTGGTTTGGATTCTAGCATAAAAACAAACAATAAGCTCAAACACTTATCTAGTCTCCCATATTTGTATTTAAGTAGGCAACTGCTTCTGTAGTAGAGATGTGCCAACTATGTACACACATGGTTTCTTTCATTTCAGGGTATAGAACCTCTTGCTGTTTTGAGATCCCTTCCCTGCTTCCCCTCACTTCCTTAGTAGGTGATAACAAGGAGAGATAAGCATCACTGACAGAAATGTGTGATGTGATAGCATTGTATTTATACCCGTTTTTTTTTTTTTTTTTTTGCTTCTTAACTGTCCAGTAGAAAGATCTCAGGCAAGTGGATTCATGACACTGTTTATCAGGGCTAACATATGAAAGGGAAAGAAGAAGTTCTGAGGGTATTCAGAGTTTCTGTTGTTTTGTGGGATTGACTGGGAAGTTTGTTTTACCAAGTGGCAATAGAATTCAAAGGGAAATGGCCCCCAAGCAGTCAAACAAAACCCTTTGTTTTCTATAAAATGTAAATATTATACCTCTGACAGGTATGTGGAGAAAGTATTAGGAAAGAATTTAAGAAGCAACCAAGGACTTCGTGACACCTTATTTCAGCAAGTCTTAGGTATATCTCTTTTGCAAATATGATCCCTCCTAAAATAGGAAAAGCAAAATCACTGCTCACTACTGAAGATCTTAATTCACGTGCAGTATTGTACTGGTACTGAGAGACTGAGATACTTTTTTTTTTTTTTTTTTTTACTTTCTTGTGCTTTACTATAGGATAATACCAACCTTTTTGAGACCTGTGATGTTGAACTTATAAAAAAGAATGGGCAAAGCCTGGGGATAACAATTGTTGGATATGCTGGCACAAGTGATGTGGGTGAGTTCTACAGGATTTAGTAGTCAAAGATGGGGGCTTCTCCAATACCCTTTATTTACCGTGGGGAAAATGGATAGCACTTTTTTGAAACAGTGTAACTTATAAAACCTGTGGAGAAGATATTTGGAGAACTTGTTGCAAAGTGAAATTCAGCCACAAAAAAAAGTTTTAAAGAGTTGTAATTAGCTTAAAAAAAAAAAATACCCTCTTGATGGCTGGACTGTGAATTTTATATGTTTACGTTGTTACTGTGCAAGATGTTAAACTGTAACAGACAGTTCCTGTGTGTACAGACCAACACAGTTAGGTTCCTGTCCACACTGTTCCTTATTTCCCCCCTGCAGTATATAGCACAATTCAGATAGTATATTTTAACAATTTCAGAAACAGTATCGGATGTCTCCTGTTTGCATTAATTTTTGAATGGCATCTTCAGTATGTACAAAACAGCTCAGCATGTGACTTTTGTTTGTTTAATGAATTGGAGGTGTTAAGAGTGGAAATGATCAGTCAGATTAACTAGCCCATCCCTCTGTCAGGCAGGAGGTGCAGAGAATCTTAGCCGTGCGTGATGTGTATGCCACCTTCACAAGATGATGTACTTGTCTTTGGCAGATGGCTGTTTCAGTGTCTGAACTCTGGGAACAGATTAAAATACCTG
Source organism: Tyto alba (assembly GCF_018691265.1). Lineage (NCBI taxonomy): Eukaryota > Metazoa > Chordata > Aves > Strigiformes > Tytonidae > Tyto > Tyto alba. The sequence goes on from NW_024881272.1 coordinate 32,399,362, forward strand.
TGCTAGGGTATGGAGACATGGACTCATTTGGTTTGGTTGTTGGTTTTTTTTTTTGCTAAATCCTCTTTAAATTAGAGTTGCTAACTCATCTTTCAAATACTGGTTCCACAAATGAGTATATCTTCAAAACTGACTCAACTGAATATCTGGTTTTACACAAAGGGGTAGTGCTTTTTATCCCCTCCCCTTTCTCATGGGACTCAAGAAAGTATTCTGGGAATGTGGTGCAGCTGGGCTGGCTCCCCAGCCTTCTTCATTCCCAGAAGATCCTCTCTGCTGGTGATCAGGAATCCCGGGCCAGTGCAGCGAGCACTGGGAACTGGGCTGGGGAAGAGCACGTGTCAGGCGACAGGAAAAGGTGGATTTGAAGCACTGGTAGAGGGATTTTGCTGAGCACGGACAAACCATGTTGGGCAGGTGTCCGAGGAAGGTTAGTGTTCAGAAAAGGATGGATGAAGTGTCAAGATTCACTAGAATTAAAGATCAACATCTCATATTTTGTGGGAGTTTGTGAAAGTGTTTCTGTTTCAACTGATGATTGGTTTTTTTTTTTTTTTTACTTTTGTTTTTATTTTCTTGTTCTAATTAAAAGTTAAAATTAATAATCAAATGCCAAAGATGACAAAGGACAGCTTTTCTGATTTCCATGTTTCTCTTATTTTTATTTTTTTTTTTTGCGAAAGAAAAATCCTTTTTCATTAAGATTTTAAAGTACTAAATTCTTTAGCTGTAAGATGATTGAAGTCCTGATCAAAGTACCTAAGCACATACTTTGCTTTTAGCTTTGGTAGTCCTATTGAAATCAAATGCAGCATGGATTTAAGTGATTGTGGTTTAAAGCCTGGGTAAGCACAAGGATGAATCCTTGGAGGAGGTGGCCTTTTGTGAGCCATCTTAAGGAAAAAAAAATTGAGGTCTGTGTACAGGTGCTGTTTCTTCCATCAGAGAACCTCAGTTGTTCCATGTCAAGCTGGGTGAGTGGTAACGTGCAAATGTTGATGGTTTACAGGATCATAACTTTGTGGACAGCAGTGTGTGAAAAAGGCTGTAATTAAAAATCTTAATAGGAAAATAAATAAATTAGGTTAATGTAGGGACTTGTTTCTCTTCCTCCCCTCCCTCTACCAACAGAACCTTCAGGGATTTTTGTGAAAAATATAATACCTGGTAGTGCTGCTGACCACAATGGACAAATTCACGTTCATGACAAAATTGTTGCTGTAAGTAAAATAGTCCGCTTATATATTGCTGTAGAACTAATGCTTTATTACACATCTTAGTGTTAAAAGAACAACTCAGTAAAGACTTGCTAAAATTAATTAAACCTTCTCTGTTTTGCAGAGGAAAGAGTTCGGTGGTTCCTGTTTGTTTAGGTAGCTTTGTAACAGAAATGAGCTTTGGCTTGCCGTGGTTAAAATATTATTTGATATTCAAAGAAGTAGTAAATAGTAGTTAACTATGAAAGAAGGCAAGCATTTGGATTAAAATGTTTCAGAGTGGAGAATCTTGGCATTTGGCCTGAAGTAAAGATGAGTAGCATTAGCTTCTATTTGAATTGAATGGGATTTGAGGATGGTTAAGATTTTGCAAGATGTGGCACACTGTCTATGGTCTTTAATGACTGTGTAGCATAGTGTGAAGACAATCAAAATGCTAATAGTCACAATTTAGGTTTAAAACCCCAAGCTTTATGTGTAGAAAAATTAAAAAACATTGAATAACAGTGAATTGAATAATAGCCAATTTTGCATTCACAGTACAAACATTAATGAATTACACAGTCTTTTTCTTTTAAGAGATAACACTTAGAGATATGATTTTAAATTACTTTTAAAGTGTATGCTATGCTAGACCTTCCAAAGTCAGCTTTTCCTTTGTGAGAGCAAAAATTGATACAACCTTTTGATTTTATCTGCAGCTTTGCAGGAGAAGTCCCTGTTGATGCATGGTCTAGTAGTGAGGTGAACAGAGTATTTTGGTATAAATTAAAACATTGTAATTAATGTAAGGATTGGGCTGTTCAGAGTGGATTATACGAACAGTTGTGTGTACAGGCTTGTGTGGGGCGTGTTAGAAATCTATGTGAAAATGAACAGTGATAATGAACTGAACGGAGTTCTGAGCTGACTACTCCTGGTGGAAAGCTTCCTCCACAATATTCTTCAAGCTGGTTTTTTGTAAGCAAAAAAATTGTAGGGGGAAATCAGTGCACACTTAGATTAGTAAATTCTGTTTTGTGGTCACCCCATGAAGACAGAAGAAATTACTGTTGTGTTTCCTTTTAAAATGCTTTTTAAAATATTATCTAATTAGTGAAATGTAACTGATTTAATTAGATTGTTTTGCAAATACTACTGTCTTGGGTGAATAACCCTATAATTTCTGCACAAAATAATGTGGAAGTTGCTTACAGTGTATGGTACAGCCTAAGAATGTAATGTGATTACTATTATATGATAAAATTTTCTTGTTTTAGGTTGATGGAGTTAATATACAGGATTATACCAACCAAGAAGTGGTAGAGGCATTGCGTAGCACAGGACAGTCTGTACGCCTTACCTTACTTAGAAGGAAACCTTCTACTATTTGTTCAGAAAGACCTTCAGACAGAGGTAATATTTTATTTATTTTTTTCCCCATTCTCAGCAACTTATTTTATTTTTCATTCATTTTACAGTTACTTGATTTAACAATTAGGGCTAGATACCACAGGATCTTAGATTTTGTAAGGCAACACTGTAGAATATGAGATACTTAAGGAGGAATGGAAAGAAACAGGAATGAGGGATTCAGGAAAATTAAGTGCAAAACTCCTGTGGAACCAAAAAAAAAAAAATAGAGTAGCTAGTGAGGTGGTGTTACTACTTCATATATTTTGCAGCATATGATTTTTTTTTTTTTTTTTTCATCTATTCACAGTGCAGCCAACTGTTCCAACCTTCATGTCCCCTGAAGCTGTAGGGACTGAAACTAGTGCGGACACTAAGAATGAGGAAAACCAAGAATGGCAGAATAGTCTTCAAAATGACAAGAAGAAGAGTCTACATAAAGCAGGTGGATAAGATATTTTGTAGTGCCTCTTCTGAGTCTTTGGAATTGCCTTTAAACCATTTTCCATGCTGATGGGCTGTTGTGGCTTGCTCCATCTTTAGCTTTTTCTCTGTAATGCTTTTTATTCAAGTCCCTCTGAAGTAAAGCTCTACCTGTTGGATCTATCAACTCTTCTATTCTACCCTATCCCCAAAATGTAGTACTGTCCACAGGTTCGCCAAGGGGGCATTCTGTGTCATCGTGGAGGTCACTGGTGAAGATACTGGATAATATTAGCTCCTGTAGCTATTGACCTTCTCTCATAAATGGCTGTCAAGCCATTGGTTTGATCTCAGCGGTCCATCTACTTTATAGCTTATTTAGCACTCATCAAACCCATGCTTCCTCAGTTTCCAAATGAGAATGCTGATCTAAATGGCATCAGAAGCTTCGGTAAAGTTGAGGTGTATTACCCCCCTTCATCCACATAGCTCTTCTAGCAGTCAGATTGGTCACTTATTTGGCAAATTTATATTAATTGTTCTGATTTGCTGCCTTAGCATTTATATCTTCAGAAATGGATTCCAAGGGGAAGTATCTCACGATCTTTCCAGGGCCAAAGATGAGACTGTCTGGCCTATAACTCTCTGGATCTTCCTCCTTGCATAAAGTTTGTCCTTTTCCAGTCATCACTGATCCCCCTTTGATTACCATGTTTTGGGTTGGGGTTTTTTTTGGTAGATGATAGACCATGGAGGTACAGCACTTTCAGTACTCTGTGAATCTCATAAACTGTAGAGCTGAATGCCTCCAGCTCACCAATTCCTCTTTCTAGCCCTGGTCCTAGTCTGATGACCTGAGGTGTCCTGCCTGCAGTCTGCTCCTGACAGAGAAGATGTGCTTGTCCTCCTCTGCTGCCCGGGCCCTGAACCAGATTGCTAGGTGAACAGCATCAGGAGACGGAACCCTTTGGAGCTCACATTTACTTCCTTATCTAGTGTTACCTCAGTCATATCCATCTTCTTGCCCTCACAGGTCTTAAGCTCCTGCATCTAGAAGAGTCTTTTTAAAATATTCTGTTGGTTGAACTGGAAATTGTTGATTGTACTGTTGTGCAGGCAGATGAGAATCTTTGGTCTGGCAAAGGTGTAATAGGTGTAAAGACCTGGCATCGGAAGCTGGACAGGAGTTCAAATTAGGCATGTATTTTTAACAGAAAAGGCAGTTGGACATAGGGGCAGATCACAAAGGCATGGATTGCACTGTTTTTTAGCTGACTTCTGAATTAAGGTTGGAGGTCTTTCCAGAAGGCATGGTTCAATTCCTGTATAGATTTCTGGGCTCTTCTACAGAAACTTCTGGGTGAATTTCTACAGCTTGTGTTAAAGTCAGCATAAATTATCCTTATGCCTTGTAGTTTCTAAGATATGTAGATGCAATAGAGGATTCTAAATTACGGCTGTCAATGAATAACAATTTTGCTGTGATTGTGGAAGATCTGTCAGTATTAAAGACAACCTGGAAACGAGAGAAATGTAGCAGTTCCTATGTTCCATTCTGTTTTACTTTTCTATCCAAGCCTCGTAACCAGACATTCTTTGTTGTGACTTTTGCATGTTCCCAGAAATAAGAAGCCAAAATAGAGGTGGATGAGTAGCTGAGATGTGAGGTTATCAAAGCATTGTTTTAGCTGTATGAATGGAAAAGCATGTATTGATTTGTAGGTACAAAGAATGAATAACTTAAGGACTTAGCAGTAGGATGTATTTAGTGGCAGAAGAGCCAGGAGGATTTGCACTTGCTATGAGAGAGGCTAGAAAAGAGCAATACGTGCTGTCCTGTGTCACTTACCCAGTCTTTTTTGACTGTGGAACCTTCTGTGCCTAAAGTATTTTCTTTTTCTACTGAAGCAAACAATATCTCTGTAGTCAGTTCCTGACTACTCATGATTGGGTTATCTTGTGTCACAGGCTGCAGATGTCTGCCCTGATGGCAAGAGAACTTTCTGAGGAATTTGTTACTTAATACCTGGTGCTGCACAAATACGGTATATCAATGCCAGGATCAGTTTATGCTGGGAACTAAAATTGCTTTTGCCTGGCTTGAAGCTAACAAACTTAGTCTCAAGGTGTGTTATCTAGATATGCCTTAGTGATCCCTGCTCTCCTGGTAATCAGCTTGGATCAAACTGTATTTTTGAGCCCTTCTCACAGTAGCCTCGAACTGCTTTGATGTGGATCCACTGCCTCTCCATAAACACACCAAAGCTCTGAGTTTCAAAAGGAGTCTGTAACCAAGTTGTGTGTAGATGAGTGTTTCCCTTTCAATTCCAGTATTGTGCAAATCTTGTAATCCCCTTCCTTGGAGCTCTGTAGAGTATGGTGCAGATGCACCTGGGTCTGGCAAGGACTTTCCTGCCCGGAATCCGTAGCTGCCAGCTGGACCCATGCTGGTTCTTGACAGGGGCAGTGTGGTATATCTGCCCTGCATTCCCCAGTGCATCATGTAGCAAGTGTACTATGAGATTTTTCTATTCCCCCATGTATCCAAGCTCTCCTTACCCTAGAGAATACAGGATAATGTGTTTGTATGCACAGTGTGTGTGTCTTGGGATACCAAAATTTAAACACTGAAGTCATTGTTTGCAGTTGGATACTGCCCTCGATACCATCTAGCAGTGCTGGCCTTCATTGGGCCAGTAGGATAATGCCACGGGCATGGCTTTGAAACCCAGTAATGAATCAGGAGCGTTTAATGCGATGGTAAGCAAGTGTCATTGCTTGATTAAATCGTGGTTTTTCACAGTGAAAAACCACTTTAAGTTACAAGGTTCTGCAAAAGCTTTATGCAACTATAAAATGTGTGTGTGTGTATCTGTGTTAAAAAGTTGAAATACTTAGTTGCAAATTTTACTCATACTGAAATATGATGTATAAGATTTCACCTTGGAATAGAATTTAACAGCCAAGTTTAAATTCCAAAGATAGGTGCTTTTTTTGGACATGGTGATGGGCACTTCATTATAATGGTGCTAAGGTAAATACTGCTAATTTAAGGCTCTGACTAAACTCTGGAAATGCTTTTAGAAGTTTAATGTAAAAAGTATGTTTTATAAAATATGTATTACTTCCCTTTAAGCCCAGTTGTGTGAAATGCTTATTAAATTGTGTTTCCTGGAGAGGTATTAAATAGTAATTCTGGCCAGGCAAAACCGTGCTTAAGCAGTTCTGTTACAAAGGCAACATGGTTTGGGATGCAATGTGCAGGAGGCTTGAAACTTTCTGCTAGCAGACTAGAGGCAATTAACTCAACAGCTGCATCTGCAAGACTGCAGACTGGGCAGAACTGCTTTCTTTTGCCTTGCAGCAGTACTCAAAACCTAAAGATATAATGATGCTAGTCAGGCGCTTATAGACTGCTGGAGAAAAATATCAGTAGGGCAGATAAAAGTAGTGCATTAAGGAGGTGCACCAGAGCACAGTACCCATCCTTGTATAGTAATTTTGTGAAACCAGGAGGAAGTTGCAGGAAGAAAAGATCTTGATTTTGAAGATGCCGGCAATTTTGACCAGGAAAGATGATTTTTACAATACACTTGTGATCTATTCTTGATGCTTGCTAATTAGAAATGAAAAACTGTATGGAAGTGCAGGCAGAAGGACAGATTAATTATGTTGAAAGTTGTTTCTAATGAAAGCTGTCCGTGGAAAGTGTTTTAATTTCTGAGGCCTTGCACATTACAGGAGATGTGGTACATATCTCAGGTTATGAGAAATCCAGCTGGGTGAGAGACTAGAAACTTCCTACTAGCTGCCATGTGGAAAAAGCTGTTTGGGGAAAAAGGAACATTTTAAGTAAAATGGGTGGTGCCATTGGAATTGAATATATTTAATTCAAATCCCTCCAACCAACATTTCTACAGTTCCGAGGAAGTTACAAGCAAAGACTTCAAAGTGTGTTTGAAAGAAAGAAGGGGGGAAACTTCAAATGGAGACGTGAATCAGCACCTGCTCTGCACAACTCATGGGTTTTGATAATGTGTTTTGGAAGTGACAAAAAAATCTGTATTCAGCCAGCTGAACACAGCTTAGAGTTACTGAACTGAACTTTGAGCTTGACCCTAAGATTCATTACTTCTGGTGAACCTTAAAATCTGTATTTGGCTGCAGAGGGGATTGCAGGTGGTTAGGTCCTGTGTGTTCATGCTGTAACCTTGTAGTAGCAGAAAAAGAGACAAGAATTTCAATCCCCGTGTATTTCTTCAAATAGAGGGAGAAATAAAATGCACTAGTGTTCTGGTTTTGCTACTGCTTGGAAGTAAAGATAGTTATCAGCCTGTACTTGATAACAAGGCTCATGAAGATGACTTCTTAGAAACTTCAATAAAATTTCAATGGAGGAAAAGCCCCTTAACTCATAGGTGAGGATTTCAGGACAATTTGTTTTCCCTTCTTTTTAAGGAGATATTTTATTTCGGAGAGAACTGTGGGCTGTATTCAAAAACCCAAGTTTTTATCTTAGGTGGAGTTTCATTTTGGTGACAGAAAATAGTTATCTGAATTGCTGGAATCCTTGAATATCTGTATCTCCTTAAGCCTATAGGTTAAAGATGCTCTGGATATTTCCAAGTGATATCTCAGGAGTGTGGTTTCTCAGTATAGATCAGACAGAATTTGCCCATCTGGCATGATGGAAAGTGACTGGAAGAGATAAAGTGATGGGTTATGTTGTTGTATAAGTTAACTTAAATCTTTGTTTTTAATGAGTGGGCAACTTCAAAGTTATAAAATGATGTAATCGGTATTGTATTGCAGAGCTCGTGGTTTATCTTTGCCATGTATGGAGGTGTTGAAAGCAGAGGCAGCTTGACATCCCATTTGTGTTGGCTTTTGCTAGTAGGTAGGCTCTGAGCTTCTCTTGGTGTTTTCAAAAGTCTCCCCTTGAGGTATTTTACTCCACAGTTTGTGTGCAAAATGCGAGGTTGTGATTTACATTCTAAACTTCAGTATGACACATCAGCAATACTAAGTGGTCTGTACCTTGTCTAGACATCTGACAAACTATTACAGTCGTTCGGGGGGGGGGGGAAAAAAAAAACAGTTTTGGGTAATTCAGACCCCAGTTGCTGCTGCTGTAGCTGCTAGATGGAATTTGCTTTAGAGCTTGATTCTTACCAGTTAAACATTGCTTCAGCTTGGAACTTTATATGTGCGCTGAGCTTCTGGATGAGGTCAAATGCAGGGCAGCCAGTCATTTTATGCTGTCTAGCTCTGTCAAATTGTCTTACATGAATGTAATACTGCCTTGGTTGCATAAGTAAGAAAGCTGAAAAGATATAAATGTCAAGATAGCCAAGTTCCCACGGAAGACTGGTTTAGAACTGGAGCTTATATTAAAGCTCATGTTACTTACTGGCCTAATTAAACTAGACAAGCCTTTATACCTGCCAAATGTATAAATAAAGTCTGTGCCTGCATTGTGCTGACATAGCCCCTTGATAACAGCAATATCTTGTCAGGTGTTTTACTTCTTAAGGGAGTTCATTTTGGTGGGAGATGATACTTCCCTGGAGTGGCAAGCATTTTTAGAGCAACAAATTACGAAGTCGTGTGAAATTTGTTTTGCAGCCTGAAAGAATGATTTATTTACAGTACTATATGGTACAGAACTCGCATCTCATCAATGCAAGCATCACCTCTTCTGCTTCTCAGTTGAATAAATCACACGTTAGCAGCAGCTGACATTTTGCATTGTTTTCCGAAGAAAGACGTTTTTGGTTTGTACTGCTTGATAGACTCAGCTTAATGCACTTTCCTTTTTGGGATTATTCCCTGTAATCTTTTATTTACACTGAATTTTTATTGAAGTATTTGGAAGTAACTGCACTTCCAAATGTACAATATGCTTGTATATTTAATATTCACTTTCGTATTTAGGAAGAGTCCCGCTCCCTCCAGCACATGAGCTGAAATCCAAGTGGGAAAACATGCTGGGACCTGAATACAAAGTTATGGTATGTTATCTTTCAATACACTACATTAATTTATGTTATTTCTTTAAATTACAGATCTGTGAGCTTAACATTACAGGCTGTTGATAGAACAGTTTAGTGTTTGGAATAGATCAGTAACATCAAATTTTGCTTCTCATAACATCAAGGCTGAAATATAGGAGTGTTATGATGAGTTGTTGTTTGGGGTTTTTTTTTTTTTGTTCTCTTCTATAGATACTATTGTTATACAGATTCTAGACAGGAACAGTGATTTAAGAAAATCAACTGTCCTTTTCAATCTGCATCATAGCAGCCACTTAAAATATGTGGCATTTTTATGATTCCATTTATGATCTATTTGTCTTATTGTGCACTGGGAAAAAGCAAGCTCAGGATAGAACTGCTGTGTTTCACGAAGAATCTTACAATTTTATTAGAAGAATGAAAGAATGATTTTTCAAACGTGCTGGGAAAAGAGGAAGTAATTCATGGCGGTGCAACTTTGTGGTGCCAGTGTCTATTAGATATTTCTTCACTTCATATTAAATAATTGCCAAAGCAAAAGATTGTTTTGATAAATTGTCATAAAGAGTTGACTGAAATTGTAATTCACTACTGCTTTTCAGTGCTGTGTTAGCCAGTGAGTACAGATAAAAGACTCCAGCCAGTGTTCTTTCTGAAGACTTACAAAATTCTCACCACCACCAAGAAAATGCCCTGTTTGTCTTTGGAATACTTGTCCAGTTGATTTAGAGACACTTATTTTTACTACTTGGAGTAGCCATCGTACCAGTCACTCGCTAGAAGATTTAAAGTAGCTTTAAGAATTGCCTTGAGAAACTTGCTTCTCTTCTTTCCATTAGCACTCCTTTAAGAACTGAAGTTCATGTAAGATTATGTACATGATGCAATAAATCTGTTTGGCTGCCCACTTCAGTTGCTTGGTATTCCCATCCTTACATTTCAAGAGTCTGATATTACTTCCCTTAGCACTATCACACTTCCCACAGAGGACAAAAACCTGCTTAGTTCGTGAAACTGTCCATTTCTAATTCTTCAGCTGCCTCCAGTTAAATGTCAGGAGTGAAAATGTTAACGATCAGTCTTTTTAAATAATAGAAGGAAACTGTTGTGGCACCCCGTTTTGAAAGTCATTTTTCGATTCTTCCAGTTCTTGTCATCTGTACCTACCTCTAGTCTTGCTTGGCTGCAGTAACAACATTTAGTTTGATGTCAGCCTGATAGCACAGCCCCTATTTCACGCAATCCTCACTCCTACGCTCAGCTCCCAGAAAGTCACCCCGAAGGACCCTTCAGGTTTGAGTAGCCTCAGAAGTATTTCTCTTCGGAGGAAATAGCTGTTTGCAGAGAGGGTTTGGTGTCACTTATGGCTTCTGTGTTGCTGAATCTTTGTGGTACCAATGGAAGGAGCTGAGATCCTACTGAAACAGAAAGAGGACCTGGAAGTCTGTACAGGGATGTATGACTCTGGTATTTATTGCCAGGTACCTAAGCGTGAGCAGTCAAGCCGAGGAGTTATCAGTCATAGATCCATTTAGTTACAACTGAATGGACATGAAGTGGATTCTGTCTGTTGGGAAAATTACCCTAGGTATTGGAAAACAAGATGCTGGAAACCCTATTTAATTAAGCCAAAAGAAAAAGCTGAGCCTTAGTATTGTTTTGTAGATACTTTGTTATACTGGAAATTTCCAAACGAGCCTCAAGTTACCTGATTTTTTTGCAAGGCTATATATATTTTCCATATCTAACAAGTGTAGCAATCCTCCCAAACATATTCATCCTCAGTGTCCCAAACTCAAACCCTGGGCAATAGATCACCATAGATGTCATCTTATTACATTTAAAATATGAGTAAATAACCTTCTAAGGTTACAGATAGATAAATCATGATAAGGAAGAACATTACAAGAAAATGGTGGTGAACATAGTTATTTTAGTAATATTTTAAAAATGAAGGTACACTGAAGGGATTTCTTGTCACTGTTTTAGATAATCCACTTTGCATTCAAATTTGGTAATTAAACTCATGTATTTCAAGCCATGTTAGAAACATGCTGCAGAAGGTGGTGTTTTAGTTTAGATGTTAGATTGCTGTACTATAGCCTGAAGGAATAACTTAAGCTATCGTACTTTTCAAATTCTGGTTGGCAAGTCAGTTTAGGTATTTGTGTCAAACATAATGGCATTTTGTGCTTATACAGGATTACTGAACTTGACTGAAATTGGCACTCGGGCTTTGGGAATAGAATAATATTGGAGTCTGCTAATAGTGCATAATCACCACATTCCTAGCTGTAAATGTTCTGTGTCTGAAAGATTTTTCTAACATTTGTTTAAAATTATTTTGCATCAATGTGACTTTGTTTGAGTACAGTTTATTTTGATCATCAGGTTTTTTTTTTTGCAAGAATTCATCATTTCTGTAAAGTCTTTATTGACCTGCTATTGAAAAATGTTATGATGTACAATTTTTAGGTTGTGAATGTGGATATGCCCATGACAGATGATTCGGAGCTCCAGAAGTACTCAAAGGTATGATTTACATGATGGTTTCCTTCATGGTATATGTTGGCAGAGTAATCCGAGGAGGACATGTTGCAATTCCAGATTTACGTGTTTCAGAAATTTGGTGGCTTTGGGTCTATCTTACTTTTTAAAAAAAAGTCTGGCAATATTCTGCTTATCTTCTGGACCAGTCCAATACCTTTTTGTAGCATGGTCAAGTGAACCTTTTAAGACAAATGCATCCCCAAACAAACAAAAAGTCCCCAAACCCCCCATGCATATAAGACTCAAATTTTGGGATACTCAGTTGCCTTGAAATTTAGTTTTTGAAAGCCACTACAGAATGGAGCAGAGGTTGAAACTCTGCTGAACAACGTCATCATCCTGCAGCAGAGTTTCCCATAGTGATCCTGGCTCAGGGAGAGGGAGGTCCGTTTAATCCAAATGCCAAGTTCCAAGACTTTTGGCAGATTTTCAAGATATGTATGTTAATATTGTGCAGAAGAGGTTTGTGAAGGTGATTTATATTTATATACTTGTGGGGATGTCTCAGCGAAGAAAGGCCATAAACTCATAATCAGACATGGGTGTGAGGGAATGTTGAGGATCAATGGATTGCTCCTTTTATTTGAATATCCAGAATTAATTTGGAACCAGAAGGACAGCCAGTGTTCCAACTTAAGTAATAAAAACCCTGAAAATGACCAAACTGAAGGAGCAGATACTGCTGATCGTCACTTCTCCCCAAGTTGCCATAATTTCTGCTGTCTTTTCTGGATAGTGTATCAGACCTAAGTGACTAAGGGTTGGAGGCTCCCTAGAGAAAAATTCCAAAGTAAGGAGGCCCAGTGGGAAAGGGCTAGCACCAAATCAGTGATTTTTACCTTTCAAAAACAAGGACGACAGTCTTATTAGCTATTTGCAAAGGATGCTTCATGGATATTTTTCCTACTTCAAAGTAGTGTACCTCCTAAAGGAGTAAGACAGCTGATCTTGTGATGAGTTTTTATGGTGACTATGGAATTTCTTTCAGTTCTGTTGAAAACTCACCTTTTGGGTAGCATAGACTTTCGGTGGTACTCTTCCCTGCATTTTTTCCAATATGGTAACCTTATTTAAGAATACAGTTCAATTTGCCTTTTCCCCAAAGGGTAGATCGGTTGTTTTTATTTGTGCAAACAGTTTGTACGGAGAAATTATGGACACTTGTGCTGTAATGCAGATGATGCATTATGAAGACAATCAACTTACTGTGTGCTTAGTTTAATTTGGTGAGTTACTGAATCCTAAATATGTTTATATTGTGGTAGATAAAAATATATACATTCTCAGCCATACTTATCTTTTGGCAGCTATTACCCATTCACACTTTGAGATTAGGAGTTGAGCTTGACACATTTGATGGACATCATTATATATCATCAATTGCTTCAGATGGTCCAGCTGCAACACTTGGTCTTCTGCAACTGGAGGATGAACTTCTGGAGGTAAAAAACAGAACTCCCCCAAAATAGAACTGATATATTTCCTATTTGCTTAGCCTTGTTAAAAATGCTTGTACTAAATTCTATTTTCACTGCTGTGTGTGCAATAGTAGTATTCAAGAGTTGGTTGTGGAAGCAGTTAGAGTAGTGCTTTGAAAGTCACATTCATTTTCTTCACCATTTCATTCCTCCTTTATGGGCAAAATGTCAAATTCTTGTGACCTCTTAGTAACTTCATGTTTTTTTTTTTTTTCCTGAAACGATTTAACACGAGTATCAAGAGTTATAAGGGCAGAGATAATATTTGTGTAGAATGTATCTGTAGTCCTTTAGCTCAGACTTCTGTGCAATTTGGCATTAGCTTTTGTGGTGGATAATCTTTCTTAATATTTGTCACTCCTAAAAAATTTACAACAGTCTCAGGACTAGTGATTCCTGTTACGCATTATAACTTGCTTATTGAGTGTTGGAAAACATTTGTGTGTATGAGCTAGTACATCAGTTTCTTTAAATATGTATCAAGAAGTATTGGGACAGCTTTGAAGTTATTGTAATCAGACCAGACCTGTTTGCTCAGGAAAATATTTATTTGATAATATTTAAATAATGCCTATTTTGTGTGTTTGCGTATGTCTGTATATCTATCTGTATCTTAGTCTGCAAGTGAGAAGACATTAATCTCCTCTTGAATACCTGCTCTTTGTGGAATATTTTGAGTTTGAACCTTTTTTAATGGATGCAAAGAACATTTAATTGCCATCAATGGGAACAGAGTTAGGCCTTCTGAAAGATTCATTTGTTAGGTGTATAGCTCTCTTGGTTTTACTTGTTGTTTACCCTTTAACATCAAAAATTGATACTGGTATCACTAAGACCTAAACCATTTTCTTCAGTTATTGCTTAATGGAGGAAATCTTGATTCCTGAAGGAGGGGATTAATGGAATGTTGGAAGTGTTGTTTAAATTCCTTGGCCACTAAACAAAAAATAGTATACAAAAAGCAGTAATGCAGTGCTGTAGAGTAACTTATGAAACTTTAATTGTATATATTTAACAGTTTTACTTATTACTGTGTACTTACAATTAAGTTCACAGATATGTCCAGACCTAGTGAGCATAAATTTTTTTCTACTCTGTCGCTGGAAAAAAACCCCAACAAAATAAAAATGTGCTCCAGGGCTAAAGCTATATATGCCAGGTTTAGCCCAGAGTATGTTTTTGCAGCCAAGTTATAAATCCCCTTAAGTAAGGGTTTGCAATGGAAAAAGTGACAGCCCCATTCCCCAAACAAGCAGTTCTACCTGGGCCTGATACAGTTGGGATTAAAATGTGATCAGCAAGGAATTTTTTTTAATATATAGTGAGGTTGAATGTTGATTATTTTTAATGACCTGTTTGAATTATGCTAGAAAGCATGGTATTTTCTTCCCCCTTAGCCCCCTCCAACTTTAGCTAATTTCATTGTGTTCTTTTTTAGGAGTAAATTGCTTCCTTGTGTCCTTCTAGTTTTGTTATAAAATTTCACTGGCTCCTATTTGATGGCACAACTCACTGGAGTGGCGTGGTGAATGAATGGGGTGTAGGGCACCTTGTGTGCTTAGAGGCTGATTTCTGGCAGCTGCAAAAGAAGAAGTGGGAGTCCCCAAGTCCGCTTGGGAGTGCGCGGTAGCTCTTTTCCATCAATCACAGTATGCTGAGAAGTGCTCATAACTTTCCACCACTCTGCCACTCTCAATGCATTAAAAAAATCCTTACACACAGATACTTCTGCTTAAATAATTAACTAATAGATTAGCTTGATAGCTCAGCAGTTGCTGTAATTCTTACAGAAAAAACCCATAGCAGTTCATCTTACCATTTTGGAGGCCAGTTACACCACTCAGAATTTTTCTCCTTGGCTGGGTTATACTGTGTTTCCCACAGTATAAACTATATGTACACTGTAAAAAGCACAAAGGAAAAGGTAGGAAAAACTGGAGTTGATCAGGAAGAAAATGGTGGCTAAAGTGAGATTGCTGTGTGGTCTTGCACAAGATTGAATCCCTTTAAAGAACAAGGAGAGCTGGGAAGGATCAAATGTGGGTTCATCTACATTAGCATTACTGTTTGGGTGTGAAGTATTGAGAGAATCTTGGATGATGTGTACCGGACTCCTAAACCAGTGGTTGGACTCCAGTGCCTTTGGACATTTGGTCATGAGAGCAGACTTGAGGTAGCCCAAAAGAAATCGCTGAAACAGAAGAGGTGTCGGGATTGAGTCCATAGCACTAATGGGGTTAAACCCCTGCTCTTTTGAGGCTGTACTGTACTGCTCCTCAGCATAGGTAATGTTTATGACACCTACGGATGTGCTGCTTTCCTTATATTTAAGGATACCACTGTGGTGCAGATAGATGTATCCTCTTGATATTGCAGATTAGAAAACATGTAAAAGAGGATGAATCACTGTAGTTTTATTTTCCTGAAGAAATACAACTACAGTATCCCATTTTTAAAGTAGCATATCTATCTATCTATCTACCTATCTACTTTTTTTTTCTTTTGTGAAGTCTGTGGTTTAAAACATACATTAACAATGGCCTTATGGTCTTCTGTTGTCACTCGGGATCTAAAGCTTATGGGATGGTAAGCATTGACCTTTGTCAGTGTTTTCTGGTTAATTGCTTACTGTAATTGGTTTCTTTTTTACTATATAAACATTCTTGTGTGTTTTCTGTCTGATCTATTTTAGTTTGAACCATTTTGTTATATTTTAAACAACTGACGAAGATGTGCTACTTCTGACTTCAAGTTTTTGATTATAGCTCAAATTTTGTGTTTTCTTAAAATATATTTTGGAAAACTAAATTTTCATCTTTTTAAATTCAAACACATGCTAAAAAAAATCCCAACAAAGGAACAGGTGAGAATGAAATAACAGTGCTGGGAAAGATTTAGGCCAGCAAAGGTAGTGAGCAGTAAACAAGTTAGAGGAAGCTGAAGAGAGTAGAAACATGATGTAGGAATCTTGCAGACGAAGCTTATGTCTGACAGTAATGTACATGTACTTCAGAAACATAAATTAATAAAAATGTGCAAGTAAACTTTTACATTCAACTGGGGGAAGACATATACACGAAAAAAATAATAAAAGAATCAGGTTGAGATCCTTTTAATTAACTTAGTGTGGATGTGTATTTCCCCTTCTGTGTAGGTAAATGGAGTTCAGCTATATGGAAAATCACGCCGTGAGGCAATCACTTTTCTAAAAGAAGTGCCACCCCCATTTACGTTGGTTTGCTGTCGGCGACTTTTTGATGATGGCAGCGAGTCTCTTGTGGACGAACCCACCGTGGGAGTTTCCCCTCCAGAACAGAAGGTAGACTTCTCATGCCATTCAGTTGTGTGAAAGCACAATAACTTTTTGAAGAAGTGCATACATTTCTGAGAAAGCGATTTAGCTTTGGAAAGGCAGTGTTTCTGTTTTCCTTCTGCTGTTCGATCCAGACCACTTTTCAGTCTTAAATAACATTTCCTAAAATACATCGTTATGTGAGGCAGTTTTGTATTAAATTGTCATATAAAGCAGCCATGGCTATTCACTTTGGGCTCATAAGGGACAGCTGGTGTTTCAGTGAAAGATAGTTCATGTTTGCAACACTGGTACTTTTACTGCAGTTTATACAGGTTGGTCATGAGAAACTTCAGTGTACTATAAATACAAGGTAGGTAAATCACAAGCTAGCGTGCTGACTACGTACATCCCATTCATCATTCTTACACTTAATAGGTGAGTGAGAGCTCTGAATTATACTAAATCACAACCTTGCCACCATTAGCTGATTACTTCCATGTTCTGAGTAGGTTTTTACAGAACTGGAAAAAAAAAAAAATGAAACTTAATGTTTCTTTCCCCTGCAGAAACTATAAAGTCACAAACTAAAGTTTGACACTTGTGATCGCTGTTCCTATTCATAAAAAGTATTTACACTTTGACTTCTCATCTTTTCTGATCTCATTTCCTCTAAGGTGGAGAGTTAAACAAGAAATATGGCTGCTTCATGGAAGAATAAGGTGTATAGTATTATGGCTTTTTGCAAAAGGCCCTTTCTGTTGCAGTAGCACTTGTTCCACTGTGTTTTTTGATGTCATGCCTTACTGAGTGTTTTCCATGTGCATCCTGGTTGCATGTGCACTCCGTGCTGCACATCTTTGCCATAGGTGACACTGCATGAACAGAGGTTGCCTTCTCAGAGCAATCTCACAATTTTTCTGCTTTCTTTTGCTAAAAGTATCAAGAAAGAGTGTGTGGAAGAAAAATTTTTTCCTATTGCCTCTGGCATTGCTCTGTGTAATAGGTGTATTTGTCCAAACAAATAAAGTTAAATCACCATGAAATTAATGGTACAAGATTTTTAACATCTTTCTTGGGACATCATACATTGATATTTTGTAAAGATTGTAATTATAAAATAGCAGTAAAGTCAGAATACACATTTTAAGTTAGGAAACAAAAGGTGCCTTTTTGGCATATGTATTTACGAAGCTGTCCTTACCCAACAAAACTGGGTAATTATACCTCTTTCTTTTATACCTTAGCACAAAAATTGTGAAAGAAATTTCTTTTTCAAATTATATACTATTTGTATAGTTACAGTATAAGAACTTTTTGTTTGCATATTTAATGCCACAAGTATCATATGTGCTTGATTGGCTGGTCTTTCTATTAACTGTCTGTGGTTAAATCTTTTATGCTAAGATATGTATTTTTCCTTTATGCATCTAATGGGATAGCTGCAGTTCATCAACATGTAACAGGTTAGTAATATTATAACGACTAATTTGACTAATACATGGGTATTTGTATGCCAGGTTGGGCTCCAATGCTCAAAACATGTAGGCATAGTCCCAGGGGAGTATCCAAGGCAGCAAGCCGGAGAAAACTGGATGCATAATGTTCAATGAAGTTGTAATTCCATAAAAGGTCATATTGTAGGGCATGTATGAGCTATTAATAATCAAAATATTGAAGGAATAGTGTTTGTAAAGAACTGAAAGAATAGTGTTTGAACTAGAACTTTTATTTTTCAGGTGAAACCTGAGGAAGACATTCATCCTGAGGAGGAAGAAGGGGAATTAGCATTGTGGTCTCCTGATGTGAAGGTTATTGAACTGGAGAAGGACAAAAATGGTTTGGGATTCAGCATTTTAGACTATCAGGTATACCTTTCCATATAACTAAATACTAAAAATCCCTCTGATCCTTTGTCTTGCTTTAAAATGTTTTGTCATGTTGATTACTGGATAACCAACTTGACACTTAGGCCTAGAAGCTATGCAGGGAGAAGTAATCTATTTTGAGGCCAACTCTGATGTACAGTACAGAGCTTGTTCTAAACTAGTCTCATTATCAGACATGATAAAGTGCAAAATCTTTAATCAAACTCCACCTTAAAACTCTGAGTTTAATGGCTAAATGTTGGGATGCATTTGTTTTTTGGTTTATTTTGTTTTAACTTGACTTTTCAGCTATGAGAGTAGCAAGCAAATTTTCTTCGGTATTGCAACATCATTTCCTATGTACCAAGTTTAATGAGTCTTTTGCTTTTCTTCCCCTCACTGCCGCAAATCACCTTTCATTTATAAATAAAAAGTGGAGTTTGCAGAGGTAGCTTTGCCAGGACTGTCCTTCACAGTCAAAAGGGAACATCAGGGCTGACAGGTGACTTGGTGTTGTAAACTCAAGTTTTTGTAAATACAAATTTGCTTTAATACATTTATTTATTAGTATAAGAATAGACATTAAAGAACCTAATTCATGATTTTTCAGTTATGCTTCTCTGCTTAAACTACTACAGTATGCCAGAGAGATGAGTAGAATTTGGGGGGCGAGGGGGAAAGTTGACTTTAAGGAGTCATTCGTAGCTTAAAACTTGATTTCTCCAAGAACCACGGTTTTGGGGAAGATTATATACTTCATTGTTAAACTCCTTAGAAATCAACAGACAAGTCTTTAATTGGGGGAAAATTCTACTAAAATTAATGAATCCTTCTTTCAAAAATATTGGCTTCCATTAAATATATAGAAACTCTCAAAATCTTTAGTCAGAATGAAATGTTCTTCATGTTTCCAGTCAACGTGATATATTTTTAAACCCCTAGCCTTCATATTTATGAGGAAATAAAATAGCTGGATCACTTTTCATAATAATATACACATCACATCTGAGTACTGCCTAAACACTGTAGTTTAATAAAACGTGTTCAACTGTTGTACATAAATGTCTAGTGATATAAAATTCACTTTTTGATACAATAAGACATGAATTGGGAATGAATTAGAATAAAAAATACTGGAAGTATTATGCAAACCCATTAATTCTATATTTTACCAGTGTGATTTAAGATTACTGAAAATAGATCCTGTTAGTCATTTTCGCTGACACATGTTGTGTTGCAGTGCCAGCTTTACTGTAGAGTTGCTAGGAGTCTTTACAGAGCAGTAATACACAGATTTGCTTTTAAGTTCTCATATAATCAGAATTAATGAAGGCTTTAATAACAGGCTTTTTATTTACTTATTCGCAGATGCAAATACATGAGCAATGTTGTGGTACTTTCAGCTAAATTTAAATACATTCTAATCAATTCTAAATGAGTGGTAAACCACTTAATCTCAGATCTTTATAATTTCAAGATATTTATGTATAAAGTATGCTCTTTTGTTTGGAATTTGCCTCTCAGATCTTTTACACTTTTCATCATCTGCAGATTAATTTTTATATAGAGATATCTGTGACTGTGTGTATGTTTATGTAAATACATCTATCACATTCATGAGTGCAGGGCAAAGAAAATAAATAATTGTCCATGCTAGATTGGAGTTAGGGAAAAAAAGTATGTGGTTCCTGCTCAGACTCTTCAAAATTCTTAAAGCAGATTTGCTGAGAAGCACAAAATTACAGTGAAGTGTTTAATTGTGGTTTAAAGGACCTGGAGACCTAACTCTGTTTTCTGCATTTCTTTTTGCAATTTTACCCTTCTTTAAAAAATGAAAGTTGTTTTTTTTAGGCACATACTCTGTTATGCAAGAAAAGATTCAAGCCTTATAATGGCAGACGACACTACTTTCACTATATATCCGCAGGTGATTTTGCTCTTTGAGTAATCGTATGATTTTTTTTTTTCTTTTTTTTTCACATGAAGGAGGGCATTCACCATGGCCTGGATTCATAGGTCAGTGCATCAGGTGCATCAATGAGAGACCAACCTTTTCAGGCTCCCATTAATGTTAATGGAGATAGGATGGGGAGGAAAATACTTTTAAGAGGTGATTCTGAGCAGAAGGCCTATTCATGGTGCTCATAATTACACACATAAGGACTGACTCCCTCTGTGTGTTAAGAAGTATAAGGAAACTTTGGTGTTACATACCCAACTTGGAGGTGATGTGACTATATTCTGCGTTTTTAAGATCGAATTATTTCTGTAGCTGCTGGTTGAAATGGCACTTTGGAAATATTGATAGGAGTTCAGAAAGATCAGTAGGAATAGCGAACATTACAGGAAAAAAACCCAGTGATGCACTCTTATTCCATCTTACTTTCCCCCCACATCGAGGTAGGAAAACATCTTTGAAATGCTACTGCAGTACCAGTGTCTACCAGCCTGTTCCCATCACTTCTTGTGAGAGGCTGGTGACTGCTACCTGCAGTATTTAAGAACCCCTGAAATCCAGCTCATACAGACGTGTTCGTTTACGACAGTGAGTGACGCCAGATGCGCTGCAGAACTGGAAGAATGCTGAGCAATTAGAGACCAGGCTGCTTTACTGTGCTGTGGAAGTTTCTTCCTACTGCCTTCCATTTGTGTTTGGTCTTTGTTTTGAAGCGCAAGGCTTTTTACTTTTCCATCTTAATTTTGATTATAGAATTAGAGGTTGTGCTGAATACCCTCATGGTATATAATTTATAGTATTTGTCATTTTGCTTTCTCAGAACTGACTACATGCTTGGCGTAAAGGATATTGTGCCTCAGCTGTCTAAAATGCTGTGCTTCCCAAGTCACACTCTGAAAAACAGTATTAATAAAAACTCTTTGTGAAGTATAAGAGGAGTCTGACTATATACAAAACTGAATGCTGAGATCGAGAAATTATTACTCTACTATATTAATTTTTAATGGGCTATCTTTCTAATAATGTTTCATCTATCAAATAAATGATAAGCATATCCCAAGTGACTTGCAGAATATTCCCAGAAATGTACAAGCATAATTCCAGTGCCTATATATTTTAATGAACTAATTACAAATTAATTATACCAATTACGTATAATCAATAGTATTTCTACTTTGTCTTGTGTTTTCTTTTGCCTGTCTTTAGGGATTCAAATGCTTAAAACAGAGATACCCTCTTTTTTTAATAAGGTCCTCTTGGGAGGCCTGTACACATGTTCCTAAAACTTTGGGATACCGTTAGAGAGTAGACTTACCTCTTTGCTATAACAGGATTCTCTTTATGTAGGATACTGTTCAGCTTCCCATGATCACTACGTACAAAAAAAATCTTCTTTCCCCTTTGCTGAATGTCCTAATTCGTAATTATGCGGTAGGAAATCTAAAATCTTTGAGACTGCCGCTCTGCTAGCAAGGTCAATACTTGGCAAGAGGGGAGGTGGATGGGGAGACTGATGCTGTGTATTCTTAAAATGATCGGTTTCACTGGATTTTTTTTCTCCCAGCGTGATGGCTTATTTAAATAAGAAACATTGAAGAGGTCTTCAAATGAAATCTTCTGTGTATTTTTCTATTGTCACCACTGTGTTGGGATCTTGTCAAAGCTCTTAGGCTAGACATTGCTTTTTCTTGATAATGCTTAGATGAAAAGCCTGGAGGAGGAGAGGCAGCGGCAGCCGTGCGGATAGGCTCTGCGTGCGGTGTGCTTTCTTCAGCTGATAACGCACCGTGCTCAGCAGAGACCTGAGGAGCAGCGTTGTGTTGCTGTGGTGATTCCATCTTGAACAGGGACCCTGCCCCCCTTTTGGCCATTAAAAAGGTGTGCTGTTCGGTCTTCTGGCCAATTTCTTCATGAAGTAATATACTCTACCTTCCTTAATTTCCTTGTAATTTCACTTGGAGGAGTTGCTCTCTTTTTCACCTCCTAACTAACTTTTATGTAGTGTTGCTGGCACAGTTAGCGGCAAGTATGTTTTGATGGTGAATGAGGGACCCAGTACACTGTAGAGTGCTTTGGGATCATCTGTGATGCAAGGGGCTACGGTAAGAGTATTTATTGTTCTTTGTCAATAGACATAAAAGTATCCAGCTTAACAGTAACTTTGTCTAGCCTGAAGCTAAACCTCCTAGTCAGCAAGTCAAGAGCTAAGCCATTGTTGCTGAGACAAATCCTTCTTCTTAGAAAGAAGTTAAAAAGGAAGAGGGCATGATGTGTCATCAAGTTAAAATAGAGGAGAAATGCTGTATAAAAATGATGGCGATCCCAGGGCGTTAGAGCAAGAGGAAAGAAAACCCACACAAGATGAAGACTTCTAGAGAAAAAGAAGAGATCACAATAGTATAAAAGGTACTTTGAGTGGCCCTGAAACAGCGTTCACCAAAGACCTGGTGCATGCAAGCCAACAGATTCTGTCAGTAATGTTTTACAGAAATATTGGAAAAACCACAGGTAGCTGAATTGCAGTTTTCTTGAGGCAGTATTGACCAGAAGGTAACTTGAATGGTCTGATGAGCTTTTATCAAATTAAAGAAAAAGCTGAATGGACTTTATGTGGAGCTTAATTTACTGTGCTTTGAAGTCAGAGTATTTTAAAGCAGCTGTTTTGAAGTGTGTGAAACTAGAGAGGGCGAGGGTTGGAATAGAGAGGGTTGACATTTTACATAGCTCTTAGGAATGCCTGGGGGATGCTGTTTCTCTCCGCCTTTGCTTGAAAGGTAAGTCCCCAGTGTCCAGCTGCTTTTGCACAGTACCAGCTGCCCTACAGACCTGCGGGGCTGTAGGAGCTCACGGGCTCACCTGCTCCAAGTGGCCCTCGCCAACGAGGGTGCAAGTATCTACCCATCCATGGAAGCAGTAAAAGGCATTTCAGCGCTGTTCTGAGCTTCATGTACCCAGACCTGAAACGGCATGCCTTCATCAGCCCGGGTCAGTGCTTACGGGGTTCTTACTGTAGTCTAGCAATAGGGACTCCACAGCCGCCTCATTCCTGGATTTATCTTTATTATCATTAGCAGTTTTTTCTTACTGTTGAACTGAAGCCTTTTTTTTTTGCTGCACATTCAGCAGGTTATGTTTTGTCCTTCTCCCAGGGAGCATGGGAAACAATTGTTTTCTTTTTCATAACAAAATCACTGCATAGCCATTCACGGCAGGAAGTGAAGCAATTTAAGCGTCTCCAAATATCTTTCCTCTCTTTCTCTATGCCCCAAACAAACAGGCTCCAGATGTAGAGTTACAAAAAAGCAAACCGACTTCTTATTTGTAGAAGGTGGTATTTGACTAGATTATATATATTTTTTTTTTTTTTTTTCTTTCTTGGACTGTTCAACAGTGAGGTGCGGGGCTGGAATGCTTTGACATGTTGCTGGCTAAATGTTTGCCCTCTTGTGATAATTTGAGCTTTGTCTGTCTTGTGATAAGTTTGTTATGAACAAAGAGGCATATTCATGTCCTTGTTAAGCACATTTTCACCTGATCATGTGATGGAAACCTGTGGCTTACTGGCAAAAGCTCCACAGCTGTATTAAAAAGCAGTTTTACAATGGCTATCAGCTTGGTACTGGGAAAACTGATAAAGGCAGCTTTTCTCCCATCTCTACAACCCATCCACATTCATTAACATCAAAGTTCTGTAAGCCTCAGTACCAACTGTGTTGGTACTCATCTCACGGAGGATTTGCTTCTCTCCCCCTATGGGAAAGTTCTGCATCCTTTAAATCATATTAAGCTGCTTCATTTGTAAAATAATTCTTAATGGTGTGTCATGAATTTAATTCAATGTAGCTTTTTGAAAAATTCTCTTGGAGTTCAGCTTAAATACTACTTTTCAGGACCGAAGAGCTGGTGAATGCAATTGAGCACATTCCTGGTAAAGTTTCTAGGGTGTTTGTGATTAGTGGTTTCCAAAACCTCAGTGCAGCAGTACTAAAAGCATTGGGAGACCAGAAACCACTTTAATAAGAAATCAAAGACTCTGTGTATCTCAGCATGAGATACAGAGAGATGCACAGGACTAGCTTGCTGAGGTAGAGAAGCTGGATGCAGGACGTCACCGTAGGGCTTGGGTACATCCTGATGCTGGGCTTGGGGGGGGTCATCACTCTGGCTCCGAGTGAGGAGTTAGGAAGGAATCTCCTGTAAGGGGTGGAGTGGCATATTCTAGGGGCGGCCCTCCTGCCTTTTGTGAGCTGCAGCAGCCAGTGCTCTGCACAATACCTGAGTTTGCAGAGAAACTGGAGCATTACTGAGAACATCTGTTTTTCCTTGGTTTGTCGCATATCCTTGAAATAAATGCTAAGCAGTATTATTATTAACCTTTAGAAATGTTTTCCCTATTCCCCCAAATTCTACAATCTGGTTGTTCTTTTTCATTTCCTGCTAGGAAGAATAGCTTTTAATAAAAACAAAAAACCCCAAACCAAAGAAATTCGTTATTATTCCACAGATGTCTTCTGCTTGCAAGAGAAGGCGAGAATTTAAAGGGACAAAACTGTAGCTAGATTTTCTGTTAAACACTTGGCAAATCTCAGCAAGGGTAAGATAATATAGATGAGACTAGAGGAAACTGCAAATGAGTGCTGCTTATCTAAAAACTGCGCTAGTCTTTCAATGAGCGTGTGGAGATCGTGGAGCAATGGGTGTGTAAAAGCTCAACCCAGACAGCTCCAAATCTGTTGCTCCGAACCGATGAGATTTGAGGTATATGCTGGTGCTGCTGGATAAGCATGAAGAATTCTGAAAACTCATGGAAGTTATGAGGTATTCTGTTTTCTTAATACCTCACCCTTCTGTAAGATGCTGCTACCCAAATCTAAATAGTACTGTTGCATTTAGAGTTCTTCTGCCTGTTCTCACTCTGTTTTGCAGTAGCCTTAAAATTCCCAGCAATGTTTTTGCCTGGCCTTCTGTCTTCACTGTCCATCCATACTGTTGCAAGTCTTCTCTGGGCCAAGTCACTCTTTGCAGTTCCTTGTTGCAAAAAGCGGCCTGTCCTGTCTCCCTACTTTTTTTTTCCTGCTTTTTCTGTAGCAAATCTTCAGCACTTCATGTGTTTGCTCTTTATGATGCGAGCTCTCCATGCAGAGAGCTCTGGTTTGTTTGAAAACACATCCTACACTTCCACAAACTGCTAACGTGTCGTGTTGAGGTCAGCACACCTAACTGGTGGAAGCGCATGCTGGGCTGTCTTGGTGGATTTTTAGTTCAGGGATTATTTGAATTTGAAAGTTGATCAAAGCCAGAATGTGCATTAAGACTACTAACTGTAGGTTACATAGGTGATAGCATTTATACTTTTTCCCTTGGCTCATCAGTATTTTTTTCCTTATTCCCACATATCTCTTATCCCTTCTTTATCTCATTACACAGTGGCTTTCCTCCATTTCCTTATGAGTTCAGGGGTTTTTTTCTTATCTCTGTGGCTTTTCCCTGTAGTCAGCATTCAGTGTGTTTTTTCTGGAGCTGGATAGTCTGAAGATATAAGATATTAAGAGAGTCTAATGAATGTAATCCCTGTGACTTTAGCTCTGTTGAGAGCAAATATGAAAGGCGGATGAAACCTTAGGTTGATAGAGAAGTTTGATAAATTAAAAGGTAGTGACATGCACCTGAGCCCACTGCACAGTGACACTTTCAAAACTACCACAGTCAGTGCCTATCTTTTGATCTTTTTATTTGAGAATAGCACTAGTGTTTAAGATCTCTTTCTTTTGATCGTTCCCTGGAGGCACTTTCGTCCCAACTATCTACTGCATATCCCTCTTCCACAGCAGATGAACATTGACTGCATAGTGCTTGCCAGCTCTGCCAGACCTACATGGGTTTGAGTAATTGCTGGCCACCATGTTCATTCTTGCTGTAGCAGACTGATAGGATTTCAGATCGCAGATGATGAAAGCCCAGTGTGGGAAACCCATTGTGCCACCTACTCTTATTTTGCTGTTCTCCCTCCTCCTTTGGGTGTGGCTCTGTGTGTTTTGTTTGTTTTTTTCTTTCCGTGTGAATTCCCGTTTCTTTGCTGACATTTCCCACAACAGAAGTTTTGATTAATGCTGGCTGCACACTAGTCCTTCTAAAATTCATTGCTTTATTCCCTCACTGCAGATCAATAAATACTTATGTTTTATTTCCAGTGCTTTGCCTTACATCACAGAAAAGTTCAACATTCCTCCTTGAATACCATTCTGTATTTAAGTTTGTATTACTTCAGCACATCAGCCTGTAGTTTATTTCTTTGGTACGGCCAGAGGCTGTGCATTGTGCAGTCGTCTTCCTAAATAGTTCTGCTGACTGCAATCTAATATGAGTGGAAGAGGCAGAAACAATTCTTAAGCGCTTTGAATTTCAGTCTGATTGCCCATGCGGTGTGGATCTAGCAAAAACTAGTTGAGCACTTTCTCAGGGATGTTTTTTCAGTCTTTAGAGTACCTTTGGCAGTTTCTATGGCCAAGCCCAGTAACTGTGTTAGGATGAATGAACAAAAGGTTTGGACCTTGAGTCTCAATCCTAAATTGAGGCCGCATTAAGGAGGGAATTGGACCTTACTCACAGCTGTCTCTTCCTCTCTTCCTCTTCTGTTGGGAAGTACTAAGTGCCTTAGGAGAGGCTGCAGGTTGTTTATTGATCTTGACTCTTGCATCCCATTGGTATCGGTGGTGTGTATGTGGAGGGTGGCTCTGCAAAGGGAATGAGTGGCACTTCATAAAATGAGAGCACGGGTGAGTATTTGGAGTAATTTCACAACACTGAGCATACAGGTAAGTTACTTCATGCACAGTTCTGCCTTTGTTCTACATAAACATAAAAGGCATTCGGTCCTTTTCATTGTTGACAACTGTATGTTTCTTGTACAGTATGCTACAGCATTGTGTTTAAGACTCTTTCAGTCTGGTATCTTACACACTTGCAAACTGAGGAGTTTTAAATATGGATATGTATGTTAGACCTGGAAGTGGTCCCATGCAAAATGTAATGAAGCTGGGTTGCTCTGACCCCTGAGCTCTAACATGTGTTTGTTTTGGCTCTCTTGCAGAAACCTGCAGTATACAAATTGGCACTTGTAAAATTGTTCTGATAAATCAAAATTGGTACAGGAAAAAAAGTTTCAAACTGTTTCTTTTGGGATCCTTTGCCATGCTATTTTTGATGTGTGTTTTCAGAGGAGTGTTTTTGTGGTAGCAGGCAGTTTGTTGCTTGAAGAAAGCTAAAATATTCTAGGAAGTCAGGCTAGCTGAATTTAGATCTTAAGTGATGCCAAAACTAATATAGCCTGTAACTAAGTGAGAGTGACTTTGCACAGTAAATGTCAGTCACCCGCAGCTTTGTCTTACATTTTCATATGAGCCTTTAAAAAAAAAAAGGAAAACACAAACAAAACCCCAGAAAATGTGGTAGCTGCTTACATCCAATGGAGTTATAGCTACAGCCTACTGCTTCGGGGGGAGGCTGCTCCTCGTCCTGGGCGCATAGCGAGGGCTCTGCCGGTGCTGGGGGCTGGAGCTGCCGGAGCATGAAACGCCTGCGGTGGTGCGGGAGCTGGGCTGGGCTGGCCTGGAGTGCCCTCTCTTGGCTGCTGCGGAAACCTCGCAGCTTGGGAAGGTCGGGGAAAGAGTCAGTCCGTTGTTAGCATTTCAGTTTCCCAGTGTGATGAACAAGGGTAAGCTGCACTGGTTATATTCCCAGCTTTGCTTCCGAAGGACCTCGGCTAGCTAGCTGAGTGGGAATCTTTGGTGCCCATGGCAAGCTCGAATCCCTCGCTTGAAGCCACAATAAAGTTACACGCTCCCAGGAGCACTGCATGTATGACTCTGTTAACAAGGTGCTCCCGGGACTCTTAACATTTTAGCAGGGCTCAGGTTTTTAAGAGGCTTCATGCTGCGCCGAATCCAGGGATCCCAGAGGCAGCAACTGCAGTGGCCCCTGCTTGACTTCGCACTGCTAAATGAATCCAGAACAAATGAGGCTCTGAAAATAAGAAGAAAAATTTGACACCTGGACTCCGGGAAACATTTGTGGATTTTGATGAGGAGCAGTAGGGGGGCAGGGAAAACCTATGGTTCAACGTAGTTAAATATATGGTGTGCTAAGTATGAATAAATTGTGACTATTTTAAACAAGTTCATATACTCTATGGCTGGCTCGAGCACAAAGGAAAAGACAACAGCTACAACATACTAGTTCCTCAAAGGGTTACCTGGAGGCCAGCATCCTGGGCTGCTGCTGCATGGCAGTGGTCAGCTTCCATACAAGCGGCAAACTTATTTACCTGTAATTCTTTTTTTAAAAAAGAACTTGTGTCAGTGGTTGTGAGTTAAGGGGCTTTGTCTCCTGATAGCCTTACTTTGCAGTACGATTCCTTTCCTTATTGTTCATAAATGATTCATTTGTGTAAAGAAATCCTTCAGTAAAGTGAAGTTAAAAGTTCCTCTTTAAATGTACGAAGCCCAGTTCGTGCCCGTTTTAAGATGACCAAATTGCACGAGGCTGTCCTGTGCACACTCCCTCTGCTGCAATGCAAAGTCATGTAATAATTTCTTGAACTATTAAAGTTGAGTCACTTCTGTATTCCATCCGAATACCATTACAGCAAGATCTTAGCTCTGGGTTTGGGGAGGGAGTTTCTTCCCAGCCTGTAAACTCCATCCAAGTAAATAAGCCTTTCATTTTAAAGCAGACTGAAATCCAGTCCTGACTGCTAGTGACTGAAAATCACTATTATCTGGCTTAATGTGAGCCAGGTAAAATGAAATCAAGAGCCTTAGGGTGAGTATGCAGTAGTGGTTAGTGCTGTTTAGTAACCCTGAATGGCTCTACCTGGTCTGTTAACGTGGATGCGGCCTCAAAGTCCATCAGAGCACTGTGGGAGTGAAGTTGCCTTTTGCAGTTAGTATAGAAGGTAAGAACCTGGTTTTTAGCCTGCTGCTAGCACTGCTTTCTTTTAAAAACAAGGCAGCAGCCCACAAAGTCCAGTTGCATTCGCTGCTTACAAGATATGGATGTGAATTCAGTGTTTGCTGTCATGTTTTAGTGAGTGTCGTTCTTCAGGGTACATCTGGGTTTGAGTGTAAACTGTAAGGCAAGGTTTCAAAAAAACATTGTTCCTTTAGGTAAGAAAAGCACGGTGCAGTCCGCAGTTCCAATCACCCTCATGTTAAATTACGGAGAATGTGTATTAATGATTATACCTTGAAATTCAGTAGGCCTGTGTCTTCACGTGCGGCTTTTGTTGCATTCCTCATCGCAATCGCATTGCGATTCACGGTCGCTGTTAACAAACACTCGGGGTTTTACAGCACTGCTCATGTTACGGGCTTAGCCCCGTCACTGTGTAGTTTATATTGCTCTTCTCTTCCTGTACAATAGCTCCCTCTGCTTGAAAACAGCAGTGTAATTATAACCCCTGTTTTGCATTTTCCTGAATAATGCTTTTTAATATGGGCCCCTTTTTTAAGGGGATTTCTGCTGCTGCTCTTTGTGAAGCAATTCAAATACATGTCTTATGCTCGTGCACGTTGTGAAGTAGTGAAGGTGATCACCATGCTCCTCTTGAAGTTTTACTGCAGAGGAACGGTGTAAGTTTGCAGGAACTCAAACTTCACTTTTAGCATGAGGATGAAAGCTGGATGGAACACTTTTTCAGCTAAATTATCTCTTACCAGAACATGATGATTTATCGAAGTCAAAATGTTTTTATTTTAGTGAAAGCTTAAGCTGAAATGGGACTGTTTCTCATCAGAAATGTGGTACTTAGGCCGCTGACCTTGAATATCTGGATAGAAGCTAATGGTGAGACTGCCATGTCCTGCTTAAGTGGTTCTGATCTGGAACCCAAACAAGAGCAGCTTTGGATCAGACAGAGCAGGGATTTAAACCTGGTTCTCCCACATTCTCAGCCAGAGCCATAATTACTGGGCCAGTCACTCACTCGAAAAGTTTTGTCAGCTTATCTGCATCAGTAAGGATGAGTGCCGTTTTTGTTTTGTTCATTTTTTATCAATATAGCTAAGCCAGCAAAAGTCATATTATAAAAGCTGTTGCGTCAGCAAAGGTGTAGTTTTGCTGAGAGAGCATTCACCCATTTAGGGAACCAGCAGAAACCTTGCTTGCCATGGCAAGATGAGCCTGTGATAGGAAAACTTGCTGGTTTAGTTCTATTAGCAAAGCCTTCCTAATGTGAACAGTGCCTTACTTGCTTGAAAATGGCTGTCTCAACACGATCCTGGTTTTGCAAAGACGTTCAAAAGGTTATTTTTATTTTGCAGTGGAGCAAACTCAAAAATTAAGAATGTCTCAAAAGTCTCTGTCAAATGGAGTGTTTGTTCTGTGGTCAGCTGTCATGAGGATGATTAGCCACATGGTTTTGTCGGCAAGGGCAGACAAAGCTGACTCTCTACACAAAGGGCAGCAGTAACTTTACATTTTCAAAATTCAACGCTCTTAAAGCAAACCTCTTTTTTACATCTTGGAATCCTTCGGATTCTTCTTCTGGACTTCCTGCATTTGAGTTTGTTTTGTTTCTAAAAATTTCCAACGTGTAGGCAGAAACATGGATAACTTGCGATGAAATCCTTTCCCCTTGGCATTGTGTGAGGCAGGTCTGAGCATAAACAGTCCGACAGCCCAAGCACGTTGGCACGGGCTCAGTAGGCAGAACACCATTGCGCAGCAGAGGGAGGATGCTGGGCGTGATTATCAAGACATGATACTCACAAGGAAGCCTCTTCTGTACAACGCAGATACCCAGTGTTTGGGAAGATTATGAAACGGCAGGATTAAGCAGTAGAACAGGAAAGAGTTATTGCTAATACGTATTTACTTGAATTCACCTTCAGCATGGCTCTTCCTGCTGTGAACTCTTAATTTCAGTTCTCTAATTTCAGCCATTTACAGATACTATATTCATTGCCTCATATATTTTCACCTTAAAAAAACATGTTCCTTTGGAAAGCAATGTATAGTTTTATAAAGAGTTAAAAAAGCATCCCTGTTTCCAAATTAACACTGAGGTGGTGAATTCACGGTGGTCTTTCTGATTTGAATTTTGCCCTTTTTTTATCCCTCCTGTGTCCTGAATAAGATGCAAGTCCTGAGGGAAAAATTATACATGATTATGCATTTGAAGACTCAGTGCACACAAGGAACATTTCTGAACTTTGTGAGCCCTTAGTAAGGGGGAGAAAGGCTAATTCTAATCTTAAAAAAACAAACAAGGAAACAAAAAAATAAATGCATAAATTTTTCATGTATCTTTCTGCCATTATATAATAACTTATGATCATTTCATTGGATTGAAGGTGAATTTTAAAATGGCCGAATAAATGATAAAAATGGTACATGACACAATGTGAAGGCTAATACTGGGAAAAAAAAATAAGTGAATATCCTTGCATCAGTTTACAAACTCTCCAATATGTATAATATTTTCTACTTCACATTTCTTTGTATACACCACTACAGTGTTCCTTGTCTTCAGTAATAATCTTAGTTACTTTTCTGTTGATGTCCCCTGTATTGTCTGTTAAGGAAGCTTCATGGGTAGAGAAAATGTCTTTTCTAAATTGTCATGCAGATTTCACAAAGCAGGAACACTGCAGTAACATAGCAAATGTATACTGCTATTTCTTGAATGTTTTGTGTTTGCATTGTAGTTTTAATTTAATAATGTTTTTAATTAAATTTTTAATCCTGCAATGATTTCTTTTAACATCAGTTTTGCTGCTATGGAGCTCTTGAATGGCATGCAGAATGGTTATTTTATGTAACATTAGCACGTAACAGGCTGCATGGAGGCTTGTGGAAGAGTGCCAGCGTTGTTTTTCTATTTGCAGGTTGGCCTGGCCGTTTCTGTGCCTGTAAGAAGAGGGCAGGCGGGGTATCAGTCAGCTTTCGGATCTTAAAATTTCTTAATGGCTTAGGCACCTGATGCAATATCTTCCTACTGCAAACCTTTCTTTTTGTACACTGTAAGCCTTGCCAGTATTAGTAGATGATGAATGTGTTTAAGTGTTCTTTACATACTAAAAAGAAACATCATCTTTCGGGGGGATTTGTCACTTTTTTTTTTTTTTTTTTTTTTCCCCTCCAGGATCCCTTAGATCCAACAAGAACAGCCATTGTGATCAGCTCTTTGGTAGCAGGTGGAGTAGCCGAACGTGGGGGCAAGCTTCTACCAGGTGACCGCTTGGTGTTTGTAAATCAGACATATTTGGACAGCACCACTTTAGCAGAGGCAGTGGAAGTGTTGAAATCTGTACCCCCAGGTACAGTTTCTCTTGGAATCTGCAAGCCTTTGGTGGTAAGGACAGATTTTAACTTTTTTTCTATTTCATTCTATGACGTATGTAGACTGGATTGTTGTATTTGGGCGGGTAGAAATTCAGGGTAGAAGTATGTTTGCATGTGGAAAGCGACTAAGTTGCTATGCGGACACCTCAACACATCCAGAAATTCTGGCTCACTGGCGAATGGGCAGCTCTATGTCCAAAAGGTCTGACTGGAAGACCAGCGTTCTTGAGTTCCTCCTGAAAGAACATCCACATGGAATCAGAACACGTCTGGGCAAACCTGTGCGTGCTAGCCTTGTGCATAGGTGTAACATGGTTTGAGCAATTCAGCGAATCAGTTAAATATGTGCTGAAGTTCATTTCACTTTAAGACACTGCTAAGTGCTTGCTTGAGCTCCACTGACATCAAAGAAACTTAATCTGTTTGAAGTCAAGGCTGTAAATTCAAGTAGAATTTCCTTTTTCTAGAATCAGGGCTTTGGAACAGACAGTAGTTTACTTGAGAACACTGCAGTATTGTTCATCGAGGGCACCCAGGCAAAATTAATTAAAGCACCATCTAATAGAAAGTGCTTGTAATTCAAAGTGGTAGAGGAGTGGTGAAATGGGAATGTAGGAAAGCTGTTAAGTATATTCTTTTCAAAAAAGTGATATTTCATTCTTTATATCCTTGTATTTGTTTTTCATTCCTACACATCTTTTTATTCTTACTCTATCTGCACTAGTATCTTAAAAGAATAAAAGCTGTGGTCTTTGTGTTCTCCATTTATGATTTCCCTTTTTTTATAATTCTCTAACTTTTTCACATCTCTTTTCTAATGGCTGGTTTTCCCTCTCCCATTTAGTTTATTGAAAAAATGTGTGAATTTTTTTGTCTGCTTTCCTGACTCATCATTTTGATTGCCTTTCTTAGGGAGAAAGCAAAGAGGAGAAGAACATGCACAATGTCGATTCCAGCAACATTAAAACCAGCCCTGGATCTCCAGAACCAATAGATAATATTAATTTCTCAGTGATACTCGAAGCACCACAGGTATGTGGTCACTCTTTTGGTTCAGCTTAAGTTTATATGGATAGGAGATTGTGTTTTAAAGTAAAAAAATAGTATGTCCTTCAGATAAGACTTAAGTATCAGATAGTCTTCAGGCCGGATTCCCTCTGAAAAAGACTCCAACAGCTAACTGTACATTAATAGTATTGTGAACACTAAGCATATGCATAGCACTTACCAATGCAGTTCCCACACTGCCTTATCAAATTTACTATGTCATTAAAATACCTTGGGTTACCTTGGATATGAAATAGGAATGCAACGTTATTAGTAGTCATAAGTACTTGGTTCAGCTTTGCAAAGAAAGTCAGGTATGGAAGCAGAACACGTTTTATTATAATAAAGCAAAACAAAAAAAAAAATCAGGGTACAAGGCAATCTTGAAATTTGTTCTTCTTCTTAGACTTCTTATGTGGTCTTGAGCGATTTCTTTACTCCCTCCTTCAATTCTCCTCTTTCTTATTTCCCGAGAAATAATTCTGTTTATTGTGGGAGGATGAGGCACTAAAGATAGTGAGAAACGCAGGTACTAGGGTACTAGGCAATAATATTGCAATACTGACCTGAGTAGAGTGAGAGAGATGTGCATATTTTTGAATATTCATCAGTTCTTGCGTGCTTTGCCAAATTTTTATTATTTCACTTTGGTAAATGAATTCTTTTTAGAGCAGAAAAGACAATACATAAAGGATCATCCAGAACGGCAACACAGTAATAAAAGAAATTCTAGATTTTCTTATTGCTGAACATGTCTACCTGTCTCTGGATACAAACATCTTTAATGCTGAAAAGGCATATTAGAACCACTGAAAGGAGCAATATTGTGGGGCAGATGTAGGTATACTAAGTAGAAATTAGCTTGGACATGATATTTACTGATTTTCATGATATAAAATGGAGTTTGTTGTTTTCCGGGTGCATAGGAAGGTTTCCTGGCAGAGCAATTGGTCCTCTGTCAGCTCAGATTAGTTTTATTTAGAAAGCAAAGTAACAATGTTAAGTATTTTTAAATAAAGTATTTTATCGTAAAGTCCTGCTGGATATAGAAACTGGAATGATCAATTTGTACAAAATACATGCAGAGGTATTTCCTTGTATTTTGTTTTACCTTATGTATGAAAGCATTGATAGTAGCTTAGAGCAGTAGTATAAGATTTCCATTTATTTATTATTCTAGGCCCATATGAGAGCCAAGAGTGGTGTGTCATGATGGCTTCCACTCTTATGCACTAGCAAAGTGCTGACAAAGCTGACTTAAAAAAAAAAAAAAAAAAAAACACGGAACTTGAAGATTTTATATGCTACAACAGTAGACTTTACTGTCATGTTTGCAGTATTCCCTAATCCATTGGTAGCGTCTGCTACTGCAGTGCAGCAGTTGGTGATTATACATACCTAAGTGCTGTATCAGGGGATGATAATACAAATCGCTGTGTGGTTCTGAGCTAAGTCAACTGTTTTACACAACGATGAAGTTGGTGCCTCCTACAGAAGCATTTGGAGAATGATGCTGCAGAAGCAAAGTGAAACGAAGTAAAGATGAAGAGAATTAGAATCTCTTCAGACTGGGTATTTTTTGAGATTGAGGTACACAGGTCAAATAAATTAAAGGAATATTTAATGCTTATGAAAAATGTGCTAATTTCTAGGTTGCTGATGTTCTGCTTTCATGCCAGCTAGTATTATTGTCTTGTTTCCTTATGCTCTTGTCTGTCTCGTTTTTTCTCCTGCCTCTCATTTGAACTGTGCAGGCATTTTTGGCAGTGTCTAGGTTTTTTTCATCTGCATTTGTACAAACCTAGCAAAATGGTATTCTAACACTGAAAGTCAGAAATAACGAAGTACCTTGGGGAATCTGGGAAGGGGCAGGAAGCAGAAAGGAAAACGTTTTGATTGAGGACCCCTGAATCTCTAGATTGCTTTCAGTGTTTGGGGTTTTGGTGCCTTGAAGATCAGGTTTGGGCATACATACTTGATGGCCTGGAGAAAAGGGAGGAAAAGCTTTCTGGTAGCGGTGCATGGCGTAAAATTTCAGACATGCCTGTGCAGACTCACTCAGTGAGCACCCCATTCGGTTTAGGAGAAGCACGGAGCGTTGGAAACTGGGGAGGCTCATGACAAATCCCAGAAGAAGAACTGTTGAGTGAGAGCTTTCAGAATGGGTTTTAGTATCTTTTCTTTTGGTTTTGTTGTTTTTTTTTTTGATTTTTTTTTTTTTGATTTGTTACTCTGTGGTTTGGATTCAGAAGAAAGTTGAGCACTCTTTTTAAAATGTAAGAGTATCAGATAATGAACAGTCACAGTCAGTTACTTCCTTTTTTTTTTTTTTTTTTTTTTTTTTTAAGGATATGGGTCATTCATTTCACCTCTTCCCCCAGGTTAAAATATTGTATGGAATTCCCAAGGGAGGAACAAATGAGTGTTGTTTTTGGATTTTTTTTTTTTTGGTTGTGTTTTTGTTTTTTTTTTTTTTTTTAATTGCTGATACTGTTGCATAAGCAAATTCATGCTGTTTTTTGTTTAGCTGATGGTATTGAAAGAAATGTATGTGTGTTCATAAAGCAATAGCAGGTAAGTCTGGAGCACAGCAATACTTTAGCTGGGTCTATGTATACTTTTTCTTGTGTTTTTTTTAGTGTTATTTAATAATTCTCATTCCCTAACTTCAGTCCAGATTGGTTATTCTTAATGGCTCCAGCAATATGCAAGCTGTGCAACTTAAATTTCTTTATATTTAAAAAAAAATTGCAATGTCTACTTTTGGTGTTAAAAGTCAGTGTATTTTCTGCAAAGGGTAGAAGATTTTCACTTTAAAAATCGGGATATATTTTTAATATGGGCCTAACATAAAACGTAGTTTTAAGGGTTAGCAAGAGACAAAATGTAAAATCTATATTCCTGTAATGTTTTATGCAGGGTTTCAGAGATGAAACACCTTTTAAAGAAGAACTTGTTGATGAACCAAGTTTGGACTTGGGAAGGTCATTTCAGCTTTCTCAAAATGCCAATGAGTATGAGAAGGAGTCTTGGGAGATGCATGAATTTCTGAAACCCAGAACAGAAGAAACGGATGAAGAACGGGAAATGTTGGTGGATGATGAGTATGAAGAAGATTCAGACTTCCTGAAATATAATGCGTCATGTGGACAGAAGGCAACTTCAGAGGAGAACCTCGGTACAGAAGGATGGGCAAAGCAACTTGAGACTACTGAAATACAAGACCTAAGATCCAGTGTTAACTTAAGTCCAAAACAGTCCCTGGAATATCCATTCAGTAAAGATCAGATGGTAAGGAATGCTGGGTTGGTCTCGGTGCTGCACCTTGACCATGGGACCCGTGCCTCAAGGCAAATTCCAGACCTAAACTCTGTAAGGAGTCTTTCTAGTGTTTTAATTACTAGATGAGATCTGAGTACCGCTACCGGACACCAGTCCATCCTTTTGTACGTTTGGGAAGGTTCGTTTGGTTACTTAGTGCCTGTTTATTTAACTGCTCAGATGAGATACGTGCTGTCGTTGGTATATTTACAGACATCCTGTACTTGCGTCTTCCTTCCCATCTCTGACTTGTGAGCTCAGTTCTTTCTTGCAAGCTGTGCTAATGTGGTGCATGTCAGTAACAGCAGAATGTCACTTCATGGTTTTAATAGTCCAGGGACTTCAGCAGTAACTTCAGTGAGAGGAGCTCCCTTTTTTTCTCATTATTTTTAATCCAAATCAGTTCCTTGAGCCAGATGATAGTGCAGTTGAGCGAAAAATTATATGGCAGAAGCAACTGTAGTAAGCATACTGGTGGATGAAGGACTAGAAGGAGACTGAACTTCAGGTAAATTGTGAAACTCTTCTTTATATGTCCTCCTCGAGTATTCTGAGAGTTACTTTTTTTTCTGAGTTTTTGTTCATTCACTTGCCAAACAAAAAAGTGATCCATGCACCAGCTTCCAAGATACATGCTTTCATATGAAAGAAATTAAGTGGAAAAGGTTTTAGTATCACAGCCACAGAGAATTTCAGGTTTTGTTTGGCTTGTCTCCTTATGCACTATGTATATAAACAGGCTAAAATGCAGCTTCTAGTGACAGTTTTATACCAGAGTGCACAATATTAAATTTATACATTTGTTACTTAGAAACAACAAATGAGCAAGAGTAAACAACTTCTTGTCTGGATTACAGGCAAGTAGGAAGATAGTTGCTTTATATTGCAATTGCACATAATATTTTTCATACCTCTTCTTAATATAGTGTATAAACAAGCAGTTAGTATTTCATAGTTATCCGAATAAAGATGAATGTAGTTGAGAAAATGTGAATGTTTACTGTAAAAATCAATGTTTATGTCGAATACCCCTGTATAAGTTGATAACATTTCCTTCTAACTTTAATTACTGTGTTTTTTCTCCTCTGTGAAGTGTGAAGAAAACTCTAGTATAAGTTCACTATTTTCTGGAACCACAGCACAGAGTGGCTACCAAAAAGACATATTTGATATGGAAACTACTCAGTCAGGAGCAAAAAACAAGATGGCTTTAGGTTTGTAAGAAGTTTTTTTTTTTATCTTATAATTTTATATTTAGAAATTTAAATCTTATACCAAAACACAAATTCATTTAAATGTTAAAATATTCAAATAAACACTTCTGCACACTCAAGAGAGTCTGCCTTTGAAATAGGCATCAGCTTCATGATCTTGCTTCAACCTCCATATTTTTACCTACAGTTGTCACAAGTGATATTGAAAGTGGCTGCAGCTTTGTCCTGCCTATGGTGAATCACTTCTGTGTAGCTGATGTCCCCAGTAGGACTCCATGCATGAGTAAAATAGCTCATGCCTGTAATCTCTATCAGGAATTTGTCTCGGTCACTTTTGATCGCTGATTTTATAGATTTTTTTCACTTAAAAAAAAAAAAAAAAAAGTGACAGGCTCTGGAAGTAACTTTACCACAGCCAAAATTTGCAGTTAAACTCTATGGTAGATAATTGCCCCATGTCTTGGTTTTGTAATCTGTGGTCAGAAGCAAAGTTTCTGCTTGTCAGATGTCCAGAGATGGATGGTTAGAATTTGGTAGATCGTCAGGGAAATAAATTTATCAACCTGCCTGAGATAGCACTGGCTGGCTGGGAGAAAGGAGGTTGGGTTGCTTCCTTTCTTTGTCACCTGCATCTTGTATAGCAGACACTGTGTAAGCTACAGTGGCAGACTGATGACTCTTGCAAGGAGCTCTCATGGTTCAATTAATGTTGATGCTAATGTCACCAAAATGACATCAGTCTTCCCCCAGCATGATGGGGTTCCATGCTGGAGCAGGGCTTTGCGCTACCTTCCCCATATAAAAGATGGATTCACTATTTCTAATCATGTATTTTCGTGGGGACCGTCTGTCACGTAAGTTGTAGCTAAGCATTCTCAGTTCTATAAAGATTTGGCATTTCCTGTTATTACTTGACTGCACGTGCATCAGAAGCAAGGTGCTATAAAAAAGTGTTTAGTGTGGTTTAGATTTCCTTCAGAAACAAATGTTCTGTATCTCTAAGTCTCCTGATCATAACATGACATCCACATTTGGAACACGGTGAGCTTAAGGCGTTTATTTCCAAGGGTGATAATTGGTAGATGCAGGGACAGAGGAAGCAAAAGCTCACATCTACACCTTTTCTTCTTCAGGTACAAAGCTTCGGATTGACTCCAAAGAACCTGGTCTTGCTGTTGATCTGGAGGC
The DNA here is from genome assembly GCF_018691265.1 of Tyto alba. Lineage (NCBI taxonomy): Eukaryota > Metazoa > Chordata > Aves > Strigiformes > Tytonidae > Tyto > Tyto alba. Next base: position 32,438,665 of record NW_024881272.1, read on the forward strand.
TATTGAAAAGGAAGAACTAAAAGGGGAGGATTATGTTTTTTCCAAGAACCCAGAATCTGGGAGAGTAACCACCTTAGCTCAGCCTAGAACAGCATTATGCAGGTATGGAGGAAGATTTCAGTTTTTGGAAGATTTTTCAATTAATGATCTTAACAGTCTTCTTGCTTTACTTAGCTGACTAACCATCAAAAGCTGTGTGAAACAGTAAGATGTACATAGTTTCTATGACTTTTGCCCAAGGAGCTGAATTTTGCCTTACAACCTTACTGAATGTTTACTTCCCCCATTTCCTCCCCTGAGTACTGGGACAGGAGAGTGTGAATGGCTCTGCCACCTACTTCACTTACTCCACAGTGAGGGGAGTATGGATGTAGCCTTTACTGGCAGCACTGGTCATTACTGCTTAAGCTCTCCCCTTAGGTCCTTATCATAGTTCTGCCCTCTTGGTTTTCCCTTTCCTTTCTTCTTCCTTTTGGGAAGAGCAGTTCAGCCATGGCTCTCCAGCCTGTGCAGGAAATTTTAGCCTTGCCAGTGGTGCCAAGAAACCTTGAGCTGGCACTGGTTGTGTAAGATATTTGCCACGTCTGTCAGGTGCCCCATTCTTTTCCCACCAGTTTTGGTTTGATTAGGCAGTGGATCTGCTTTTTGGGGCCTGTTGAGTCAAATCCTCAATAATTCCCTAATTCATCTGTAACGTTCCCTCAGGGGGAAATCAGCTCAACAATAAGGTGAGGGGCTTATTTCTCCAGCCCAACATCCTAGTTCCTTTTTGCAGTTTAGCATTTACAGCTCTCAGGATCTACAGAAAATGTGTGCAAGGATGTATTGTTTCAACCTTTCAGTGGGGCATGCAATTCCATACTTCTGTTCCTATTCTGTGAATAGGTGAGTCACATACAGTATAAAAGTTTAATTAACACCCTGTTCTGGGGTGTTTAATGGAACACACCGGATCTGCTCCCAGTTGCATCATGATCTGCTTTCTGGTCAGCTAGACTGGTTTTGTCATGTTTATATCCCTCTCTGAGAATCACAGCATATATATCAGAAAGTGAACGTTAATTGCTTAAATAGTCATTTTGAATGAGTAAATGCAGTGCAGATTTGTATATCACACAGCAGCCTATAAATTTGGTCTGCCCATGTTTATTTCTGGAGCATTCCTTAAGTATACTTAAACCTAAATGCAAAAATTCCTGTCTTGTCTGTTGACTCTGCACATTTGGTTTAAACTGGACAGTGTGAGAAGGCGTTGCTGTCTCACTGCCAGATACAAAATATGTAAGGAATTGCAACCTGGCATGGGTGATGCCTTTTTTATTTTTTATTCCTTCTGCCCCCAATTAGTGAATTACCTGAGAGAGAAGAAGGAGAAGGAGAAGAAACTCCAAACTTCAGTCACTGGGGACCACCACGGACGTACGTTCATATGATTACATTATTTCTTCCCATTTACCTTATGTCTTTTTTTAATGTGAGTCAGATTAGTTCTCGTGTTGGTTTTTTTTTTTTTTTTTCCCCTCCTCTGCCAATGACTTTAAGGTACTTGTGTACCTTGGGCTTTCTTAGATACAGTGAATTTTTAACAGATGTTCAGCAGAATTATGCCTTCTATTTATACAGCTGACTTGGGAAAGCTTGGCGGGTTTACGTTGTGGATGACCTACAAGTTCTTGCTCATTTAATAACTATTAGGTGTGAACAATGCACGTAGTGCTGCTCTCTCCTTTTCCATGGGTTCTCTGCAAAACTTAATGGCAGAATTCCAAATTGCCAAGCCAAGTTTTAGCCACATCCTTGTTGTATTGTTAACATTTTTAGGTGAATTGGTTTTATGGTCCTAAGTAAAATAAGATCAGAAAATTTCTGCTTAAGTTGATGAATATGCATCTGACATACTGAAGTCAGTGTTTAGAAGGTTGTATGAAACACTTTGTTTTATTATTTGTCCAGCACACCACTTGCAGTGTTTGCCATTTCCAGACAATTTGCTCAAATTGAAGGAGGATGAATGTTTACTTGAAGAGACGCTTGTTTTGCTCTGACTTTCACTGAAATAAAAGCCTATGCCCAGTGGGCATGGGTTGGCAGCAGAATTTTGTTCTTTTTCTGGGGTGAGGTCTGCTCGGGTAAAAAGCCAACTCTGTTGAGAGCATTCTTAGGCTTCTGACTTTATCACTTTACTGTATTAAATCTTCTTGAAAGACCAGAAGCTTACATTTATTTAAGGCTTTGCATTTATAGTTTAAAAAAACTGTTTCAAGCTGTTAAACTACCACATGTATTTTTTCAGTGTTGAGATTTTTAGAGACCCTCACGTGTCTCTTGGAATCAGTATTGTTGGTGGACAAACTGTCATAAAGCGCCTGAAAAATGGGGAAGAAATTAAAGGGATCTTTATCAAACAAGTTTTGGAAGACAGCCCAGCAGGAAGAACAAGGGCTTTAAAAACTGGAGATAAAATACTTGAGGTAAATGCAGATAAACCTACCTTTTCATTCTAAGAAAGAAAGATTGACTCAAACAGTTTGGGGAGAAGGACAAAATACTGGCACCACTTCATAAAGTATTGATGACACTGTATTTTGAAAACCAAAAGAAATAACTGGTGTCATCTTTTTTTTAAGGTCTGACTATGGAATTCTTTTAACATTCTTTATATTTAAGAAAAGATTGGTCCTGGTATCTGGTGGGGAAATGAAAAAAATAAGTGTTCCTTCTTCCAATATAAATAAGTTATAGCATACCTTTATAAGCATAAGTTACAAAATATAGAAGAAGAAAATCTTCATACTGAAATTTGGTCTGTTTTTTGCATGTGTTAATTTGGAATAGTTAACAGTCTGATTAATTACTACTTGGGGGAAGTCCTTGATTCTGGCAGGTGCCGCAGGGGAGAAGGCCATTCCTGGCTCTCATCTCTGGCTCTGTGTTGATTTTTTTTTAACTAACTTTTCTCCAAATAAATGCTACTGAATCTGGGTTCCTAAGCTGATAGTGCCATTCTTGTATGTGTTTCAGGGTTGTGTGTGAAGTTTTGAAAAATTGTTTCAAGTCAGGTTTAGTTCATAAACAGGTAAAATCTGAAAGAGGTGTATTATACCTACCATTATATCTAGCATTTTCTGGCAAGTTACTCCTTATGTTTTTATCTAGAAGGATTGCTTTGGGAAACATATGGCCATCTTTTAATTATGAATACTAAGTAACATACTTTTTCCTTAAACCATCATGGAAATCTACTTTAAAAATAATTTCTCTTGACTGCTTTTGGTATCCTCAGATACACTAAATCTTCTGTGAATGTATGTGATCTCTTATAATGACTCTGTGCCAAAAACAAGCTACCTAATAAAAACATTGTTTGTTAGGTTTCTGGGATAGACCTACAAAACGCCACACATGAGGAAGCAGTAGAAGCTATCAAGAACGCAGGAAATCCTGTTGTGTTTGTGGTTCAGGGTTTGTCTAACATACCAAAAGTAAGTTTATTTCTATTTTTATTCCAAAACTTAATAAAAGTCTAATCCTCATTTTAAACTTGACTGAATTTCTTTCAGCAAGTTCCATCAATTTTTCTGTCCATCCTTTCTGTTGGAGTTTCTGCTTATAGACCACGTGATTGATTACTTGTCTGGCCTGATTTGAAACCTTGTTTCTCTGATGTAAATCAAGTAGATATAAATCTGTTGACTAGGTGTTAATTCAGTTCTCCCACCTGTGTAATTGAGTTTGGCCCTGTGAATTTTAATTCGTTCATATTTCATAATCGAAAAATATAATCTGCTATCCAAATGAGCAAAAGTGTAATTAAAATTAGCCAGATTCACACTATCAGTTCTGTGTAAAATGTCATCAATGGGACCTGAAGTAGTTATTTGGGAGCAAGTGAAATTTCAAGAGATTTAGATGCTTCCTCATCTGCAAGGCCAAGGCAAGAAACCTTTTAATGCCTTAATAAGAAAAGACATACAATCCTGCCTGCCTTGAAGGACACATAAAACCCCCAAGACTTCTGTGTACTCTCAGTGTAATCTGACAATTTAATTGAGAATTTTGGTGGATTAGTAGACCTGAGGAAACCTTTTTGACAACTGCAGACAAATCTGGCACAACTGTGTCCATTATTTTTCCAGTGCCTCCAGGGAGTCTTTCAAAATCTATTAAGACTTTCACCAGCTATGCTGGGAAGGTGCTCAAGCAGTGATGGCAAAAATCACAGTGATAGTAGCTGAGCTGGCTTCCTTTCTGTATTGGCTTTTTCACATAAAATATCCCTCCAAACTGTCAGAATGTTCAAGTGTTCATCTGCATCTCTGACCCTTACTTTCCTAGTCAATCTAGCGAGATCACGAGAAAGGAGGATAACATGAAATTTTAGTTGCTTTGCTTTGAACTGTAGGCCGTAGGAAACTGGGCAGCCATGGACTTTCAGCAGTGCTGCACAGTCCCAATTCCCATTCACCAAAATAAGGTGCTGTCAGAGTGGGAATATATTACCTTTTGAAAGAATAAAGAACAACAAGAAGGAATATGACGTGGAGGCTAAATATGCTCTCTTATAAGAAGTCTGTGTGCATGGACACTGGTCTCTATCTGAATCATTAAGAACTGGCACTTCAGGAGTCCATACCGAGCTCTGCATCAAGGATGTACATCCATATTGTTGACTTCAGAGTAATGTTTAACTGAATGAAGAGATGGGGCTAGATATCAAATAATGAGCATTAAAACCAGTAGAGAATGTTTGTAAATTCAGTAAAATAATGTAATTTAAAGACTGCACTGCAATGCCCTTCTGCATGGGGCAAAATGAAGAGTGCAATGGGTAGCTTCATTGTTGTCATTACCTAACGTTTGGATGTTTGTTTTGTGGCTATAATACTCTTTCTAAAGTGTATAATATATGCATTGGTTTTCAGGTGGTTTCTGCTGTACAGCCTAGGGGAATCAAAGTCAGTAAAGACCAGGACGCAGACAAAGAAAATAAGACTGAAAAGGTATTTATTCCATTCAATGCTATACCCAAGTTTTACTAAATCAAATGGTATAATAGCATGCATTCTAGCTATGATAAGTCCCCCCCTGAAGTATGAAATGAAAATTTGAAGTGTTTTGTTGAAATATCTTTGATTTGAGTAATTTTTGCCAAAATTCTGCCAAATAGAAGGCAGGTTTCTGACAAATGTTCTGTGGGTCTCCCCTGGGTGCTGAAACCCTGTACTTACTGCAGCTCTTTACTGGCATCTTTCTGGAAGTACCTGCTTTGCTCCACGTGGAGGCAAATTGATTCTCTTTGTTCAGTAGAAGCAGAGAAATAATAACATGTACACAAATGATATCCTTAATGTGAGGCTGGCTGAAATTCAGTAAAATCATGTTATAGGATAATTAAATCCGCTAAGTCTCCTATGTTTCCCATTGCTGTGTAAAACAAGGAAATGACCGAGTGATCTGTAGCTGGCCAGCTAATTGTGAAGCAATTATTGCACAGTAACTTTCAAGCAACTTCACAGGAGGTTTAAAAGAGAAAAAAATCTGTTTAGTCTAAACCAGTGGATTTGTTTTAATCGCTGCAATAAAGGTAAAATTTAATTTCTCATTGCCAGATTGCTCTAATGGCCTAGGTATTTTCCTGTGGGAACTGTGCTGACTGGTGAACACAGATCAGGTACTTTGAGGGTGTCAGAACTGGAGGAGCAGAGACACAATTAGTGCAGACAATAACTTTCGCCTAGTGCAGTTTAACATGCCAACGATAAATACGATGAACTTTTCATTTGATCCTACTCGGTAGTCTGGTCTGTGGTGGGTAACTGAGAAGGGCCTCTTGCCTCTAAAACTTTTTGTAAGACTCCTGTCAGATCCTGTCAGATACAGAAGCTATGAGGCTCAGTTATTCAAAAAAAATCAAGAAAGGTGTTGAAGTCATGCTTTCATGCTAGTGGATAATACTTATAATGAAGCAGTTACAATCCCCTTCTCTTGGTTTTGTTATCTATATTTCCAATCTCAAAAGCGCTCATCCTCTTGCAGTGTGCTGCCTTTAATCTCTAGGACTCCAGTGTGTTGCATTCTATAGCGTTCGGAGGTTAAAGAGGGAGCCTAATCTTTTTCAAACGTTTTTCATCTATTGGTGCTGTAAACTGGTGGGTGGAATACAGAAGAGCTTCAGTGCATAAATATGTAGTTCCCTTTTAGCTTTGAACATTGATTCACAAAGCAGTCACACTGTGCTACAGTAGGGACATCTCTGAGTTGGAAAGAGTTGCTATTAGTGGATTACTAGTCTGCGTCCCTATGGGGAACCAGTGATATTTCTAGTCCAGTCTTCAAAGTGTCACAAAAGTGTTTGGTTTGAAAGCAGCCATATCCAGCTGGAAAATCTGCCTTTTCCTGTATGATGAATTATCTTCTCGATACCGAATGTTTTCTCTGATTTGTTGGTGTTTATCCTCCTCTATTGATCTGTTTGCTTAAAAATCATCACTTGAAGTAATTTATATAAAACCATTTAAAACAATTGAGTTTCTTGTGGACAAACTCGGATATTAACATTATTTTGCTGGTTGGCTGTGTAAACTGTGCTTTTGCCTCTGTGCTGGAAAGAGCTGTGTTAATACAAAAACATGGCTTGATGGAGTACTCTGGCACAATTTACGTATCTGGCTTTTCAGCGGGTCAGGAGGGATGAGGGAAGCTTGTCCTGAGTCATAGCAAACTGCTGGATAAGCTTAGGTGTCTCGGGTAATTTCACACAGACTTTCTAGCAAATGTTTAAAGTCTTAAAAAGGCAAAGGGTCAATATTTAGACTATGAGTTATTACTGAATTATAATGATACTGCTGATTTGTCATAGGCAGCTGAAAGTGGGGCTGCAGGTTTTCCATCTTTACATGCTCGGTAATGCAGAATGGGAGTCCTTTCACAGTTCCTGGACTTTCTGGATTTTGCACAGTTCTACCTGTGTTGGTGTCAGGCAAAAAGTGAGAGGTGTATTGTACTCTTTGGGGAAACAGCTGTCGTGTTGCAAAGTACTCTTATTTATACACTCCTACTAGTATTGGATTGAATAAATTTCATTTATTATTGTTATGCTGTCTTCAACGCAGCACTTTACTGTAATGTTTTTTAAGTGCGTGAGATGATGGGATGGGAGATATCTCACAAGTTTTTCTATGTAGCTAGCATTGCAGTTTGCTAGTTAGACTATTCTATACAAATTTAGGCTCAAGGTTTTAGAAATCAATATGCAGGTTCAGCTTTCATTGTACACAGTGAAAAATTTTATTCTGCATTTGATGTTTGGGTGTTGAGTCGTATTTCCCAGCTATAGAAGAAATTAATTACCGGCATTCTGGTTGCTCTAATGGCATATTGTACTCAGTGTTCCCTTTTTAAAGTGCATCCTGCTATTAGTAGTGGGGTTGCATGGGATACGGTTGAACATAATTTAGTGAAATCATGTAGCAAGCTAAGGCACAATCCAGTTACTTGGAGCTATAAAAAGGGTTGCTCGGACGGACAAGCACCTTCATTAGATTCAGAGCCCATTCTTTATACCTGCTATGCGCCGCTATATTCATCATTACAGGAGCTGCCTGTATTTATGTGAGGTAATAGAATTTTATTATAAGTTATAATTCAAAATCTCTTTTAAATTTAAGCCAAAATATAGATGAACTGATATGTTTAAATATTTGTAGATGCACTAAGGAGACTGAGTTCTTATTTTGTATTTAAAAGTTTGACTTTTATCAGTACCAGACAATTTTGTTGTTGAGTCTCTAATGAGAAATGGAATAGAATTTAGTGTTGATTTTTAACCCTTGATTAATGTTTATACTTCCATGCTTATGATGATACACAAGTATTCTGTCAACAAGTAAACATGCATGCACAGTTGTGTTTTCTTTTTTTGATGGTCAGTGCCACTTGTACTGATTTCTTGTGTAAAAAGCCTATGCTGCAGAATTTAGCATTGTAATTAAATGCTGTGTATGTACATACAGAGTGCAGTAGACAATAGGATTTTTTTTCTTGTGTGTGGAGGTTACAAAACATGTAACTGTTTGTCTTTGAATCCGTTAGAGAAAATATGGGGCTCCGCCTCCAATGAAATTGCCACCTCCTTATAGAGCACTTGAAAAGCTGCATGCAGAGGAAGTTAACGTGGATGAAGAGGAGGATGAAGATGCTTGTGCAGAGAGTGAGTAATGCCACAATCATTACGTGAGATTACATTTATGGAACACAATCAGATTGTGATAAACATAGCTGCCGCTTATTGCTTGTATTATGGGAAGTAGTGCTCAGTATGGCAATAGCATCTAATCCTCAACCTTGTTCTTACCAAGGGCTACTGATTTGTATCTTAGTCTTCTCTTCCCAGCCAGGCTCCTATGGCTCAGCTCTTCCGAAGAGATGTAGGAAGGGCTCTATTTATTTTCAGTCTAAGAATGTCTGAGCAATGTCTAGAGGACTTGCTCTGGCAGTCATGTCAGCAGTGAAAGGCAGATGTTGTTCTTTCCTGTTATAATTGCAGTGGTAGCGGAGCAGGCATAGGCTGGGAAGCACTGGTACATAGTCCTTCTCCAGAAAAGCCTGCAGTTGATTTCAGACAACGCTGTTCAAACAAGATATTTTCCTTGAAAAAGAAAAACCTGCTGATTTAGTCAGTACTCTACTGAAAAAAGGATCTCCTTTTTTTGTAGCACCTTTTATGGGAAAGGTTTTGTAATTGTCCAGTTCTGGGTTTTGCAATGAATTATAACAATATGCATGTGGAAGAGTAGGGACCTAAACAGTAGGGTGCAGGGCAACTTGAGAGCTTTTCCGGCAGCGTGACTTAGATTCCAGCATACTGCTTTGTAGATTACAACTTTGGATAAGCGGCATATTATTATCCATAACTTATCTTCCAAAAAAATATTTAGGAATACTAAAATTGCAGTTAGGAATCCTAAATTATTTTCTAAAATTAGTTACCTTTTTATATTTTTCTCCTTTTACTCTCATAGCAAATCAGTATACATGTGGGGCTTTTGTTGCAGTTTGATTTGGATTTTTTGCTACAGTGATTTTTCGCATCATCCTTTATCTTGAAGAGGTTTTTGTTTGCCCTAGTTATGGGTAAGCCAAAGCAGAGGGATGCCTTTGTAGCTTTTGACCTTGAATTGACCGTGGCTCCCATTCAGAGTGGAAGCTCCTAACTTGGGGCCTGCTGGTGGGAAAGCTCTTCCAGCTGCTCTTGCTGATTTCCTTGGCAATGGTGTGCCATTGAAACCAAGATTATTAATGGGCTTAGTTGGTTTGTCATTTTTAGGGCTGCTTTGGTGGAGACAAGGAGGATTTTGGAAGGTTGTTCTCATGGAAACAGTAATGGGGGCACAGAAGCAGGATGTTCAGCTCTGCCTTTGCTGCTTTGAGGGAAAGCTGCAAGTTCTCGAACCAACTGAGATTTTTCCAGAACTCCTCCTTAATGAGTCTCTCATCTCATCTGTCTGCAGTATGCCACATAGTTACCTCAAGAAGGTCTTCTCAGTATTTTTGTGGGGAGTGGGAGTGGGGAGGAGCATCTGACTGCAGACTCTGTGGATGTTGGCCTGAATATATCTTCAGCTTTCAAACCAACTCTGTAAACCTTCAGTTGTAGCAAACTGATTTCAGCTTGTTATTAAAGTTATAATTCCCAGTTAAAAGATATATTTGATAAGTATCCTGGCAGCTGAGTTACCTCATTTGGATATGCCTCAATCCAAGTGCTTGCTAGACCTAAGTTAATACTTTTCACAGAAATAATTTCTTATTGATGGCCTTGGTCATTTTTTAGCTCTCCTGCCATCCCTAATGATACTGCCAGCTAAGTCTAATAGCTGAAAAGGTAAAGCTACTTCTGATATTAAATTCATCAATCCTACCAGATTTGGCAGCAGCAAGCAGATCTGTTCAGATGAATCCCCTTCTCTCTGCCCTTTTTACTGACTGAAGTTGAATATTTTGCAACAGCCATCTTTCCCATGAATTTTGGGAAACCAAGATAGGCGTTTTCCATTTTCTCCCCCACCTCATTCTGTTTCTTTAAAGTAAAAAACAGGCTAAGGAAGCTTAAATTAAGTTTGTACCTCAACCCTTGAAGTAAAAAGCATGTTAGAAATGATCTAAGTGTACTTAATGATATTAAGCATCTTGGCAGCTGTGGAATGGACTTTTACAGAGTCTATTTTCTGTGATCACTTAAAAACCAAAGTTTTCACTGTAAATTCCAGTACAGTATTGCTTCTGTGAGCTACTTGATGTTTATAACTTCTGTCCTGATTCTTGAGCACCTTTCGCAGAAACCTCAGCCCAGGCCAGTACTCACCTTTTTAACACTGTCCACTTGCCTGTTCATATTGGTCTACTTCTTACCCACGTATCCTACTCATTCTGCTGGTTTTGTAACTCACCACTTTTCTGATCTTCAGTGAACAGGTGAACTAGATTTCTTGTCTTCCCTACTTAGAAGATAAGTTATCTTAAAAGGAAGAAGTGGTGTCAGCTCAGGTAAATTCATGTCGTATCCTCTCCTTCTTTCTTTTCCTTAGTTTTCAATCTCTGCCAATAGCATGGAAGGCCTTAGCGGGCATTTTGAGGTGGCACAGCTGTTAAATCTGTCCTCTGGTTGTGCTCCTGATGGATTTTATTTTATTTTTTAACATTCTTATTAATACAGCTGCAGTGTCACGAACCTGCTCATCAATTTCTTTCATACTCCAGAAATACTTTACTTGTTCCACTTGACATTTTTTCTACTTGCTTGTCACTTCTTTTGACCCATGTTCTTACCTTTTGTCTCCATGTCCTTCATCATTCCCCATACTGAAAATGAAAGCAAAGCTTTGTTAGTCTTCCTGTCATACTCAGAAAATTTTTCTTTCCTTTCTGTTCCATCCATACTGCCTCACAGTCTCTGTTTTGCCTGTTTTCCCCTTAAAGTGGCTGAATAACCTTTTGGTATTGATTTAATTTCCCCTGTGGGATCTAAATCCACTTGCCTTTTGACAATGCTCCCTTTTTATTTCTGCTTTTCCACCACTGAAAACGTAGCTTTCATTGCTGACTTGTTGGAACAAACAGTCATTTCTTGTAGATGTTGTCCCTTTTCTTTTCAAATATTGTTTTTGATCCAAATAGGGTGAATCCTTGTTGGGAATAGAACTACTAGGTAGCTCTCAGTTTAGAGAAACTCCAGAAGTCCTCCATGTTTCTGTGGTTTAAGAAGTTTAAAGAAGTTCCAGATGTTTTTGTTTGGTTTTGTTTGTTTGTTTGTTTTTCAAATGTGCGGTTTTGTACCCAAGACCCTTAGTTCCAGACCTCCTGCTTCTCTGTATTTCAGTTTCATGTGAACCACCGTTACTTCCAATATTATTTTCAAAGTTCTTAGATAGCTTTTTGCTAGACTTTGAAGGCAAGTTGAAAATAGTATTTCCTCTTGTTTTATTTCTTTTTCTAGTGACACTGTCAAACCTTTATCAGTATTTAACACTAAACCTATGTGATGTGATTTTTGTTTACTCTTTTCCTTGACTTTGCTGTTTTAAGGCTTTCAGTTTACACTTTAAAATATTTTTGTTAAAATTGCAGGGTGTGCATCCTGCTGCAAAAAGACCGTTAGAAATGCTTAATCTTACAGACCTGAAAATGTTGCAACATGAGTTTAGAGTTTTTCCTCCCCGTGCTGGAAACTCTTGTCCATGGCAGATGTTATTTTGGAGGAGGTTGCTCTCCATGAAGAGATTTTTTTTAGGCTTCCCAAACCTTAAAAACATCAGGTTTTGAATAGGATTTTTTTTTTTTTTAATCAAAACAAATAAAAGGGGGGGAGAGCATATAAAGGAGCTATTTGTACTTACAAGCAGCTGTGCTACAGACTGCTTCAATAGGCATTGGTGTGTTTTCCTTGAGTGGTGGATGGCTGTAGGTGTGCACTAAGAATCTGCTAATGGACTAATGTGCACCCTGTTGCGCCTTATTGCTATAATGAGGGGTTAGTAGTAAAAAGAAGCAGAGGAAATGGATGGGCAGAGTAGTTTGTAATGGAATGTTTTGTAAGGTTTTCCTTGGGGCATTCATAACTGTACAGTTTAGAGATACTTTTGTGATTGAGTTGAAGCAACTGTAAGTTAAATGGGAAAGACCTTAAAAAACATTATAAGAAAACTAAATAGACAACTGTTGAAAGAACCTGGAATCCTTAATTTCAGCTGATATTATATATACTGGTAAAATCCTTTGTCTAGTTAGTTGACTGAGATTGATCTGGTTGGTTTCAAATAAGTTTAAAATAATAAAAATAGATAATAATAACAAATTTGTGAAAGGTGGCTAAGATAATGGACTGGATACTGCTGTGCTCAGACTTCCTGTCTGCAAGGATATTCAACTGTATCTAATAAGGGGATGATAATGCCCCCTTCCTTTTATTTTGTCTCTACATAATGTAGAAATCAATGAAGCTCTAAGAAAGCATAATGATTTATCTTCCTAAAATGCATTTTGAGGAATGGCGGTTTCTCTACCAAAGCAAAAGATTTTAAAACAACTGTAGTATTTCTACTCTGCGTTCCCCATAAATCTGTGGCTGCGTAGGGAGCAAGTGGGGAGAGTGTGTGTGTGCACTCACGTGTGTAGGTTGGTTCAAGCCAACCCACGCTGCCTGTTGTCTCGGTAGGGTTGGGCTGGGGTGAGAAAGCTCTCGGGCATGTGAACAGAGTGCTCACATCCCACCTAAGGTTTTTAGCAGCTTCCATAGTGTCAGTGATATCTGTGCACACGTGAGAGAGTGGTGGCTTTCATTAAAAACAAAAGACAAAAATAAAGGAAAAGAGTTCAGTTGAGACTTTGTAGAAAGTATGGTCAAGTATATGTGGGGTGCATAAATGACCTCAGGGAGTGTCTATGTACTGCTGTGGGCAAAGACGGGAAAACAATCCTTGGCACTTTGGAAAAATGCCAGAATTATTAACAATGACTAAATAAAACCAAAACTGCTGATAAATCAATATAATTTGTGAGAATGTGACTGTTTAGAGCCTCTTTTATGCAAAGCTGTGCTAAAACAAAGGAAAAGCCATTCTTAATTTTATTTTAATTTGGGGGGGGGGGGGGCACACACCTGAAAACTGATCTCCAGGTGAGGCAGCTTGTGTAGCCAAACACTGCCTCTCCAATAGATGTCACTGCAATCAACAGCAAATAGAGAATGATGTTCAAAGAGTAAGATGTAGCTTGGAAAAATGCTTCAAGCTTTATGAAAATAAAATACTGAAAAATTAGTAATTGAAGTATTTAATTTTCTTAAATATAGGAACAAGTGGATTTCCAAAGAACATGCAAGAGCTGGGATCAGACGAATAGAGCAGTCACTTTCATTTCTTAGCTTTGTGTTAATCTCTACTTAATGTTACTCTGTCCCATTAATCTTTTTTTCCCATTCTTGTTCTGACCCATAATTAGCTAAAATATGTAAGTTTTGTAACCACCCACAATATCAGATCCAGAAGGGCTGTATGTGCTGGGCAGACTCACAAGCTGTTGTGCCACATGAGGATAGATTATGATGTTGATGTGATTGTAGTTTGGGGTTGTGGGTTAGTCTGGGTTTTTGTTATTGGGCTGGTTCGGGTTTTTTTTTTACTGTGTTTCTGAATAACATGCACAGTTCTCATCGTCTGATGAAGTATCGCAAAAGGAAATTACATTCTTGATGAATTAATAGTAAAATTGCAGCTGGGACTTCTCGTATGTTTTACTGTGTGCTTGTACATAATGCACTGAACAGATGGCTTTGTGTGTGCTGTGATACATATTCTAAAGAAAGGATAATTAACTTTAAAAATTAACAAATTAATGGTATTAACAAAATAACTGAGTATTTTGAGTTGTTTTAAATGTAGCACTTGGAATAGAGAATTAGTAAGAACTTCCCAAAATAACTAAGTATGTTTATAAATTTAGAGAGAGATTTTATCTTTGCTTTTTTTAATTACTAAATGAAGGATTTTGAGTCTTTTCAATGTTTCCCTTCAGCACTCATTGCAGTAAAACTAATATTGCTTGTTTAGGGTTTCAGCAAAATACAAGTTATGATGAAGTTTGAATCTTTCTTATGCTTATATTGACAGATTGGTTTTGTTTTCTAACATTAAAAAAAAACCAACCAAGCCCTATGCCATGAACACGTATCAGTGTTGGGAAACTGCAAGATTTGCAGCATTGGAAAATAACACATTTAATGAAGCCATTTGACTAAGAGAAATTCGTTTCTAACCCCTGTAGCTTGCATGAAAAGGATGCTTAGATAAATAAATGTCTATTAACTGCTACTTTGCCATGCAGTGGGTCATTAAGCGTGATAGTACCTGCAGCTAACAGCGGTATAAACAAACATTTGAGGTGGCTCGTGTTTGGGGATAGAGATGTCATTCGAATGCTGGCAGAGTAAGCCAGTGCACAAACAGCAGCCGTAGAGCATCAGTGGGTCAGATGTGGGAAACCAGAGATCTGCTTCTCCCTGCATACTTTCATAGGCAGCTTTCATCTGCTGGCAGATGTAACTGTTAGCTTGTGGGTAGCTTGAAATTAATATAATTGATGGCATCTCATAATAGAAACAGGCAGACGGTTTGCCCTTAAGGAGAGAAAAATCTCAGAAAAATAGGCCCAAGGTCGTCAGAAGAAAGACAAGCACTGAGTCTGTGTATGATGAGGATTTGAGCTGCTTACAGCATTGAATGTTTGTCAGGAATGCAGATATCTTGAAGTACATGCTGGTACAGCAATGGTACAAGGGGGTTTCCCAGGTAAGGATTCAGATCTATCTCTGTATTGTGTTTGTTTCCAGCAAGTCATTTTAAGTATTTTTAGTGATAATTTAGAACTAGTGAAGTGCTGGAGGTAAGAAAATAATAGCACAGGTCTTTTTTTTCTCAGTTTGAAGCATGGACATATAGCATGATTGAAATATTGAATGCATTTAATATCTTTAAAATATTTTCTCTGGTGTTTGCTTACAAATCAATGTGTGTATGTTGGTGTTCAACATTCTTATATACAAAACTGACATGAGCACGCAGTGCTTAAGTATAAGAATTCCTAGCATTAAATTTCTTGCTATATAGAATAATCTACTCTTCCATAACTGTTATTGTAATGTAGAGACAGATGGCTGAATTTTCTTCACTTTGCTTGTTAAGAATGTGTTAGGTAAATGTTTTTAGACTAAAATAAAAAGCTGCTGGGGAATCTAAACTGAATATTCAGCATTTTCATGGTATAAGGAGGCAAAACAAGAATAAAGCAATGTGATAGTAAACAAATGAGCTATTTGCAATGAAGGATAATCTAATCTTTAAATATTGCTTTAGATTGCATTTGTTCTTAGGTATGATCTTTTCTTCCAACACAAACCAGGTATCCAGAGAATAGCATTAAAATGCTAGGCATGAAATATACTGATTTGACGTTGTAAGGTTATTACATTGTCTAAGGCATGGTGCAGGTGGCTTCTGTTGTTTGGGATCTTTGATCTTACTCGGGTGTTACAGATAAGTAATTTCATATAACTTGCAGATAGAAGATAATCTCTGTGGTATAAATCTGCATACACAGGTATCACTGTACAAACTTGCTAAGAGAGGATAATACAAGCAGATCTTTATATTGCTCTCACTGAAGAACACAGTATCACTGCAATGACTTGCAACTAAAAATATAGAAAAAGGATGCAAATATTTAAATAAACAAATGAAGGGCAAACAGTAGCCCATAAAAGGTGGTTATGTGTTATATTCTTGAATGTCTGATTTTTAGATTGGAGAATATCTTCTGTCATTACCATCATAAATTATGTTGTTCCACTGCACAAAAAAAAAAAAAAAAAAAAAAAAAGAGAGAGAGAAACTGTATTGTGCATCATGTCTTGTCCAGACTAGCACAGCATTGCTTTTAGGTAGATTATAGAATAGATTATTTGCATAATAGCTCTGTTCCAAAATGGTCTGCTTGGTTTAAGCAGTAGCTGCTACAAATATGTAGTAGAAGTAAGCCTCTAACAGAAGGGAAAGTAAAAATGTTAAATGACAATAATTTTATTCTTTACAGATGTTACCTAGTTTTCCACAGTATTGCAGTAATTGAGACAGCTGTCCAGAATAACTTCTTTAACTGTTTGAGAAAGTTGAAGTTATCTTTTGCTTCTCAGTCTTATGTCTTGTTTCTCCCTTATTCAGTGTAGTGGCTTAGAGGCTAGTCATCAATTTACCTTCTGCCTTGAGCAGGTATGTAGTTGCTCTTTATCAGGATAGCTGGCATTTAAAGAGCAATCCAGAATATTTATCTGTAGGTATGCTAGCTATAGTACACTGGGACAGACTATTAAAAATTGGCTTTATGCCTTGTAGTGGCCACATGCATACTGAAAACTACTTGCAAGCTAATGACATTAGGAAGGAGATTTGTATACACATCTGCATATATATGTGTGTGTGTGTGTGTATAAAAGACTGTCTGCATCAGATGAACATCTCGTATTTTGAATTTGATGATAAAATATTTTACCATATTGAAATTAGAAGAGATGTTGTGGCAACTGGCTAAAGGGCAGGTAGTTCTTTCTGCCACCCCAGAAGTAATAATGAGCCTTTTATTATTAGTGTAATGATGGACGTATCTGTTTGCGTCAGTGCTCAGAGATCGTGTCTTGTGCTTCTCTGTCTCTGCTTCCCAAACAATTTATTAGAGGAAATGTTAAAACAGTGAGTTTTGGGGGATCATCAAGGAAACGGTACATTTCTGCTGCTGTGAATGTTGAAAGTGCACACGTGTGTGGACGCGTGCTGGGCAGAGATGGAGTGGAGGTCTGAGGAGCATAATCCTCCAAAACCGAGGGCCCTGGGCTGCGCTGGCACCTCTCTGGACGGAGCCCTCTGCGTGGGCAGCGCCCGTAGCCATTGCGCCCGTTCTGCATGGGCCCCCCCTGTGCTCCCCCGTGGCGGGGGGTGAGCACCTCTGTCGAGACACCCATCAGCCCAGCTCACCTCGGTGGCCGGGGAAGCGTTTCCAAGAGGCAGGTGGCACGTCAGGTACCTCTGACCGGTGGCATCTCGGAGTTGGCATCATATTCTGGGGTTGTTTTGAGAAGGTAAGGGAGAAGGGGGGGAGCAAAGTGATTTAATGGGGCTTGTCAGTTAGAACGTGCAACATGAGAGTAGGACAGGTAAGGGGACTGTTTAGGGTCTTGGTCTGGGGGAAGGACAGGGCTTGAGTGCAGAGGAGGACCTTGCTCCTTTGCACGTCTTTATGCAGGCAGGCCAGTACAGCACCAGGAGCCACTGCTGTCCCAGCAGCGGCAGCTGAGCGAGCTGCATTTGGGGATTCCAGTTCAGGTGGTGAGTGTGTTACTGCCAGGGGCCAGAGCTACAGGTAAATTCTGGACATTGTCTAAAGCCAGGATTGGTAAACCTTGACTTTGTCATACCGGTTTGTAATTCTTCTGTAGATGCCAAATGCTTTTAAGAGCTGGGGGTTTTTTGTTTGTTTGTTCATTTGTTTAAATGCTTTAGGTAGTTTTAGAGGTTCTTTTATATCCCTTAACTGAAAACCAAGTGCATTAGCAATCACATATTTATAGATACTTACGTGTTTTATCTGCGATGTCAGAACTGTAAGCTTAAGTAGCATTTTTTGACCTGTAAATGTTAAATGTAAGTGGTATTCTGAACCAGATCTTCTATAAAGGGAGGTGGGAAGTCGTCATTTCCATGGTGTGATGGTCCTGGGAATATTACGGGATACTGAACATAAGTTCCCATACTTGTAATGTGCTGTTACTTAGATTTGAACCACATACCTAAATTGGGAGGAATTTGGATGGAAATGACAGAGTGTGAAGGCACAAGGCATTTGTGTGTGCACATGCATGTGGAGCTAACTTATGGCTCTTTACACTGTGCTTGTGAGAGCAGAGAGGGATTACACCATCCAAATGGTTCTTAACGATATTATGCTACTAAGTCTCCATCTCTCCAGGTGCTCTGGGAGTAAACAGCAAGCAGCAGCATTTGCTGTACCTTAAAACAACAGCAAATTGTATCCTACACTACTAGTGTGTGTAATGGTCTCAGAATTGTCTGGTCCTGTGGAGCCAGGACTGCTCTGTAGAGCATTCAGTGGGTCGCTCGCCCGCAGCAGAGCGGCTGGATGCCCAGGGAAGGAGGAGGAGGGATGAGATTCCCTTGGTGCTGGACCCTCCTGCTCCCTGTGCCAGGCTCACCTGTGACTCGGACCTTCAACTCTGGACGTTTTTCTGCACTGAATTGTACACCTTAATGGAAACCGTGTTCTGAACCAGAAACTATATTTCTTTCAAGTGTTTGGCAAAAAATTCTGGTTTAAACCCCATAAGGTTTGGCTGTACTTTCCTCCATTTTGTAACCTATTATTCTCTTAGGGATATGACAGGTTGTTTGAGGATTTATACAGTATCATTTTGTTGTGTATCATTAATACATTTAAATAGTACAGTAATTTTACAGCAAGAGCTCATTTCAGGATTGAGTTGTTAGAAGTACAGAAGATGTGTTGTTTTTTTTTTTTTAATACTGTTTTTCAAGGGAAGAAAGCCATTAAGTTAAGAGCCTGACAGTATGATATGTAGTGAGGTATCACTGAAGGGCTGGGAGAAGAGCAGAAGGGGAAAAAAATGAGATGAGACTGGGATGTGATGGACGAGGGAGTAAGTTGAGCTGTATGCAAGGATGAGCATGGGCAGCTTACGAGCGAAGGCCGAGGAAGAGGTTGAAAGGGATTTTGTGAGGAATGGGGAGTTCAGCGAAGCCTTTCAGGGCCAGAACGATGTGGTCATTCCTTTGTGCATGCAGGAGGCATATTGTGGTGTTGTAAATGGGTAGGACTTGCACAGTGACACGTGTCAGGGAGAGTGCTGGCTCGGAAGGGCAGAGCGAGCAGCACCCGCAGCAGCTGCTGGCAGCGCGAGCGGGTGGCTCTTGGCATCGGAGCAAAGCAACGGGCTGACCCTTTCGGCGTCCCTGGATGGGTCTGCAGAGCAGCCAGTCGGTACATCTGCTCCATCCTGTCCTCCCTGTCCCCTGATAGCCGTGTGTTGGCAGACCTTCCCCTTCTCCTTTTTGGCTGATTTCTGTTCTTTGCCTGGAGAGATGCAGAAGAGACGTTTGGAGGGGAGGACAGAGGTATTAGTTGGGTGCTCTCTGTGCTGCCTCCACCTAGGACTTGAGTGCAGAGTTGTGAAGATTTTAACAAGTATTTCTGTGAGTACTGCAGCTAATGAAGTTGGATTCCTACAGATTTGTGTCTCCCGTTTGACTGACTTGAGTGTCGAGGAAGGTGTGAGCTCCGATTTAAGCTTTTCCTGTGGCTGGAGCATTTCTAAGGGGTTTCTCTCTTGTGAATTCTTTGACGCTTTAATAAAGTGTGATCTCACACCGAAGCCTTTCCCCCAGTCAGGGTATTTATCAGGTTTCTCTGCTCTCCATGGCTGCCTATTTTCATGAACCTTTTATAGTACCTTTGAGACCCCTAGTCCGCCATCACATTTGCTTCAAATTGGCTAGCAGGTTCAAAGGTTTTGGGGCTGGAGCTTGAATTGCACAGGGTATGACTGCATAAACTTTGTCCCTATGGGAAAACAGAATAAAATTATTTACCATATTAGAGTTAATTTATATTAACAGATTAAAATATAATTAATAAACACTGGAGCATAACCCCTGGACTGCAGTTCAGAAGACCTGCCATCTCTTCTGGCTTGGTTACCGTCTGTTGGATGTCTTGGTTAGCCATCTGTTGTAAGATACACAAAGCATCTTGTGCCTTCTGGAGCACCGTGCCATGGTTTCCAGGGGTTAGATGGCCATTTACATTTAAAAATAAAATAAAGTAAAAAGCAGGATCCGTAGAGTTCCAGCTTACCCAAAAGACAGTGCTTATTCCTGAGGAGCAAGTCATGGATGCATCTGAATCATCCCTTTTGAAGGCTAAATTCCCCAAGAGAAAAAAAAATCAGTTGAATATCAACCCAAAAGAATTACTGTAAAAACTACCATACCCCACTCTTATTTTTCCCACAAGCATTTGTTTTTTAACTTTCTCTTAGTTGATTTCCTCCTCCAGTCAGAGTGGAAAAAGTAAGTCTCTTTAATATAGTGAAATTTATCCGTTTAGCTCTTCCTCTTGGATAAATCCTTGGAGATGGATTTCTTTTGCCAGAAGGAAAAGAGAGACTGTCTGACATATTGCAAGTCTCTGTTCACATACATCATCAATTTCCTGATTATAATTGTGTTCATTTAAAAAATGCCCAAAGCTTAATGCATTAATATCTTTATTTCATTAAATACATTAAAGAGAAGCTATTTGTTACCTAATAACATATTTTGGTACTAAAAAAAAAATCTGTTAGAACATGCTGTTCGCTTGTTTGTGTTTTTTTTTTCTTCTGCAGAGAAACGAATGCCTTGCTTATCACTTTTTATTTGAAATGTGATATAAGCAAAGGTGTCTGACCATAATCCTTTTATTTTATTCTTTGTGGAAGAGAAAACAGGTCTGCTAGACTCTGTCCATTGGAGAAATTTAAAACAATCAGAATAGAATTTCTGATACAAAATATTGTCTTATTTAATCAAGTCTGTCAGGTTTTATGATGTCATAAGTGCAGTGTAAACCTGATTAACTTCTTGAATAGGCTCTCAAGACAGCTGGTTAAATAAGATGTATGCCTTATTTATGGAGAGTATACCACTCTTATGATTTCACAATATTAAATGGGGGTTTTTGTGTGGGAAGGAATTGTTATCCATTCCCAGATCCATGCCCAGATTCCCCCTAACGGAAAAGATTCCACCTAATGGAAAAGGAAAATGGCAGTTGGGCTGTGTAAATGCAGGAGTTGCTGTCTGACTGATGCTTTCAGTGGTAGAAAAATCTGTGTTCTTATTAACACAGTGTACATACTTATTTTCAGTTTATATCACATAGGACAATTTAAAATTATTCCAAGTAATAAACCCTTGCTTTCTCATTTTAAGAACAGACATTCAAGTTAATTCTTTATTTGGTTGTTGCCTTTCTCTTTCGGCATAATAGCATCAATCAAATGGTATGTTTTCAGCCTGGAAGTTTGCATTTTAGTTGTTCAGCTATATGAGAAGTGTTCACTTTGTCAGCCTCCTTGAATGTTCTGCTGTTTCTTAGGCTGAAGCTCCACAATTTGAGACCATCTAACTGCGAGCTGAAAGGGGGAGCACTGTTTGTCTGTATCTGCTCCCACCTTCCCTAGTTGTTTATGGTACTTGGGTGCTTGTGAGTCTTCCCTTTCTCGGCCTGTTCAACTCACTCACTCAGCACAGAACTGCTCCACCACTGAAGAGGAATGGTTTTCTGGTGGGTTGGTGACCTGCACAGGCTCACAGAGGAGTCTGAGCAGCACGAGAGATGGCTTGAACAGAGGAGGGAGGGAAGACGTTCTTCAGCTCCGCTTCATGTGGGACTTCTCATAGGCTAAACCCATGATCTAAAATCAGTGCTGTGCTGTGGGTTCCTTTCTTTTCTCCATAAGGCTGGAAAAGGTCTTCACTTCGGGATGCAGCTTGAGCTAAGGCACCACCCCAGCCATGAAGCGTGCAGGCGGAGTGCGAAGCAAGTGGTAAGAAGGCACGGGCTGTGCGAGTCCTGCTCTGCACAGCTCTGCCAGGACCAGGCTGATGAGAAACCAGAGCACACAGAGGGGAGCTGCACTTTGCTTCTCCTGAAATGGGAGGGGAACATGAGGCTGTGTTAAAGACAGGAGCACACTGGCGCTTGCTCTTGGCTGAGTCTTGTAGCTCAGTGGCTGGCTTGGCAAAGGGATCCTGTGGATTAATGTTACCAGAGGTTGCCAGTAGTACCCTCTTAATCATGGGAGAGACAAGCTGTGTATCAGAAACCTCATTTGGAGATGTGTGAGTAGGCGTCTGTCTGCTGAGCTGCAGGTCTCTTGGACTTGAAGCCAACAGTTGCCCAGCGGTGGCTACACCGCTAGCTTGTGTACCTGTTTTACATGTAATACTATGATTAATACATTAGACATCATAAATGGAATATACACATCATAGCTGAAGATACAGAAAGATATAGTAGAATAATTATTATTGGGTTTTTATTAATAGAAGAGGCTTTAAAGAAAAATTATAGGTATGTATTTGTCTTGTTTTAAGGCACAAAAATTGGTAGTCTTCAGCATTGCTGGATGTTGCAGTCATTTTTCATTTTACCTCAGCAATCAAAGGTGAGCCATGACATTCGGAAACTCATGTTTATGCTTAAACAAACAGAGCCTCCAAGCATTACTTGATGTTGTAAAAAGCTTGAAAATTACTCAAGTGAGATTTGATAGCTCAAAAAAACAGGACCTAGAACCAACCCAGACTTACCTCTCTTGAAATTTCTTGGCTCTGCAGGAGCATTACATGATTCAGGGAGGTATGGGGTGGGCTGGCCTGGTGGTTCTTATTTAATATTTTGTTTCTTGGCTTCATATCCAGAAGTGTGTAGTGTGAGGTGGGCATAGGTAGCACACCAAACGCAGTGCAGGAATGGCCTTCAGGTAGCTGACAGACCTCTCAGCAGCTCTGGGGAATTACAGAGTCTGGTTCCAGTGTCCTGTGCAAAAGCACAGAGGATCCTAAAAGTGATCAGATAGTTTGTGTTTGAGGAGCTGTAATCAGTTTGATGAAAGACTAACCAGGTATGAACCTAGCAAAATATTGATTCTGTATAGCTGCCTAAATTATAAAAAAAAAAAAAAAAAAAAAAACCAGAGGAGATAAACAATACTAAACAGTGTTGCAGGGCTGGTTAGGTCTGTTCTGTGTGTGGAGTATGTACTATCACCTTATGTCCTCTAAAAGCTGGATATGCATCTTTTTTAATATTAAGCTGCTTTTTTATTTAAATTGGATTTGCGCTTAATTTAAATGGAACATTTTCTGCTTTTAACATGCACTGTAAGTTTTAAATGGCAATCTACATAAAGATCTGAGCATACTCTAACATATTAGCATAATTTCAATGAAAAAAACTATTCGGAAAAAGTATGCGTGCACTCAGAGAACTGAGAGAAATCTGGACCCAGAACTGACTGTAGTAAAAATCCAGCTTTTGACTTTTTCTTCAGCAGCTTGAAACAAAGACCTATTCTCTCTACAGCTTATTCAACTAATTCAGTGGGAATGAAAATAGCTTATCAAACTTGAACAACTTGTTAGGAGCTGAAAAAGGATATTTTTCTTTTCTCGTCTGTGAATAAAAATTAGGAGTGTGAAGTTGAGAGTTGTCAGTTGGAAAATTATGGAAGTGTTTGTGGCCATGGTGTGATGGCAGAACCTCCTCCGAGGTCACTGCACAGTGTTTATCGTTAACTAGGTGTTCGTGAAGGCCCAAAGACAGACAAAAGGAAACCTTGGGCAAAGTGGAAATTAGACCATTTAAAAATGGTTTTGATCACCATAGAACCTCCATTATCTACTGTGAGAATAGCAATGCTTTTGTTTAATATTCCAGTTTTAAATGGAAACATTTCAATAAAAACATTTTTGTTATTAATCACAATGGCATATTTGTATGAAATATTTTTATTACAAAGCTGTTGCTTATATTTTAATTGCATTCTAACTTCTGTCCAAATACAAACAGTATATATTAAGAAAAATACATAGCATAGAAGAAATATTGTTCACAATATCTGACATACATGATAAATCTTGAGCACTTCAACAAATGTTTAGTGAATTTTATATTTCCTTAAATACTTATATAGCATTTTATCCCCATAGTTGGCCTAAAGAAGGATTATACAACGTAAATACAATCTTCTGTTGCAGCTAAATGTATTTTTGTAGTAACTAACTAGTTACAATCAATCTCTAGCAAAATAACTAAAAACTAAAAATATTAAAGGGGATTAAAATTTGTCATTAAGATCACTGTTGAATTAAATCACAACTAAAGTAAATGATCATCATCTATCTTCCTGGGTCTTTTCGCTGTTAAGACTTGCACTGTATTTTCTAGCACAGCTCTGTGGGCATTTTCCTGGGCTTTACAGTCCCAGATGACTCATCCAACTTTAATCTTTTTAATCACTGTCACAGCATATTTAAAAATTGCTGTACAAGCAAACTTAAACTACTTTGGTGGGGTTTTTTAATCCAAAAATTTAATTTAGGCATTGTCAAGTCACACTAATGTAGCGTTGTTATGTTGCAAGGCTGTGCTGGCATGGCAAAGCAAATGATCAGGTTGGGAAGAGCAAATGTTAGGTTGGGACACTCTTCCTGCCATCTCCTCTCCACCATCTCTTGTCCCAGCTGCACAGTATCATTTCTTCTTCTTCACCTACTCTTCCACAACCAGTTCCTTAGTCTTTTTTATTTTTATGGCTTGTAAGTGCAACAGTTTTGTTTTAAGCTTTATGTGCATTTTTTCCCTACATTTCACAAATGGTGGCAATTTTCCTGGGGACCTTCCTTTAAGAATTTTCTATAGATCTTTGGGCTCATCAGTACAAGTTATGTTTGCTGGTCAAAAAGTCTTTATTATTAAGTCCAAAAATCTCCCCATTTTCTTATCCCATCCCGCTCTAAGATGGAGGAGGTTCAGGCTCTCATTGCAGGTTCCTAAATTAAGAACGAATCACTATGAGAGAACTGCCTCATCACCTTGGCTTCTGAGAGGTGTCCTCTGCCTTTCACAAGTACTTATCACTGGGAAAGTTGATGCTCGGGTCCCTAAAAGCCTTCGTTAGGTAACAAACTTTCCATTTCTGACAATAGTCTGATGCCATTCTCTTTAATTAGCCTCAGTAGAGAAAGATTCCAAGATAATGACTGTGCCAGTCGCTTTGTGGGAACATCATTATTTAAAGATGAAACCCTGTCAGATCAAGTTACACTGTATTACTGTCAAGGGAGGAAGAATTTAAATGTTCACAATATTCATTTGTTCGTGTTGAGACCAAGCAGAAAAGCAATGGATTAGAGTTCCCCAATATTCTTTGTTCGGTCTCAGACACCCTTGCTCTTCAATCAAATGAATGAGCAGCTTTCAGATACAAATGTAGGGAATAGATTATAGATCCTAGCAGAGCAATCAGGAGCAAACCAGAAAACCTGCTCCTACCAGAAAGAGCAGCTTAGAAAAGAAATTGCTATCCCAATTGTGAGATTTTTTTTTTTTTTTTTTCCTTCCCAAAACTGCGTTGTAAAATGGGTCGTTAAAACATCGTCTGTCACAGCATCTGGGAATGTGATTTTGTGTGTGCACCTCGTGCATCCTTGCAGATCACTGGCGCTCGCTGGGCACGTCGACGCCAGGCGATAGGTGCTGTGCAGCAGGCCAGAAGTGCAAGCAATGTGCGTTTGAAGCTATTTCAAATTTCCTGGAGGCCGCAGATGGAAATCAGTATTTTCTAATGTTCTTATACTGTTAACATATCCTAGCTTCCCAGAGAGCTATGGTAGGCAAGCCTCAGCAGAGCAGGAGCATGACTGTTTTCCTCTTGGGAGGTGCAGCGTGAGCGAGCCTGGCGGCTGTGATAACTGAGCCTTATCTCCGGGCTGCTCGGTGCCATCACCACCAAGTGGGCTGGGAAACTCTGAGGACTGCAGTATTTTGGCCTTAGATGACCTAAACTGCATGGTACAATATCACATACCGCAATATTATACAGTAGAGCATTTTTTACAGGACTTTTCTCACTTATCTTTTGAACAGCTTAAAAACGGGGTCTACAGCAGCTGTCTTTTGAGGCTACCTCACATTTTAAGGATGTCATTAGTTCAAAATGCCTTCAGTTGGTCCTTTTTTAGGCCCAGACATCGACCCTGATGTGATATATTTTTGCATATCACTACTTGTATCCTCATAGCGGATTTTATCAAAAGAAAAATGTTTTTGTTGCTCTTTGTATTTAATAACTAGTGGTGGTATGATGCTCCAACCGCTAGCCCATTTGGTGTGGCTTCTATCTAGAGGAAACCACCAGTTTATCAGTCCCAGGGCAAGAAACACATGGGCAGCTTTTGCCAGTCCGTTCCTCCCAAGCCAGTAAGGCTGTGGGATCATCAGCTGGTGCAGGGGCTCTCTGAGCTCAGCATCAGTGCTCCACTGCAGTGACTGATTGCAAGATCACAGCACCCAGAGGAGGTCACTTCTGAGGAAACCCAAGCGCTCTGATGAGGGTTAATGCATCATTTGAAAGGCAAATGAGTGGAAGTATTGTGTGCAGGGGAGGGCAGATTCCCTTATAATCAGCAATTATTAGCATCAGGATGCTCTGCTTACCACACTCTACTAAATCTACTTTCTAAAGTGTTAAAGATCTCAGATAAACGTTGGTATGAATAGACTCATCATGTCCTTGTCATCTAATTTAAAAAGCAAAACATAAAGTATCTCATCCTCAGAGAACTTAAATGTTGTATAAAGAAACTGCAGCTTTAGAATAAAGCTTTGGGCCTGAAATAAGGAAAAAAAAATTGTTGGCAAGAACTCCATTTGTTCAAAATATTGACATGAGATGGCGCAAGCATTGGAGATGCTTCCTGATGTTACAGACTGCAGTTACCCTGGTTTTCAGCCAGGGCTAAATGTCACTTTTCTCTCTGCTGTTGTTTTTTGGTTGTGATGATTCCTTGATTATAGGATGAAAAAATTAACGGTAACTCTAAATATCAACTGCTCACAGGAACAAAATGAAATGGTAATTGAAGTGGATTGTGGAGACTCTCATTATATCCTTCTTAGTTAAAAATCACTAGCAGACATTTTTACTTTCTGCTGTAGAAAGTGTGATGTGAGGGACAGGTGGGATTTAAGGAAAGCATTGGAGGAGAAGGAAAGTTTTCTTGTGTGAGCTGAGAAGCTGCTGCAAGTGTCTTTATGGCACGAGAGGAGCAAAATGGAATGGGAGCCTGACCTGAAAGGAGCAGTTAGCAGAGAAGAAAATTGGAGATCCCAAATAATAGCCTCGATCCTTCACCAAAAAAAAAAAAAAGACAAAAAAACCAGCAGCAGTCTTCAAGTCAGGGTAAGAATATTGAAGAATATTGTCTCAGTTTAGTGCACGCTTGTTTTTCACTGGAGCTTGGGTGACTTGTATGGGGCTTATTTATTTATTGTGGAGAGGAAGGGGAGAGATACAGCTATGGGGCTCTTATTTATTTATTTATTAATTTATTATTTTCTTCCTTGTAGTCTTGGGCATGGGGTGGGAGCATTAACTGAAGCGTGCAAAATAACAGAAAGGCAGGGGTTTATTTTTCTCTGAAAATCATCACATGGGTTTTGGTGAATGACTTCTAAATGGCGTAGGTGAAGCAAAGTGTTACCAAAGGGATGGTGCGGCTGTCAAAGGGAGACTGTAGAGGGTGCTGAGTTTCTGGATCAGTTGGGGAATCCATAGCTGCCCCATCCCACTGCAGGGACGCTCCCTGCCCACAGGTTTGGCGATAACAGCCTTTACAAAGATGTGAACCCCAGCGGACTCTGTCCTCTCCCCTTGCCGCCCAAAGGAGAGGCACTGGTCATAACATGACCTCTGTTTAGATTTGCCAGTTTTGAATGCAACTGCCCTGTTTTTCTCATGCATGCTGGTCACTGAGAGAATTGGAATGATTTTATGGAATTTATGAAAGCATTACAGAAATTCTTTTCTCTCTGTTTTTCAGTTTAAAGCTTATAAAAACAGACGAGTTCATCGCTTTTGAGATAAGGTTTGAAGAACTGTCTGCCTCCTTGGAGCTGAATAGAGGGCTAGTGGGAAGATTAAAACAATAAGCTTATTATATTATTAGTAGTGGGAGAATTGTAAACCCCATTTGTTCAATTATGGTCTCTTCAATATGCTTATTTAGGTTCTTGTAAATTGTAATCAGTAAATTAGACGTGCTGCCCTCACAGCTCTAGGGTTAGCTTTCAAGGGACTTCCTACATTTTTTTTTTTGTTTAATGTTTATAGTGAAATCAAGAAGGGAATTAGTTGTTTGATATGCAAGGTTGGCTCTGTGTAGTGAATGCTGGCTGCATTCTGATATCTATCATTACTAAATGAAAAACAGTGGTTGTGATGCTGCAGCACTACTGTCTGCGCAGAGTAATCTCAGAGAAGGCTGACTGTAACCATGTTATGTGCTATGTGGTAAAAATAGTAGCTAAAACCATTAAAATGAACACAGACAGATAAATGAAACCATTGTAAAGTCTCCAAAAGCCAGCATGTGTTGCTAATAGTTATCTGAGGTAACGTAAGAGGGATGTAAAATCATCAGTATCGCCTTCTATATACAAATATCATGTCATCTCTTTTTGTGGCATTTTTACCCCTTTCTTTTCCCTGTATTTTGCCTTGACAGTTTAATATTGAGCATTTGGTACTAAAACCAATCACCTAGCTGAGTCATACAGTGCTTTTTCTTTCCTCCTTTTACCTTTCTAGATGGACTCTAATTTGCATCACGCAGAGACACCATTTTCAAAAGAAACACCTCTTCCCTTTCAGCTCATTTAACTGGAGATTTCAGCAGGTTTGGGAAACAGGCTCCTCAGTCCTTTGCAAGTGCTTTATATATCTTTGTAATTTAAAGAGCCTTTTGCCTTCCTGAGAAGTGGTGTCTGCTTTTTCCGTGCAGATAAATTGTGTATTTGTTGCGATACTAGATCACGCAAACTCCAATATCCTGACCATATTGTCCCCATTTATTTCTTTTATCTCTCTGTTTAATATAATACAAATAGCGGCTGAAGCAGGGAAACATATGCAGCAGCATAATAGTATATTGTTTGAAAGCAGTTGCCTTCCATTTCCAGGGTTTCTATTTGAAATGTAATTGTCTGCTAATATAACTGGGCTATATTATTGCAGGAGTGATCACTAAAGCATATACTTGTGCTTTGACTTCATGTTACATCTGTATAGTATTTTTAAAAGAAACTGGATGCAACCTTAGCTAGTTAAATATTGTTGGTGAGATATGTTTGCAGAAGTTGTGATAGGCATATTGTCGCCGAATGTGGAAACAACTCCATGTAGTGCCAAAACAAGAAACGCCATGTCCCATGTGTAATGCAGCAACAACAGAATTACAATTGCCTTGTGTAAAGTATCTAGTAATGAAGGCAGATAATGGAATTCTTTGCAAAAGCAGATGCTAACTGGTTCCCCAATGCTAGGCAGAGAACTGAAAAGTGATACCAGCTGGAGGGGAGAACAAACCAGCTGAAAAAGGCATTAAAAAGGAGATGCCTTAGATGCACGTTTGTTTAAGCAGTAAATACTTGTTTAAAATAATCTTATGAGATTCTTATTAAGAGGCAAACAGAGAATACGATTACAGTGTTATAGGAAGTCAGCTGGAGGCCCAAAGGATATTTGTATGCAGATTGGATGAGTAATGCAAGGACACCGCTGGGAATAGCGCGTTATCATTTGCACTGCAAGGCTGGCTGGTGAGGCCAGCCCTTGGAAGGGTTTAATTGCAGGAGGTGGGGCTTGTGAGAGCCAGAACCTTCTGTTGTTCAGGGAGGAGACAGCATGCCCTGCAAAGGGAGGCTTGATTTTAAAATCAGGGGTATCTGCTTGTCCCTGCGTGTATGAACGTGTACAAGCGTGCTTGGGTCGTAACTGTGCTCTCCTGCCGGGCTGGAGGCGGCGCTCAGCACGTAGTGTCTTTGTACTTTCCTCCGTAGTGTCCCACTATTTTACCACTACCATCACCTCAGCCATTTCAAATAGTTGCTTTGTAAACGAATGTGGTAATTTAATGAAGGACTTGGTCCACACACGAGTTTTGTTTTGTTGTAAGTATGGATTTTTTTTTTTTTAAACAAAAACATGCAGCGGCGAATACCCTTTTAAAAACAAAATAAAACAAAAACCTCTTAACAAAAAAAATGACTTGATGACCCCTGGAGTTGATCTCTGGTTTTTGCCCAGATAAATTTTCCTTTACCCAAAGAATTGTTCCCACAGTGATGAATTACTGGCACAGCTGGAGTGCTGATCTGGGCATCAACTCACCAGGTTTCCAGTCCTGGCCCAATGCAGGCAGACCAGAAACTTCAGTGGGGCTTTGTTTTATCCCAGGTAATTGCCCCAACTACTAATTTTTGGAGGACTAAACCAAACTTTTAGTTTCAGCCCAACATGGAACAGGAATATATGTTTACTTCTGAACAGCTAACATTTTTTCCATGTAAGAAAACTCATTTGGGGCTGCTCGAGCAAGAGGAAACGCTGCAGAGTTTGCAGTTACTGGTAGTATCAGAAGCCACTTGTCTGCAGGTAGAGGCTGGAGTGATGTGTCCCTGTGCAGTGTCACAGAGCTGCTCCTGCGTCAGGCTCGTGTTGGGGAATTTCAAGGAGTTTTACTGACAAGCAAGAAATGAGTTTTGCAGCAGTCTCTGGAGATTTGCAGCTTCAGCTGTACGACGTTTAAGCGTGTGTGTTCTCCTTGCTCCTTCACCTCTTTTCTGTGCGTCCAACTCTGAATTGCTGAAAACATGCTTTAGCTGTGTGCTTTGCTCCTGGCAAATGAAAGTGTGATGCGTTGCCCATGTAAAACAAGCAATGGAAGGAAGTGTAGCAGAGCAATGATCAGTCAACAGCATCCCTCCAGAGCACTGATTCTTTGCTTTATCAACAGAAGTGCAATCACTAAGAAATCCCTTTTCTGCTGATGACTTGTTCTTAATATTCTTACAGCTGGGATACGCTGCAGCCACTTGCTGTGCTGTGATGAGTTGTTTGTCTAATTGTGGTGGGCAGAAAATGTCTTGGTGCTCCTCAGGTCTGGACTTCACTTAATGAGAAAAAAGTGTTGAACCTCAGTGGTGTGAATAAAACACGTGTGGCTGCATATGTGCTTGTATCTGCTGTGCTTTCAGAAGCACCATTTTTGAGACCTTTCCTCACTTGCTGTTTTTCGGCAGGAGGTATCCTGCATACTAAGCAGAAGAAAAACAATTTCCAAATTCAAGTAGCAAATCACACTTCTAATTCCATTTTGACAGCATTAGTTAAGAAATATATTCAAGAACTGTGCAGCTACATGGATTACCATTTAATGCAGTTATATGAATTTTTGGCATATAATTGATAGTAACAAGTGAGGTTCCTAATTTTTCTGATATTCTGATTTTGTGCAGACCTCTGAGGGGCTTTACAGCTTTCCAGGGATAACACCTCGCCCTTAATATACATTCCTAGGATTTTAGCCTCAGGCTCTAGGCCACTGGGGATTTTGAGCATAGCAGGAAAATGCCAGCCTGTAAATACAGCGATGGGAGAGCTGGTTCTTGTCCGTGTTGCTCCGAGTGTAGGTAATGCTGTTGGATGCATCTGGGGTTGGAGATGGGAGACTGCTCCCACTGTCCCAGCGATCGCTACCACAGCACGAGGGGCTGCTGCAGCTGGTAGAAGTGCTGAGGAAGGACCCTCGAAGAGGAGAGCCACTGGGGTGGACCCAAGGTTGGCTAAATCACCCTGGCAGCAGGCACAGAGGCTGTGGAAGGAACACCTCTACTTCATTGTCTTTCTTCTCAGCAGTTTTTGTTCACTTTTAGTTGCTTCCCTCTCACCTTCCCCAGCTCTTTCCCCTCTTAGTTGTTGTCATGGGAACATTCACTATAGTGGTTAAATCATACTATTAAAATATGCTTTCCCAGTGGAATGGTAATAGCAAATATTGATCTAGCTGCTGCTGCTGACTCAGGGATATAGTTGAACATACAATATCTCTTATTTCTTCTCTTAATGCATAATGCAGCAATTTCTTTCACCTTGGGCTCTGTACTAAAGGTGACATCCAGCCACAGCAAAATAATTTGACTTGCTTTTTTTAATATGTGACCCAGCTGAAGCATTGGATGCAGGTGGTGTTATAAAGCTGGCTTTAAAATCTGTAAAGGACAGTAAGACAGGAAAAAAAAAAAAAAAAAAATCACCCTTGCTGTGATTGACCCTTGCAAGCAATAGTTACAGATGTTTGTATGCCAGTGAAAAGACATTCAGATTAAACTGTCAGCATCCACAGACACGCTCCAAATAACTTTGTAAGAATATTGCGCTCTGTCACAGAAATGGTTGAAATGTAGATAAAAGATAAATAACTACCCTGATATCAAGTGAGGCTGCATTTAAAAATGTAATCATTCATATGCATTGTCACTGACATCTGCTTTGAGTAATCACCAGCGCAGTAGCACATAATGTTAAGCAGAGCATGGTAAGCATATTACTGAGTCACCAGAAAGAAGCAAAAGTAAAAGATTCTACCTTGAGATGTGAGTTTGCAGTAATTTGCTGCGCAAGCATTTCAGTTTCCCACAGTGGTTAATTAACCAGCTCTAATTTTACGGGAGTTTCCTGAAATTGATAGTTTTTGTAAGGTAAGATTGAGGTGCCTCTGAAATTCCCTTGTTTACCATCCTTTCAAAAAATTTTGGTTTAGAACCAGCCTGTTGTACAAATAATTAAAGTAGTGCAGTTTTAATGTAATCAGTATTTGCAGCTGATGCTGCATTTTGCTGTGTGAGTGATACAAGCACAGCAAATGACATTTT
Source organism: Tyto alba (assembly GCF_018691265.1). Lineage (NCBI taxonomy): Eukaryota > Metazoa > Chordata > Aves > Strigiformes > Tytonidae > Tyto > Tyto alba. The sequence continues at coordinate 32,471,341 of NW_024881272.1, forward strand.
AGAGTCTGTGCTGGGAAGACCTCTGTTAACAATAATTGCTGAGGAGCCATCAATTTCTAGCATGTTTCTGTATGTTCTTGAACATCTGAATGTAAGTTATTTTATGTTATAACTCACTTTATGTTTATTGATCTTTCTAGAAAAAATCAGGCAAAGATATGCAGATCTACCAGGAGAGTTGCACATTATTGAGCTTGAGAAAGACAAAAATGGGCTTGGACTGAGTCTTGCTGGCAACAAGGACCGCTCTCGTATGAGCATCTTTGTAGTTGGTATCAATCCAGATGGACCTGCAGGACGAGATGGAAGGATGCATATTGGTGATGAACTTCTGGAGGTAAGTGTTTCCTTTAACTACTAAGCAGGGCTCATATGGAGAGAGGGAGAGGCATATGTGGAGCTATCATTTGAACCTTAAATAAAGCCTGCAAATGGAATTAGGTGGCTGAGGCAAGGAGCTGCACTGATTTATGCCAACTGAGAACTTGGCCTTTGGCAGGTAAATGTGTTTTCAGTGAAACAAAAATCATTGGCCTGTGAAAACTAATGTCTTGTCAGTGAAGTCTGTGCTCTCAGCATGTTCACAAGCTATGCTTAGGGGGAGGGACTGTTGAAAGGCAGGAAGGGGACAGTAAATCTATCCTTGTAGTGCATATGTGGTTTCACAGGGAAATTCACACCTTACATTAAAAAAAACAAAACCCCCTCAAAGTTACCATATGTGTTTTTACAGATGACAGGGATATTCCCCATCCTGAAAATAAATTTCATGCTGTAATCTGTTTTGATCCGTTGTAACTTAAAATACTTATTTTCTTTAGTCGTGTCTGGCACAAGTTCACCCACAAGGCAAGAGAGCTCGTTAGCAAGTAGAATATTTTGTCTTTGCTTTTTCTCCTATCTCGTTGCTTCACCTTCAGATTGAAAACGCAGATTTCTTACACTTCATCTGATTTTTGGCTGTTGCAAAATGACACTTTACTTCAGTACCTGCAGTGGTTCCCCGCATCATGTTTGCTTCAGCAGTTTAAAAAAATGAGCCATCCCTGGGGATCTTTCATTTAGAGAGAAGCTCTCACTGAAGAGCAGGTATATGCTGACCTACTGCTCTCCATGGGTGGTGATCTTTCTGATCTTTCAGCAACCCTCTGTGCCATCAGAGAACCACCTATTTTCTCACGTTTGTTGACTTGAGAAGGAGTAATTTGCCTGGGGATACCTTGGGAGTAATCAGAATTGTCTAAGCATTTGTCATTGTCTAACAGTTTTGTAATTATGGGGTTTCAATACACATAGTACAAGAAAGACTTGTTTTGCTATAATAATAACACCATCTGAAGTTTATTATTTTATTTTTAAGTGTGATAAATGGTATCAAGGTCTATACCATACTGGACTAGGGTAGGAAAATTACTTTCTCCTTTAAATGTATGTTCTTTCTGAACCTGGCACCAAATTCTAATGGTAAAAAAATTAAACTTGTCAAATTTGGGGTGTGTACCAGTGGAAAGGACTCATGGTACTGTTTTCCTCTGTGTGTAGCTTAGACCAGGTAGTTCCTGGTAGAGGAAAGGTAGAGCCTTTTGTATCAATACTTTCCCACAGAGAAGGATCCTCTGAAATTTTCTTACATCTCGTGAGTTATTCCTTGCAGTGTTTGTTTGATCTAGTGTTAAGTATCAATAGCAGTACTTGAAAGATGCACCATCTGTGATAAATCACTTATACCTCAAGGCTTGGGATTTGCATTCATGAGCCATGTTATAAGTAGTATTTTCCAAAGTGGTGGTGTTTCCCTACCTAGTTCCTTTCCCTGTCAAGTTGGAGATTTTTTTTTTCTTTTTTTTCCCCAGTGGAAGGAAAGCGATGTCCACCATCTCAAAAATGCCAAACTTCAAATAAACTGAAGTTCAAAGAGTCTTTAGTAACTACCTCTCTTGTTTACCTTTGCAATCAAATTAAAGGTGTGTCACCAGTGGGCAGAAGTGCGATTACATTATATGAAAGGATGTGGTGATCTCATTCTGGTCCCCAGTGAGTATGTATCCAGTGTCAAAACATCCTGTATTACAAAGGAATGGGTTGTGCATTAGTCATATACAGACGTCTCATGTTCACACCACTGGTCAATTATTCACAGCTCTGTTTTTTTGTCTTTTAAAAGCATTTCAGTGTTGTGTGAATAGCGTTGAAATTAAACTAATGGGCATTTACACGGGCAAGTTTTATTTTCAATAACTGTTAGGTCCAGTAACTATTTCAGTAACTATTAGGAATCCTCATACCCAAGAAATGTATATACGGGTCACTGAGGCAGGAATAGCACAGAATGGTTGGGCCTGGAAGGGACCTCCAAAGGTCATCTGGCCTCCAACCCGCTTGTGTAAGCAGAGCCACCTCAAGCCAGTTGCCCAGGACTGTATCCAGATGGCTTTTGAATATCTCTGATACAATTTCATGCTACTTCCATGCCAGTGATGCAGAGGTCAGGGTGATCAACATGCTTTACTTGTAGTGTATTTTACAACAAAATACGTTAAAAAGAGCATTAACAGCAAACTCAGGTGTTCAGAAGTGAGGAAGTGACAGAATCCAGATTTTTTTGTGGTGGGTTTTTTTTTTTTTTTTTTGTCCAGTGAAGGACATAAAATTAAAGACTGTAAGTAGGGTTTTTGGTCACAAAAGCATTTTCTCTCTCCCATGATGTCCTTCCCTCATTCAAAGACCTGGATGGACAACGTTTACTGATGAAGAAACTTAACTTCTCTTCCTTTGGGTAGTGCTTCACTGCATAGAATCATAGAATGGGGTGGGTTGGAAGGGTCCTTAAAGATCATCCAGTCTCAACCCCCCTGCCACAGGCAGGGACACCTTCCACTAGATCAGGTTGCTCAAAGCCCCGTCCAGCCTGGCCTTGAATGTAGGTATTGAATTGCTCTACCTGCAGACTGAGCTGCTGGCCATTGCCCCCTGGTCAAATATTTAGTTATTGATAGAAAAAAAAAAAAAAAGCTACTGGAATTTGCAGCCACTTCCATTCATCAGCATTTGAGGTCATTTCCCCCAGTATTCTTATCTGGTCATCAGCAAATAGAGCACTCTCAGCCCTCATTTAACTGCATGTTTCAAGTATATTTGCATCTGCATCTCTGATTACACGTTAGTTTTGACTACTAGAGCATATCGTCAAGAGAAAGGATTCACATCCTGGGAAGCCTCTAGCATTTCTGCACTGTCCTGGGCTGCCCTAGTGAATCCTGTTGGTTAGTCTTGCTCCATTAAAACAGTGGATACTACTGCAGTGTGTGCAGATTATTCCCCGTGGCTGTTGATGGGGGTCAGGTTAATGGAATGGAGAGAGAGAGAGATAGATATTACCTCTTAATTTTTCTTTTGAATTGGAGTTTGATTGCTTTCAATTGGAGGATGTGGGATGCTGCCAGACTGCCTCAGCTCCTTATTCATAAAATCTTTTGTCACTGAATTAATGAAATATCATTTTACTTTTAGCTTCTGCAAACAACAGTAGTCTTTTGAGGGCATGATCGTGGCTTTATTTCAAAGACAATCCAACCTATACATTGAGTGAAATGCAGGTCACATACAATTTTTTAATGTAATCATTATTTTTTTAATACATCTTCTGTGATGTATTTTGGATGGATGTGTTGCTGGAGAAAACAGCTTTTTGAGGGAGAAGGTCCTTTCATCCTACTTCTATATGTGGAGGAAAATTGCTTGGGTCAGAATTTGATCCCTATCCAAAAGAATCTAGTTTTTACATGATACGAGTTCTGCTTTTCGGTTCTTTTTCCAAGCAAAGAAACCATCTGTGGTGCTCCTGCCTTGCACTCCTTGCTGTTTTAGTGCAGGTGTCTGCGCTGCTTCGTATCTTATTAGTTTGGGCTTAGTCCTGGGGCTGATTGCGCCCAGCATGGCCCGCAGCACATTCACGTGGTGCCGTACCTGTGCTGTTAAGCCCTGCTGCTCATGAACTCTGCGTGGGTCTGTCCTCTTGGTAGGTTTTATTCACACTGAATAATCCACCCTGTTATTATTACTATTATCATCTCTCCATAAGAGAGTCAACTGCGTTCTATTAATAAACCAAGCGTTTCAGAGCCCTGTTACGCTAAATTACTGATGTTGGGATTTTCTGCCATCTTCCTCTCCCTGCTTATCTTGTTGAAAATGGGGCAGGGGGTGGAAAGAAACTGCTTGTTTGGATGTTTTGCTCTGGGAGGCCACAGTGCTTCTTGAAAGAGTTACAGCTGGCCTTTGTAGTCAGGAATCGCTGTACAAGTTTGCCTGTTGTCCGTTCTGGGCTGTTGCACGAGAGGCAATTATATTTTTCTTCTTTTTTTATGCCATTTTTGTCATAGCTCAAAGCTAGAGGGCTTTTCTGCTGAATGTATTTTTATTGCTATTTTATTTTAAGATTCTTATATAAATGCAAGTGACGCTGTAATGATATAATAAACGCATCAGGATTTTGCCCAAGTAAATGAACTACCCCAGCCAAATTCACGATGCCACTTCTGTTTTGGAATGTGGGAAACTGGTGTTTTAGTCTCAGTTTATTTGTTGTGGGTTTGTTATGTTTTTCCTGTGTCAACACAGTTACTTTGGATTAGGCAAGTAGCACTGTCCCTTAAGAGGGACAGTAACTTAAACGTACCAAGACGGTGAGGTTTTCCCAGGAGAAAGGGTCATCTTGAGTGATTAACTCTAGTGGTGCTTTTTTGTTTCTTTTATTCCTATTTAAACACAATAGTCACAGCTTCTGTGCTTCTCAGATTCATTTACTGAAGGAAACAGTGAAGGATAGTGTCGTTTTGGGCCCTTCACAGGGTGCAAATACTTTTTTCATGTACTTGTATACAGGTCACCAATTAGGGTTGGTGTTGGGTGGGGAGAGTTAAAGCTGCAAATAAAGTAAAGCTGTAGTGGGAAGGCTGGTTGTGCGCCAGGGCACAGGCAATCTGCTCTTTTTGGTCGTCCTGTCCCTCTTTCCACGCTCTCTAGGCGGGGAGCTGCAGGGGACAGCAGCCGGCCGAGCCAGCGCCGAAGCTCAACAGCAATGCAGGGCAGGAGATTTTCAGTCTTTAAGGAGTTTATGGTCTGTTGATCACTTTAGATGATGCACATGTTTAGCCATGTGCCAGGCAAGAAAATTGGTGAGGAAAGAACTACTCACATTCTAGTTAATTATTTTTTCTTTTCAGTGTTTTCCTCATGCTTTTTTATTTTGGGGGTTTCGTGTATTTTATGGAGTTTCAGTCTATATAATTTGACTGATCAGAAAGTTTTTGAAACTTCCCATTGTTTCAGAGTCCAGTTGTATCTCAAAATGCTACAATTCCTGTGGTTAGAAGGAACCTAATACATTGGTACTAAGAAATAATTTTTATAGAAGGCTATGCCAGTTCTTTTGCTAGCTTTGGGATATCATTTAACTTGATTTTCATAAAAATCAGATGATACTAATTTTACGGATTTCCATTACTGCCACATAGTAAAAGCAGCACACCATTATTTTTTTTAAATATCCATATCTAATGTTTTTCTTCTGCAAATTCAAGTTTAAGAAGCAAACAATCCTTTAAATTTTTTTCTCTTAATTTAAGAGTTCAGATTTCATTGAGTTTGAACTTTCTGCTACTTCAGTGTATGAAAATGTAAACCAAAACTTTTGTAGGTGAAGGCAACAGTACATTTGGGATATGTGATAAAATCTGCCATAAAGCAGTGTAGGGTTATATTAAAGATTGAATTTAAGTATGCTGGCCTGACCTCATACCTGTAGCATGTTTTTATCTTTCTCTGTTCTCTGCTGTCTTTCCAAGAATTTATGTAAAGAGACATTTAACAAAGGGTTGAGGTTGATTTAGATCAGTTTATTTCTTTTGCTTAGTCAAAGCTTTGTTTTTCTTTTCTAATCTCTAATGAAAAAAGTAAAGCACAGATTTATAGGTTTTGACTCCCCGAGTACTATTTGGTTAATCTGACGTGTTACTTTATTTAATTTGAAAGATTTAAAATGGTGTTACTTATGAAAAAATAGATGTTCTTTTTTTTGTTTTATATAAGTAGGCTTTTGTGCTTTGCTCATCCCTATGGTATCTGAAGCTAACGGAATGTTAATTTACTTTGCAAAAGAAAGTGACCTTTTTTTTTTAAAAAAAAAAAAAAAAAAAAAGAAGAAAAATTAATACTTGGCTGTAATAACTATGTGGAACAGTCCAAAACCTTGTGGAGATATATTACTTTGATTATCCTTTCATTTCGGTGTAATTAAATAATTATAACTTACAGACCTAGCTCAGAGCTAATTAAATTTTGGACTGATACATCTAGTGAATAGGATTAATTTAGCCACAGTAAAGACTATAAATTTTAATCCAAGAAGTCTGCTGTTTAGAAAAATTGGTGATAATTTAACTAAATCCAAACAATTTGTAAAGCATACAGTATTCCCAGTGAATAATTTATTTTTGAACTTCAAGAAATTAAGTCAACAAACTTGCTGAAAGTTTCCCGTCCAGCTTGAAGCCAGAATGCAACCGAGCATTCATGTTTGCCACCGGATTTTTAAGTTTACCTTTGGTTGACAAATCATGGCCTAGGATGTTGCTTCTCACCCCATCTTTGCAACCACGGCAGTTGCAGGCAGCACCATGTTAAACCCTTAGGAGTGCTGGAGTGGTGCTGTTTCCTCAGTGCTGGTCGTTTCATGCCAGCTCAGACTCCTGCAGACTTTTCCGTGTTCTCTCTTTGTACAGTAAGCAACTTGAAGGGAAATGGTTTGCACTTCAATCTTAATGAATAATCAAGTGTTAGGGGTTTTATTCTTGACCTTGCATTGTCCTTATATAACTGATGAACTTGCATGTTGTTTTGACCCATTGAAAATGAGACGGGAGTATTGTGAAGTTGCCAACATGACCAAATAGCCTGTATGACACAAGGCTGTAAGACTTGGCCAGTTATTTCTTGTTTGAATGAAAAAAATCTTCTAAGAACACAAAACCAAACTCCAATACAAACATTTTCAGTAACAAAAAGTCCTTCTATAACCACTAGTAAATTGTTCCTGGGCTCCATTATCATTATTGTTTTAAACAGCATTGGTATATCAAATGTGAATGTAAATATTATGTTGTAAATTAAGAGCGGGAGGAAAAAATTGCAGTATTGAAATGAAGCTGGCTGCTCACTTTGGAAGGGTGTATGAACACTCCAGCTCTGGAGAGGTGCATTAATCTAATCAAGATGCTTGGAGTGAGAATTTTGACAGAGTTAAATAGCAGATTATTCTGCACGCTTGGAAGCCTCTGTTGCTTACTTAGATGGCAAGACACAGGACGAGCTGAACCGTGAACCTGAACTAACATCATGACTCCAAATACTATTAATTTCAGGGTTTTTTTTCCTTCATCTTTTTAGTTTTACCTTCTTTTTTGGACAATATACAAGATGTTAAATGTAGCTTTGAATTACTTTGTTTATCTTTACAGATATTCAGGTGTACATAAATAATTGTTCTTCCACAGATCATTGTTATCTTGATGCTTATTCCAGTCTAAATTGTCAAAGTTGAAGGAAGACAGCTCTGGTAGTCCTATTCCCCGCTGTCAGGGGAGGATGCTTTCCTTCACCACCTTGCTGAGTGTTTGCTTCAGCTGAGTTTTAAATCTGAAAATCATCAGGGTACAACCAAGAAACTGCTCAAGGGTTTTGTTAATCTTCTTGACATAGTGGGTTTTTTTCCCATCAAATTCAGCTCTGCTTTTACTTTCTTTTACCCAGCTCTGCTTTTACTTTTATTCATTTCTGCTTTTTACTTTTCTTTTATCATTTTAAGATACCTCTGAGGTATTAACAAAGGGGAACTGAAGCCCAAGAAACTCAGGGCATTGCAGGCAGGCTGGGGTGGAGCAAGGTGTTAAATACAAGCCCTGCCTGTGAAATGAATTAAATGCTTTAAATATTCCATATTTACACTTCAGGTTATTTTTGTGGTGTGATACTGAGTATGCTTTTGATTGGCTTGGAAATAACTACTATATTCATCTCAGAGATGCTGTTGTCCTTGTTGAAGTCCCACTTGCTGAGCATGGCACTTGGAGACAGTAAGAGTCTTTATTTTCCTTAAACTGGGAAAAGACTTCTAGTTCCTACAGAAATAAAAGTCCTGAAGCACATACTGTATTTTTTGCACGTACTGTATTTCACTCTGAAAACTGCAGCATTTTCTGTCTCTGTTGTGGTGCTTAGGTGTTTGATCCATCACAGCAAAAGTGATGTGGCATGTCCTTAAATTGTCCTTTGTCTCCATGGCTGTTAGTTCTGTTTCCTTCAGCGGAACTGAGGAGTTAGCACAATCTTAACAGCAAGTTTTCCTAAACGGCCAGTTGACTGTAGGTAAGGTATAGGAGTGTCTGCCTCAAAATCTGTGCTGTTGTCGTATCTATGTGACTCTTCTCAGATCGAGTTGTTTTCCAAAAATCTGCCAATACTTAAAATCCATTCTGTGAATCTGAAAAAGAGTAAAAGATTTCTCTTGTTGTTGGCTTACTAATAAGACTAAATTAGCTCTGCCTTGGTTCCTGTTTTATATTCGTCTAAAATAAAACTTGGAATGTTTTGCTATTAATACACTATTTTTTCTTTGATAAGTTGGAGTCTAAGATGTTGAAAATGTAATATTTAAAATCCGTTCCAAGGCTGCAATTCTGTGGTCTCTCGTGGAATCAGTATGAGAAGGTGGATATTCCTGAAATCAAATTAGGATTTATCATTTCAAACGGAATGATAAGAAAGCTGATGAGGAATGATTAAAGTGTGGCTGCTGAGTTGCAGGTGACACCCCATCCTCCTCTGGTAGTTGGCTTAGAGAAGGGGTGACAGCCTTGGGCAGTGCAAGGCCAAGCTGAGCAGTGCCCATCTCTTCCTTCATGCTTATCATAAAATGTCTTTCTGCAGCACAGCTGTGCCTGAAAGAGGCTCTTAGTGCCTCAGCTCTGGTATTTCTGTCTCAACAACACCGTACAGATAGGTATAGCTCTCAGTGCAACACTGGTGTTCCTGTCTGTAAGAACCTCAAAAGTTAAGCAATTTAAATTTGACCATGTTTTCTTTGGGACTTACCTCTTTATCCCACAGTCAATTTGGAAGTCTTGGTGTTATAAAAAAAACAATGCATACTTCTCCACTTTCATGAAAATCTTTGTTTTCTTTTAACAGATAAACAATCAGATATTGTATGGAAGAAGTCATCAGAACGCTTCTGCAATCATTAAGACTGCCCCATCAAAGGTCAAGCTAGTTTTCATACGGTAAGAACAGTTCTCATCAAAATACTTGTTTGCGCTTTAGCCTATTACATTACATATTTACATATTTAGCCTGTTTTGAAAATGCTGAACTTGCTCAGTTCTCTTTGAAGTGAAATAAACCTTTTCCTTAACTTTTCTTCTCGGAACAGTTGAAGAGTTCTCCTTAATAATGTAAAAAAAAATAAAAATCTAATGGAATGGAATGCCTATTTTAGCGGTGTCTGCTGAAGACTTGAGCTGTCCCTGTTGGGCTTGAGAGTGCTCTGATAAGAGCTTCTTCCACCACAACTTTCTAAAGTGCTTTAGTTTGCTTCTTCCAGGACGAAGAAAGGGTGGGCAGCTTGCTTCACCCAGACTGCCAGAAGAGAGTGAAAATGGTGCAAGGACTTGGGGTTGGAGAGGGGGCTGATGTGAGAGGAGCAGGCAAGTGTGGGTGGAGTACATGGAGCATGGACTGGGTGGATGTGTGAGAGATAGCTTTGTATGGGCATAACAAGAGGATTTATTCATACAGAGGGGGAACCTGACTTTGGCAAGGAGCACTGGGATGGCTTCTGTAGGAGGGAATATACTAAAACCTTTCATCTGCATAAGAATTACTTTTGGGCATCTTTTCTTCTACTCCAAGCATGAAAATTTTTCCTCTTTGTATGTGAATTAAGGACATCTCCATGTATTCACTCTGTAGTTCAGGAAGTGTTACTCTTCTCACCCTGGGCAGGAGGTCTGGGAAGAAGCTGCCTCTTTCTCAGAACTCATACATGCTTGGAATTTCATAAATGCATCTATTTCAGCTGTGACTTTCATTGGGCACTTACCCCCATGCCATTTTATAATGTGGTCTTCCCACCAACTTATACCTCATACTTGATATTGTTTTACATTCTTCTCTCACACACAGCTTACCTGTGAACAATGTAATAATCTGTGGGTGAATGCATATAAATGTGTACATTTACTTGCATGGTTCTGTCTGGTAGAGCATACACAGAAATGATGGAAGAGCAGCATTAATGCAGTGAAGAATGAGTTGCTATACTTGGCAGCGTAGAGGATCTGGAGGAGATTAATGATCTTGCCTGCAGCTCCCGTGTTACTTTCCCCAGCTATTGAAAATTAAACGTCATGTACAACAACTCACTCACCATTACTTAATTGCATGTGGAAAATGTGTCTGGTTGGAAGCTCCAGAGGCAGAACCACAACTTAGGAAGCCAAAACCCAGGGCTGTCAGGCAGCGGGGAGAGCGTGGGCTTCTTGCAGCCTGCCCTGCTGCACGAGCCCCGTGGCTGGCTGCAGAGCACTTCTGTCCACAGAGGTGCAACAAAGGGTGCCTGTTAGGTCCAGTCACCCATGGACTGTAAATCCTCGGTGCATATTTTGTATCGTGTTTAAGATATAAAGGCCATGTAAATTCTTAGTCCTGATTCCCCTTTTCAGATTGTCTGTGTAGAAGTGGATTTCAGGGCAAAAAGTTGTCTTAATGTTCATAATCAATAGATATTGGTAATACAATTAAATAATTCTTGTTTCTGTCTCTAGAGTTTAAAAAAAAAAAAAAGTTTGTATTTTTAAATGCTGCTGCTGAGTTTGTAAACTTCTATCTTCATGCATCCCAAGAGCATGCATCTTGTCACCGCTCTTGGCCCTACGTTAGAGTACACTGACAACTGATGGGTCTGTTCGCTTGACACAAGCACCCATTTGAACAGCAATGAAAAGAAAATCTCCCACTGAGAGAATGTCATTAGTAACTAGAGCACTGGTTCTAACGCAGGGAGAAAACCGGTGTCATCCTTTTTTTGATGGATGGTCAGCTTCTCATAGTAAAGGGGGTGTTTCAGAATTTTAGCAAACCCAAATTAAATTGTCTCTCTTAAAGGTGAATCTTAAGGAGAAATGAGAATAATTTTCTCATGCAAACTATATTCCATGAGCCCATTAAATCTTGGTGCTTCCCATTCCTACATCTTAAACCACAAAGCCACTGGATTTGGTTGACTGAAAACACAAACCAAAAGGCTGTGCTGGTCCTAGAAGTCTTGACTGTCACAGTTTAGTAGAAGTTTTATCTTGCTTTACCATCTTATTTTAAAACTATAATCTAAAACTCGGGATATTGTAATGCCACTACTTAATGCATTGTGGTGCCAGCTGTAGTAAATAAGAGCAGCAACAGTCATCTTGAATCTCCATCCATCTCTCTTACATGCATGTGCAATAGCTTTTCCAGCTGAGAACAAAGCGCTGAGTGTAGCAGACTCAGCTCTCCTGGTAAGTTTGCTGCCTGACTGATTTCAGATATGTTCTTCTGAGCTCTAATGATGTGGAAAGAGCAGGATACCGTTACATTTGTTATGCTTTGAAAATGAGGAGGAGCCAGTTGCAACAGAAATGCTACTTTCTTCCTCCTGAGTGGTTACCGGTGTGACTTCTTTTAAAGGTAAAAGGTGCGTAGCATAATGTAGCCAAAACACATCCTGGAGCACACAGCAAGAAGGGGCCACAGCTCACCGTAGCAAAATAACAAGTACTGCAGAAGTTATGAGAGAAGTGGATTTGGTCCTCATGTGCATGAAGATACTCTAATTTCACTGGTGAAAGGCCTGAATAGGCTATAGTTTTCCAGAAACATATCATTCTTCAGCCTAAAAATTCCTGCATGCCTGACTGAACTGACCTAGGACATAAAAGCAAAACTGGTGGGACTTGGACTGTTACTGAAAAGTGCCCTCTTTGATATCCTGAGGCCTTATTTTCCTCAGATGAGGGATGCTCAGCGATAAGCATGCTGCTTTTCACTTTGAAGCAGGAAACAGCATCAAGGTTTTCCTATTTCTGGTGTTTTGGTTCATGTGCAGGGCAGAGGGATGTTTCCATGAACTCTAATCAGTTATGAAAGAAGCCCAGAAATTCCTGGGCACAGAAAAGCCTTTCTGTGAGAACTGTAATAAATAACATTAAATGACTTGGATTTTGTTGCACCCAAATTTTTTTTTTGTAGGAAAAAATAAAGAATAGAATGTGTCCTCAGCCTTTTTGACTTTTTACTAAAATCCTAACTTACTGTCTGCACTATAAAAATCTTTTCACACTTTTTTTATACCCAGGTAGTGTTACAATTGCATTCCCGCCCTTTCCTGCAGTTTTTGCTGATGAGACATAGTGCAGTAAGTGTTGTGAGAATCATAGACGTCCCCTTATATATATATGAGGGCTTCTCACTCTGGTTTATGAGCATCTTTTCCTCAATTAAGCTGAGGATGATTATTTAAAACAGTTGATTTTGGCCAGATTCCAAAATATAGGTCTTAACACAGCACTGTTTCCCAGTGGTCTCATTAATTACATGAGCTTGTAATAGCATCTAAAAGATTTGCAGCTATAGTGTCACTTTTTTTTTCATTCAGTGCATCTTGTGCTTTGTGGCCTTCTACAGTAAGTAATTTGAAGGCGTTTAACCTGCTCTCCCAGTTTATCAAACAAACAAAGCAATTGCCCAAGCACAGCAAGATTTTCCTGAGATGAAATGGCTCAGTCCAAGTGCTTCCTTTGATTAGTGTCCAGTCACATTTTATCTGACCTCAAAATCTTACAGCTGCTGCATTAACTTCCAAGCTACTGTGGCAAATATGGGTTGTCCTTTTGATTTCTGGATATCAGAAATAAATAATAATTTGATTGCAGCTTTCCAAGGTGTATAAAGGAGTCTTGCTATGGAAGTGCTAGTGGAAGTCAGTGGCACATGGGCATGTAAGGGTCTTGATTGCCTTTTGAAATTCTTGATCTGAGTCTCCAACAACAGGAATTAGCCAGGTAGTAATCTGAGAAAGGGACTTGCTTCTTGCAGGAGTCTCTGTGCCCTGGTTCCCAAAATAGAATAGGTTTTGTATCCATTATGGGTTTTGTTCATGCATTGTAAGTCCATCCTTTAAAGATACATAATAAAACAATATAATTAGATTTTACATCTGTAGTAGGAAATCCAGTTTATATCAGAATGCTCTTTTACAGTGAGAATTTTATGATTCAGCAAATTCAGTGTTTCTTCCATGCTCAATTAACTGCCTTTAATCTGTTTTGGTGCTTCAGTGTTGGTATAATAAGCAGATCAAATATAGTTTGAATGCTTAAATTGAAGTGAATGTCCCTGATTTCAAACCATCATCCCATTGTGTTCAGTTCTGTGATTCATTCTTTGGTATACCTTTATTCCTTAAAAGAAAATTGTCTTGTGCTGTGATGAAACATGAGAAATTCTTTAAGTACTGTAGGATTTTGCTTGTTTAAACACCATCTGCCAGCTGTCCAGAGTCGTCCTACCACACTGCAGTCGTTCGTTCCATAATCATTGCTTTCCGGTGATGGGATTGTACTTCTGAGTGAAGCCCACAAACCTCTGTCACCTAACCCCTTCTTCCATTTTTAAGTATAATGGTAAAGACTAATCTCTTGTTATTTGTGGTGATGTGCAAAGGAGAAAAATCCTTTTACTCTTGAGGATTGATAAAGTGAAGGCAGTGGCTGGGTTGGTCAGTTGTCCGTGCTGTGACTCCATTGCTGTGACTTTGTCACTGAGTCTTTGCTCTTCTGTTGGAGCCTCTGTAAGTAACATTGTATGGTATATGCCAGAGTCTCAAATACTGTCATGCTTTAGAAATTATTTTTGCTTTAAGTTTGTTCTAGCTTACATAATTGGTCATATTATAACAGTATAAACTCTGGTTTTACTTGCTTTGATTGTTTAGGTTCTTTCATGTGGGAAAGCTTTAAAAATAAGCTCTTGCCAGACACTGTGCGTGCAAGTTTGAACTTTTCCTGTTTTCCTCAGAGCTGTTTCCTCCTTGCTGTCATACACATGTGGGAACAAGTGCACGGTTGAGGAAGTTAAGTAATTTGGTCTCTTTCAAACCTTTGATGACCTAAGCTGCAGTTTATATGAACATTAGTTGTTCATTTAAAATATCTGTATGCATTTGGCTCTCACATAGTCGGGAGTTGATGGAGGGGAAATGGAGAACAAGACTGTTCTTGCTGTTAGTAGGAGAGATTTTTCAAGAAGATGCATAATACAGAGGTCTTGCCTTGACCCAGCTGACAGAAAAATATAGCATGCCTTTTCAGTGTGCAGCATTTCTGCAGCTCCTCTTTTCCAAAGGAACTTCTAGAGGGAAAATGGTAAAATAAAGATGAGAAAATATGAGATCCTGACCTGATTTTATTTTTTTTTTTTTTTTTTTTAGAAAAAGCAGGATATGGGCAATATGCAGATCTGTTCCAACTAAGATGTCATGCAACTGCATGCAAGCTACTGGGTTTTTCTCCTGATTCTTGATGTGCTTTGTATTCCCCAAAAGCATCCACAACCCCTTACAAAGCTGTTGTCAAATGACCTTTTAGTGTTGATGAACTGTGCAGTTGCAGATAGTTTGGCAGGAGGTTCATCTCCCTTAGTTTAGACATCTAGAGGTCATCTGGATTTTCCTGATTAGTGAACAGTTGTCAGGAGCCTCCAAAGAGCAATTCAGTTCATCTTGTCCTAATGTAGGTCATTTAGATGTGGGGATGAATTGCCTTTCCAAGTGGATCTGGTTTGGGATTTGTCTTGATGTTGCATGGATCATAGAAGTTCAGACACTGTCTGAGACAAGATGCTCTGCTTTAGGCAGGTAATGAATCTCATTCAGCATGCTCAATAAGGATTTTCTTAGCATTGCGTGACAGTAAGCTTATGCCGTCACAAACCTGAGACATAAGAGTAAGTAAAATAGAAAATGTCCTGAAAGGAAGGCAGGGAACCCGAATTCAAGAATTACAAGTCTGAGGTTGATGAACAAATGGAGAAAAAAACAAGCCTGAATTTGGCTGAGGCTGTGACTTCTGGTTATCGTCTTTAGAAAGATAAGTTTCTGAACATTTCATAGACCATCCCAGCTGTGTGCGACGTTCCTCCAAAGAGCCAGAGGCAGCTTTCTGATACGTGCAGCACAGCCTTGCAGATCAGCCTAGCTGAAGCCTTACAGCACTCAACTTTAAGTTCCCCTCAGGCTTAATTTCTGCAATGTGGAATGAGTAATCCCTTTAGATTTATATTTGCATATTGCTCTCTTTAGGCTCCTTTTGTGCCAAGTGTTTATGCTAGTTAATTATTAGTCAATAATAACTGTATTTGTCTTTACTTAAGCTTCACATCTCCCCCTTCATCAGAGGTGCAGTTGTTAGATGGCGCAAAGCACTAGAGGTTCAATTTGGTCAGTGAGAAAGGAAGGGGAATTTCCAGGGGTCCTACTTAGACCAGAAAGAAAGTAAACTGTAGTAAAGTATGGCAATCTCTAATCAAGTAAATCTGAAAGGGTATGAGCTTTATTAAAATTTGAAGAGTCTTTGCCACTTATATATTGCTTTGATATCACTTCCCGTGACATTTGCAGCGAGGAAGGCTTCTTATTTCTTCAGTATCGAGCCACAGTTAGTGCTGTTGGTACAAGCAATAGGCACTCTAACCTCCAAGCAGATCGAATTCCTGTTTTCACTCAAACTCATCCTGCGAGGTTAGAAGCAATAAAAGTATTTCTGGAAGGAGTGATGAATTCCTTCCCTATTCAGTTTATATGTAGCTGATGAAATATAAACAGCTCTCAGGTGCACGAGCTCAGCAAGGAGGTGGGCCGCTGTCCCAGTGTCTTATACAAACCAGTATAAGATCGGGAACACGAGCAGTGGATGTGTATCATTTTTGCAGATAATGGAGGGGGAGCATCTGAGCCTCCCTGCTGTATAAATTGAATTGTGTGTTGCTTTGGCCCTGAGATTATGAAACCGTGTCTTAACTGCAAAGGGTTTAGACATCTTAACCAATATTGAGCACTGGTAACAGGGAACAGCTTTCTCAGAGGTGGTTATGTAGCAACTATTGGCAAGTACATTGAATGCTTATTTGCAGTCACTGTAATTTGAATATGATGTTCAGACTTCTAAGCTGTCTGCTCCTGCATCAAAAGAAAATGATTGCTCCTTTCAGTTGTAAATAAATTCATGTTTTAGTTGAGGACACTTATGGAAGTGGAGAGCAAAAAGAGCAATTTATTATTAGATCTGTCACTTTAAAATATGTTCCCACTTTGATTCTACTTTGAAGCATTCTCCTTTGAAGCAGCATTAAAGTATTTAAATATGTACGAGTCCTAGCAGGGGGAGATTACAAGTTGTGACACTTCGTAACCTTGGGGGTTTTTATTTTTCGCATTTTTTTTTTCCAGGGAATTACTGTAAGTGTTTTTTTATTGCTTGGAATAAAAATGGCCATCTATTTAAAACTGCATAAAGATGTTTTTCCAGTGACTGGAAAAAAAAACTTGTTATGTGTATATATATATATGAAGTAGAAGCTCGTTTGTATAATTAATTACACCCCACTTTATCATGCAGATCATGAAGCTTCTGTCTAGCAATTTTTAGAATATTTTTTGCAAAGGCTTACACATACCTTGTTAGTTTCAAGTTTGCTCCTAATTGCAAGGTATGCAGCACACGCTGTAAGCTACAGAAGTGTTGTTAGTTTTCATGCTGTTTGTGCCTCGTATAAACTATTGTCAGAAAATTCTCTGCAGTCAAGTAAAAATTGCCACGTCTCTCAGACATCTTACATTTGCTGATTTATAGGTTAGAAAAGCAACATAATTAAATCAATGTCTCATGAAGATAAGAGGAGGAAAAAACATCCTTGCTTTATATGACTTGCAAGGTAAAATGCATTTGGAAACTGTGAAACGCTTAAGAAATTCACGGGCTCAATTCTGCACATTCCTCAGATTTCTGTCTTGGCCCCGTGCGCCCGTGTTTCTGCATCGCTGGCCGCCCTGGTTCTGATCTTAGCTTGCTTTCTGACTCTTGCAAGGCTTTGAGCAGGGCCTAGAGGAGAGGCTGGGAGCAAGTACAAAAATAAGCAGCACAGAACCAGTTCCTTTGAATTGTGTGGCTGTTTGGTTGAAGATAAGTAAATGAATTCACCAACCTTTGCCTGCAGGACTTAAAATTTCAAATGCCTGTGACTGAATTTCCCATACGCTTCTCTGCTGAGAACTATTGTTTTACAGTGTTGTCTCTCAGTGATCCGAACATGCTGGCTTCGTGTGTTTAACTCTTGAGGGATACAGTGAGACTTTTTTTGTTCAGGCACTTCTGTAAAATGTTTCTAAACACATACTAGTCTAATATTTTATTCCAGAAACTAAAGAGGAAAGAATTCTGCTTGTGTTACAGTAACCTGGAAGGCGGTACGTAGGACCAGAAATCAAACCCAGAAGACCCACTGTATGAGAAGTCATGTCCTTTCGCCTCAAGATCTCTGTCTGCAAAGCAGCAGTATTACTGATTCCTCCTCTGTCATGTTTTGGCGAGCGGAGGCTGTGTGACAGTACTGAAACTTTAGCAAAAAGGGGTTTGCATCACGTTCCTGGCTTCTGTGTTTTATGAGAGTTGTTTACCCCCAAAATAAAGAGCTGCATCAGTACAGTTTTTGAAGCAAAATTTTGAGTTTGGTTGTTTTTTTGTTTTTGTTTTTTTTTTTTATGCCTCAGATTTACCTTCAACATCACTGAAGTCTTATTTTACTTGGTTCGGTTTTACAGAGGCCAAAAAAATGCAGAGCTGATTCCACAAGCCAAATGATTTTAAATGGCAGTTGAGAAAGAACGTTAGTAAGGCAGAATACTATTTAATAAAAAAAAAAAAAAAAAAAGCTTTTGGAAGTTACAAAGTAATCAGATGTCCAGATGTCAGTTTAGGAATGTATTTTAAAGAGGATAGAGGAAAATATGCCATACATAATAAGAATCTTTGAAAAATAATGCACTTTATATATAGGGGGAATCAATGTTCATCTGTTTTCTTCTCCCTGCATTGTATAAAAATTCTTCCAAGGTTTTACATTGAATCTTTTAGAAAAGACCACAGCAAATATCAACAAAAAAGAAAAAGCAATCTATTGTAGTAAAGCAGGTATTATATTTCAGTAATGTGAATGTTAGGTGATAAACAAGCTGTTTACAATTGTAGACACTATTAGAAGAGGCTAACGAAATGTTAGCATGTCTGTTGATGTGTAGGGACCATAAACTCCAACTGTATCCTCTGATAATCTACATGAAATTAGGTTTCTAAAGAATGTGATGGCAGTATGTCCCAGATGAAACTACTGTGGTCCCAAGAAGGGATGTAATCTGTTCACTAACAAAGAACAGAAGCAAAAATTAAGTGCTTTTCTAAGCTCTAAATTCTGGTAAGAAACAGCTAATTTTTATGCTAGTAAGAGTATTTTCTTAATGGGCAAAACAAACTCAAAAGAAAAGTTTGACTGTTATGCTTGAGCGTGTAATATGTTATTTGTTTTACAGAAGTGAAGATGCAGTCAATCAGATGGCTGTTACTCCTTTCCCATTACCTTCCAGCTCCCACTCTTCTATTGAGGTAAGGTTTATGGGTTGTTTTTTTTAATTAGGGATTGCTAAATTAGATGGATTATCATAATTAGCAGTTCATTATAAATTCGTGCACCTTGTCTAATTAAACCTGAATCATAAAATGCCTTGGATAGGAACTTGACCTAACAGACATACTTTCCCCTGTCTCTTCTTTATTGATTTCATCATTACTGAAAGGGCTGACGTGGCATTAGTGACAGGTATTAAACAGGTTATTGCTATACAGGTGGAAGAAAAGTCTCCAAATGAAAACCTTGCCATCTCCTATTCTGCTCCTTTTTCAGCTGGTTAGAGTAGTCATGGTGAGGATCTTTTGCCTGGAACATGGATATCCTCCTACAGAAGAGAAATGAGTGTTTTTCAGGAGAAAGCTCCCACCTTTCAAGTTTCTTTTCTCTCAGAATACCCTCCTATCAGCATCTCTAAAAATGAAGTAGGGATGACCAGCAACTAGCTATAGTAAAAGTGGTCACTGTGTTTATGGTTTGCATTACAAGAGCCCCTTGAGACAATCCCAGCCTGAGAGCCCTGCACCACCACTTTGTCCTGTGCCCCAGCATCGGACTCCCTCACTCCTGCTCAGTTTTTTCCTGCAGGCGCAGATGATGGCTGTTTAAGCAGTGAGCTCTAGTACACACTGTTGTAGCACACAGTGCAAAAACTTCCTCAGTATGGTAATGTTACCAGTGTTTTTCTTCATTATGGTTGCTATCTCAGCCCCAGTGTAGGCTGATTGCTCTCTTGTGCACCATGAATCTCTGCAGTGTCACCACATTGTTATCATTTTGACATCTCGATATGGTGTAACTAAATTTTCTAGATAAAATACATGCTTAGCCTTGCTGTTGCTTTTTAATTCTATTTCTATTTGAGCTAATAAAGCACAAGATGTTTTATAATTCAATTGGGGTTTGGTCTTGCCTTGAATTGATAAATTCATGTGCATTGAATTCCTGGTATTTCAATAAGCATTACTGTGATCCCACAGCACTAGTCCATGCTAGGTACCGCTGGATGGATCTCCTGTTCACACGCTTGCTATTGCTTTCCAGATTATACTACCACTGATGGCTACTTCCATGCAGGCGTAGAGCTGTACTGTGCAAGAGCTGCTTAGTTTTTGTTTGGATCTGAGTCATTTTTGGACAGTCCTTTTGGCTTTTCGTTCTCTCTCCTGTAAAAGCAGCGTGTCCCAGGTGCAGCTGGTGGATTGCAAATTACTCTACAATTTACAGAGCCCAAGTTAATTTTATTTTTGTTGACTCTCTAATACCTGTATTTGTTCCCAGCTTTGCTTAATATTTGTGTCTTCAGGATGAACCACAAAGCTTTGTTAAGGCACATTCTGTGCAAGGGTCAAATAACTGTAATTAGACTCTACCAGCATGTGGAAACCAAAGCGCTCAGCTTCATGTGCAATGTTTGCCTTTAGAGGTAGATGTTTGTGGGTTGAGTTTCAAGCATTAATGGCAAGATCTTATTATTTACATTGTGTCTGTTTTATAAGTAAATGCAGGTTTTGACTTCTAGCTAGTATCTTTTTATTATATAAAATAAATGTAACCAAAAGATACTACTGTTATATAGAAACTTATATTGCTTTCCTTTGTCAGCTACTCCTGTCTTTAAATAAAGCAAATCAAAACTGACTGTGCATTATATCTTGAAATTATATCTTCAAATATCTTTGAAATACCAAATAAATATTTAACATTGTGTGTTAGTTACACTGTGCAGGAAACTCGTCAGATCACATTAAATAGCCTGGCTAGTGTAACAGAATACCAGGGTGCCATAGTTACCACGTACTGTTGTGTCAATTTTCTTCATCTTGTCTCTTTATCTTCATAAGGTATTTTAATATGGAAGGTGATAAACAGTAAATATGCCTTAAAACAGAGTCTTGCTTCATTGCATGGAGTTCCAGGACAGGATAGGAATGGGTTGTGGTGTAATACTGTGGGCAAGCCACCAGAAGCAAAGTCTATTAAATATTAATTACTGTAAAATATCTGTTTCATATCTGTTTTTAAAAAGTTTCATTCATCAGAAAGCCACAGAATGAGGTATTTTGTTGCAATACTGAATATACTGAATAGAATGAGCCTTTGTACAAATGCAGAGGTACTTTACCCACTCAAGTGACCATCAAGACATTTGCGTAATTCTCATTGTGCACTTAAATGTAAATTGCCTAATGAAAATTCAGAAACAATTTTGCTTCTAGGACTGCAGATCTTGAAATTTGATTTGTTACACAATAGTCTTATTTTGTTTTGCAAGAGAGAACAGCTCCAAGTTCGGATCAAAGGCTTAAGTGTATTAAAACTATTTTAAAACAAAGTAAATCAAAATACTAGATCAAAAATCTTTTCAGATTTGGGACCTTAGTGGTTTCAAAAAAGGAAGGAGAATTAACATGTTAAATTTTGCATGTAACCGAATTAACGATACTCTAAATTCTAACAATGTTTTCCCTGAAAAGGTGCCATTCCTTTAATGTGCTGAGCATGCATGAGACCCTCCCTCCCAACAGAAGTCTGGAGAAGGCGTCTTAATACAAACTCAACAGTTTTCAGCTGATAGGGATTAGTATGGCCTTGAAAGTTGACCCAGATCTGCACCTAAGTGCTCGTATTGGGCTACCCTGATAAATAAGTGCTAGTATTGGACTGCCTCGGGGTACTTCGGGCCAGCCAAGTGGAGACCAAGGTGTGTCTTTCTAAACTTGTACCGCTTATTTGTCTCCTGACATTAGGATGCTTTAATTGTGGATCTTTTTACTTTTTCATGCTGCTACTTGTTTAATAAAAACAAAAGAAAAGGTAAAATTGTCTAATTTTTTTCTTGAGCTATTACAGGGATCATAGCTGTGTTTAAAAACTGTTATCAATCCTTTCTGCCAGGATCACGGTGGCACTGAACCTGCAAGCAGCGAAGAAGACCCGAATTTGGAAGTTCTCATGAAGAGTTTGACTGATGAGGAATCCAAAAAAGCTGTAAGTGACTTAAAGCAATATTTAATGATGATTAGAGCTTAGGAGATGGAGGCTCATTGGCTTGCTTTGTTTGCTCTCTGCCTTTGTGTTGGAGTATTACAGAACACTTTTGTCAAATAATATCCAGTACATGTAAGAGCAGAATCAAGCTCTTAGCTTCACATATGTAGGCTGTTTTCATGAACTAAGCAGTCAGTAAAATTTGTTAAAATATTGAGATAAGAGTTTTTATGTAGCATTTTGGCCCTCTCAAGTTCTTTCTCAGTGAGGGGATTGAGTTTCCACTCTTGCCATCCATGTGTGGCAAACTTCAGAAAAAAAGCGTGGTCTGTAAATCATATTCTTATTTATATTCATAGCTCCATAAATTCTAAGGCCAAAATGTCTATTATCATAATCTAGTCTTGCCTCCTGAATAACATAGCTATAGAGTTACTCTCAGTAATTTCTACATCAAGCCCATAACTTCTGGTTTAATGTGGTACTGTCAGTGTACACTGTAATAAATACTGAGCTTCTCATTGATACAGATGGAGTTTTTTGTTTTTTAATATGTCCAGACTGTGCATTATCAGAAATCTGAAAGTCCTTCAGGGTGCAGCTCTAATGTCTTTTTCTAGACTCTGTATTAAATGTTTAAAATGGAAAGCTGCTAAACATGCTGAAGGGTGACTAACCTAGAGGTACATAAAATTTGCTGAGACAGTCTTTTTGTCCAACAGCCTATTCCTTTTTCAAGGAGTGCATTGGCCAAGGCTTGCTGTGCATGCACAGTGTCTGTGTGCTGTCCTCAGCTAAGGAAACCTGACATTTCTGGATTTATTTTTTTCCTTAGATGCCTTCTTCTTGCTCCATTGTGTCTTTTACAAAGAGTGTCCTGGGTTTTGCAGATAGAAATTTTGAGTATACATAATGTTCTATAGCTAGTAAATATTTAATGAGTCTGTGAACTCCAAGAGTTAGGAAGTGTTATGTGCTAATCAAGCATCAGGGTTAACCACCCATGTAAAATGGATTGGTTTACATTCCTAATGGATTATGAAAAAATTGGATTATTTGTATTTGGTAGCCTTGTGCAGAATCTTCCTTTGATGTGCTGGAATATAAATGAATCAGACTTTTATTGAATGTATTCACAGGTGCAATTCACCTGCTTTTATTGCTGTTCTTTCTCAACTTGGCAAACTTTTGAGGGATTACAAGTTAATATGAAAAATTGCTCATAGACTGAAGTGGATAGAATATATATAAAATGTATTGTACAAAACTGAACTCTTGGTGTAGGATATTGTGCAGTGCAGCTTTTTGAAAGGTACTAGAGGAAGCATGAATTTAATGGGGAAGAAAAAAATTTGCAGCAGTCCAAGATAGGTGTAGAGGGAAGATGCTGCTGCAGCAGGGAACCCAGAATATATTGGCAGCTTCTTTTCAAACTGGAAGCAAAAAAGAAGGGAACTGTGGAGCCAAAGGGTAGTAGTTACAGTATTTTAGACCAAAAGGTTAAAAAAAATAAAAAGGTAAAGCGTTGGTGGTAAGAAGAGACAAAGGCATGGATTTGGTGAGAGCCTCTAGATAAGGAGAACATCAGTATAGTACTTAGGGGTTTTTTTTCCCACTTTTACCAAGTTATCTCATCTTTCCACTTAAATTGTTCGTGTAACAGCAACCGGCTGATGCAATTTACTTTTTACCTTTGGAATTCAAAGCACTTTATCCAGCAGGCCAGTATTATTAGCCCCACTGAGGCACAGAGGGGAAGCAACCTGGTCCCAGGTCACTGGCGAGACCAGGAGGCAGTGAGTGCGTCGCTTCTGGCTGCTGGGTAGGACATTTGCTTAGAGGTGACTTACTAATTTTTCCATTAAATAAATAGATACTGAGAAGTTGCAGGCTAGGAGGTGGATTTAGAAAAGTATTCAAATGCCTATAGATCCAACTGCTCGTTATAATGCCTTCAGTTGGGCCAACCCTTGGTTTAGAGGCATAAATGGGTGAGAAATAGTGGCAAAAGCCAGTTTCATAATCTCAGAGTTTTCTTTCAATCAGGATTTTAACACTACGTGGCAAATATTTCTAAGTAAACCTTATTTTTGTAAATGCTGATGGCTGTGATCAGTCCCTTCTGACCGGAAGGAAATGGGTTTGTAGTGGTATTGACTTTAAGACTTCGACTTTGCAGCACAGCACAAGACAGCTCATTATTTTGAGGAAGAGAGGTTTCTATTGCAGTCTTTTAATGACTGTTGAGGCAAAAGGACACAGTACCTTGTTTTTCATAGCATGATGGTTGCTACTAGAGCCTAATGCTACTTCACAGTTATTGAATTTCTCAGTCATGTCAGGAGAAATCAGGAATGTAAAAGTCAACAAGTAAGATCAAGTTCACTGAGTAAATAAAAAGTATGTGCTTATCAGCAGAGATCTTCCACAAGTATGTACAGCTCAAAGCACAGGCAGGATGTATTACCAAGTGACAGCTGTAGTAAAAAAAAAAAAAAAAAAAATTAAAAATTCACATAATTATCCATTTGTTGCTGATAAATTTGTCATTCCCAAGATACTTTTTGTTGTCACTTCATCACTTTATATTTTTTAAAGTTATATAATGGACATCATTGTAGACTCGGATGATAAGAGAGGGGAAAGAAAACAACTTTATTTCTGAACTGGAGCCAGTGGAAGTGTTAGGCAAAGTCTGCATGCTTACTTGCTGAGGTTTGAGGTGGCCTGATTGAAGGTTGTGGTTTTCTGAGGACTGTAGCTATCTTGCTTTCTATAAGGTGTCATTGGAAAAGAGTAGATATACGGGGCTTTGAGATGCTCTCGAAACTTTTAACTTTACAAAGGTGAAAATGGCTTGAGCGGTCGTTGTGTGTGCTCTGAAGCATCTTACATCATTAGCGTCCTGGCAGAGCGTGTACCTAATTCAGTGTCTGGTAGGTGGGATAATTAAACTGATGTTTGGTATGTGAGAATGGATTCGTTTTCCTTAAAAGATCTGAATTTGGGACAATAATCTGTTTTCACCGCAAACAGAAAACATGTCCCTGTAACACTGGCAAAGAGGAGGGGCTTCATAACAATTATTTTGGATACATTTGAGAGAATTGAGTTAGCTTAAAACAGTTGGGTGGCAGGCTTTTGACAAATGCTGGGTGTACAATTCAGTGCTTGAGGGGCTGGAAATCTTTTTATTTTGTTCGGGTAACTAGCGTAGTCTGAGTTAAATGGAGAAGATTAGAAAGATTTAAAGGTGATACTTGGTGCTTACTTGATTTGCAAGATGAAGTTTCAGATTTTAGTCACAAATCAGAATGAAAAATGGAAGTATGAAATAATTTTTCATTGCTCTTTAAAACAATCTCTCATAAAATGACAAATCTGTCTTCCCGTTTCTCCCCTGACACCTCTGAGAATACAATGAGATCACCACTTTATCTTTCTTCTTGTTATCCATTTGGATGATAGTTACAGTTGTACAGTTACAGCAAGCTTGGAGAAAAATGCGGGGGGAAAAAAAAAAATAAATCCTGTGGGGCTTGGCATGATTTAACATAATAAAACTCTAGGAAACAAGGCCAGTATTTTCAAGTTTGGTTGCCTAAAATTTTTTCATTTTTTTTTTTAATGTGTGAATTGTCATCTTAATTAGAAATTCTTTTGAGATGCAGAATATCTCTGTTTTCTTTTGAAGTTGGTACTCAGATTTACTGAAAACTAGGCCTGTTTATCAGGTTTTTTTTAACATAGGGTAAGATAACTAACTAATGCTGTGATTAAAGTGGCCTAAGTTTGGCGAAGAGCTAACAAGGAGAGGACACTGTAACTGTCTGAAAGCACTTGCAGGAGTAGGAGAGAAAAAGTCGTTTTTATTGTATTGCAAGGATATGGAAAGAAATGAGGATACAGGGGTCTGGGATTGAAGTGCCATTGTTTGAGATATTTATAATGAGGCTGGATGATGCATTTTAAGCAGTTCCTTTATTTAAGATCTGGCAGCACGCTCAGTGCTGCTGAGGACTACTGAAGAAGGGAGGGGGAAGGAGAGAACAGATGACTTTGAGCCCCTTCCTGCTGTAGGCACCCAAGGGTCTGTACAGCTACGTGCGTGCTAGGGGCTCGGCACACACACACACACACACACACACACACACACACACACACACTTTGGAGCAGGATTGCTGTCCTGGTCGCCCCAGAGAAAGCGCTTCCTCCTTCTTTAGAGCTTCATATTGCTCAGGAACAATATAGACCGTGTGTGGTAATGTCCTCCCCTTCCTTACATTGTGTGTCTCCAGAACTGTTGGGTATGTTTTTAATAATTCCTGATATTCCCGGTATTCATACTAGCTTTTCCTCTTTCAAGTTCTGGGCTTCGGCTTTGTGTTGTGCTACAAATGTACACAAAGAAATATCACTGTGTTTGCCTGGGATCATCATTCTGAGTTTTGACGGATATTTTATTTAAGGTAATGAGGCATTTTCAATACACCTGGCTTTCTTTTTTGACTTTTTAGGATGTGAAATGTAAAGCTGACAAACCAGTGGTGGTGGATCAGCAGGAAATGGAGGAGCAGCTCTCTGAAAATGTATGTGTGTTTATGTTAACTGATAAGGGGGGAGTTACGGAGGCCTGATCTAGTTGAAGATTGAATGATTTATGGGAGGAAGGGGTTAACTGGGGAGACATTAAAAGCATTTTCTTGGTGGAAACTTAAAAATGTACTTGCTTCTCTTTAAGTATGTGGAAAGAGTCACACAGGCTAATGTCAAGGACATTCTTTGCTGTTTAAAAATAAAGCAAAACAAAACAAAAACCAAACCCACATTATTTGGTATGAGAGGCACAACTGAGAAAGGTGAAGCCCTGTCCCTGACTTCCGTCATGAGCATTTCTGGAAGCACAGTTATCCAGTCATCCTTATTTTCCATTTACTTATGAAGATAAAATTTTCAGTTCATATATGCTTATTGCTTGTTTCTCCTCTGTTGATTCAGTGGATACGTACGTAAGGTACGATAATCAACAACTAATGATAATGTCCACATAGCATGCCTTTCTGTGATTGATAACTGATCTCTTTTGCTTCTGCTTTGCTTTTAGGTCCTCAACCAGACCAAACAATCCAAATCTTCAACGAAAGTACCAGTCAATTTACAGGAGATACCCCTGGTGCCAGCACCTACTTATCTTTCTCCAGAGGCAGAAGTCACCAGCCGTAGTATGAATCAGTTATTTTTTTCCACCAATATGGTGTATATTTAGTACCCTAACCCAGGATGGCTTTTTTTCTTTTTTTTTTTTTTTCCAGATAACTTTTGCTGAGATTTTTTTCTTTGAACATCTAATGATCTATTTGAAGTTACTTTATAAAGTATATTTTTCTCTCTTCTTAGAATTTTTGAGAGCTTGAAGGTGTCTTTGCTTGTTTTTCTTGACTTCTATGTACAAAGGTGTTGTTCCTCTTTTTAATTAAAATAGGAGGAAAGGCAATGTGGGGCATCCCATGCATTCCATGGTGCTGGAACACAGCCTTATCTGTCCTGAATGGAATGCACCTTGCCGTCGTGAACTGAATTGTATAGGTTATAACTGAATTTTACTTCCAGAATTTGAGTCCTTCTAATTTAGAGACTTTAGAAGTGACTCAGAGTAGTCTTCTAGTTCCGTTTCGATCAGTAAAGATGAAGAACAAAACGCAAGAATTTAGTTGCTCTCATATGATTCCCTTGATGGTTTTCATTTTCTTATTGCATAGTGTGACTGACTTCTTTACCTTTTCATGTTCTTAGGTGTCTTTCCACCTCCGTTGCCTGTGGATCCGGCAACATGTCCTATAGTTCCAGGGCAGGAGATGACTATAGAGATATCTAAGGGTCGGTCAGGCCTAGGACTCAGCATCGTCGGGGGGAAAGACACTCCACTGGTGAGTTTCTGTTAAGCTAATATTTACTGTCTCTGTTAAAGAATAGGAGACAACGAAAACATAGAAACTAATGATGCTATTAATCTCTGATTACTCTAATGAATTCTTCAGTGCAGGGAAGAGAAACCAGCAACTACAATCTCCAATAACAAACTGATAATTTTTCCTTGTCTCAGATCAAGTGTTTTCTGTCCTTGTTTATATTGAAAGGTTTGTGTTTCAGTTATGCTTTCTGCTATAGTCAAAGTTTACAAATTTGTATTCTTTTTTTAACCATCTAACCATTGTGAATTAAGCGTTTCAAGCAGGTAAGTTACAAGAGTGATTGGACTAGAAATTAATGTCACAGAGGTAAAGCTACTTCAGCAAGGTTAACACCTCCACCTTAAGAACGTAAATGCTTAGTAGCTGTTTAAACAAACTGTGATTTATGTCCCTGCCAGCAAAAGCCCTTGCTGAGCACAGGTAAATCAAAGGTAATCTTTTATTGTTTTCTGTGTCCTTCTGCTTAATCTTGCTCTTCGCTATGCTGTTTTTAAAAAAGTTATCTTCAGCTAAATTAAAATGTATCAGTTCAAGTGTAAACTCAGCAACTTAGTTATGCTAAACCCTTCTCTGCCTCTGCTGCTGCTATTTCCACCTCACTTCCCATTTAAGAGATGCTATGTTACAGTATAACAGAATGTCAGACTGCGGGTTTTTTTAATGTCAAATTCAGTTCTTTCAGTAGTGTGCTGCAGAGGTGTCTTTACTGGGTTCTCCTGAATCCCCTGCTGCAGAGACACTAAGGCAATAGAGCTGCACTGTTACATGCAGTTGTTCCCAAAAATACCATGGTGGTGCATCATTAATCAATGAAGAGCTGTGAGTGTCAGCAGCTACAGACAGTTGCAATGTAATAATCCTTTTCCAGACCAAGAAAAAAGAAGGAAAACAACTGGAGGAAGTTGAAAGGAAAAATAAAGTTTTGTTATGCAAAATATAGGCTGTATCTTTTACAGTATTAAAGCTGAAATTGGAAAAGGTTCTGCTTTTGGTCCCATTTATCCAAGTCTCCAATTATGTCGAGTTTGGATGAATTGCTCTGTTTCGCATGGAGATAGGTCTGAGTTATGCTGAAGGCTTAAATCAGCCTGTATGGTTTTCACTCTGTCCAGCCATGCACTGTTTTGTACCCAGTCCATTTTTTGTCAAACTGCTCAGTATTGAGTAAATTCAAATAAGAAGTTCAGCATTAGTCATCTTTCTGCTTTTTCATTTAACTGGAATTTGGAAATAATACATGGCAGTCTGTCAGACGCAATCTGGTACATGTCTTTCATGAAATTCTAATATAAATAAATGAAAATTATAAATACCTGCTTTACAGAGCAGATGAGAAGAATGCAAAGGATTTTATTCTTTAAATTGAGTAAATGGTTTTGGTTAAGTATTATACTTCCATTGGTTTATTCATTAAAGTGTCCTCCTAGAAATTTATTTTAAAAATCTATGCCCTTGATTGCAGTAACTGAAATTCAGGAACAGAGGGAGGTCCGACTTCCCACATATCTGATCCCTGCATTACAGTCCCTATGAAAATGATTCCCTGCTTCTTTTCCTATTTCAGAATCTGCTTATTTAAAGGCAAGCAATGTTGTTTCATAGGAAGTGAGATGCTTTTGTGAAACCACAGTCTAATCTGATCACTTAGCACGTGCAGAGACCCTCTCTGGGATTCTCTGTAACTTGCTGGTCAAAAACAGTGTGTGCAAACCCTTCTCCTCAAAGCAGGTGGCCAGGGTTGTGTCTTTAGCTGGTGGGATCACCATCTCACTGTCTACTTTGTACTACTGATCTCTCCCAGATTATTTTGTTGTGTTCCTTTTTTGCCATGAAGTCAGAAAACCTTTTGTCAAAGAGTTGAAATGAAGTTCACAGAACATAATGAGGAGGAGTAAAAGAAAATACTACTCAGGACGATAGGGAAGTTTCTGTCTTTCTGAGTTTTGTGGATTAGAGAGGAAATACAGCAAAATGGGTACATGGAGCTGAGCGATGTGTCTTGTCCTGCTCTGTCATTTGTTTTTAACTTAGTTATATAGATGGACATCTTCTGTATTTTAAAAAAGGAAAAATAAGTTGACTTACAGCTTCACTGGTTATGTATATGTTATGTTCATAAGCCATAGAAGTTCATCAGTTCTGAAGGTCTCATTGTGTGGTGGAAATTGTGTATCTAAGACCCACTGTTTTCTGCAGTGCAAAGAAATTAAAATGAAGCTATAGTTGGCTTCAGCAGTTTGGGTTTGGTTTTTTAACTATTTTTGAAATGGGAATTGTCAGAACAAAGTCAGAAGGAATGAGAATAGCACCATTTGTAGCCTGTCTCTGCAAGCATGAAGCAGGGATGCTGTCTTTCATACTCATAGTTCACGTGGCGCACAGAGACGATAGAGGTGAGATGCCCTGATGGGACCATGGAAACATGCTCCATCGGGAATGGGAAAAGGCTTGGCAGAGTAGGGGCGAATCTGCAGGAGCAGTGTCTGAGTGCTCTACAGCTGCAGAGACTTTAACCTCTTTGTCCTCTGAGAAAGCAAGGCACGAACACCCATTTCTTCCTCTTTTTTTCTACTGGGATATCTATTTCATACTGCACAGGTGTGTAACTGCCTAGGAAATGATGAAGGACATGAACCCCAGTTCCTAGGATCTCAGAAATAATTTATCAGTATGAGGGATATAGGGAGGCTGCTCCTCAGTAGAACTTGTCAAATCTAAGGTGGCCGTAAGGGCCTTGTCTATGTGGTATTAAAATGCACTTGATCTAAAAATGCTGAACTGAGTGCTCATAGTCAACATCGATGGCACAGCAGCAGCTCACATGCGATGCGAGAGCTCACTTCAGAATATTTTAGATCTTTCTTAAACACATGATGTACAGTCCCAGGTTTTGGAATAATAAATCTGGTAGCCCGCTAAGGGGACGCACTGCTTCCAAATGAAATATAAGGTGCAACTTTTAAGTCATAACCTTAAGAATCTCATCAGAAATCACCAAGTGGAGACTTGAAAAATACAGCCTGTGAGCAGGGAGGTTAATCTGTTCAGGAGGTTGGAAAGTGATGTCTTAACTCGTGTGAAATGGGTTTTGTTGTGAAGACGACCATCCCATTAAACTTTCAAACTCTTCCAAGTTGCATATATTAGAAGCAAGGACTGTGGCTGTGTGCTTAGGGGAGTGGGAGAGCACTACCTGGAAAGACATGGTTGTAGAAAAGGCAGGGGGAAGGAGGGATTGTCCTTGAGAGTTGTCTTCATGTTGTTGATCTTTAGACTGCTGTAGCCCTTAAGCAGTCCTGCTTCATTTTATTCTAAGGGTTGATGCTTATTTTTATTTTTTCTTCACTGTCTTTTGTTTCACCTTCCCATGTGCCCCTGAGAGAACACAACACATGGCCTCTGCTTTAAAGCAATTAAACTGCAGAGTGGAGCTGGCTGAAGTACAGGACTTTCAATTTGGGAGAATATATATATATTTTTTTTTTTTTTTTGGTTGTAGTCCAATCAAACTTGTAAAAGTAACGTCAGAGTGGGAATTTAAAAAAAAAAAAAAATAAAATTAGAAGTGTTTTCAGAAACATCCCAAAACAAGTTTTGAGGCCCTGACTTTGCTCCCCAGGACACCGTCCTGCCCTCTCATCCCCCTGGTTGCCGAATATAAATGCTTGTCAGCTCCACCACTGCTAATAGCAGCCATAAACCTGACAGGGGTGTCCTTGTCACCTGGCAGCTGCCCGTGCCCCCAGAACCGCTCCAGCCGCGGGACTCCCGCCCGGGATTCCTGAGCGCGACAGACCTGCTGGGGCAACGCCTGCGCTGCAAACCCCCGCGCGCCGGGCAGGACGCTGGCGCGTGGGGCTGCCAGCTCCGAGCCCGGACAAGCTGGGGCTCTCGGGTGGATGGGGAATTTCAGCTTTCAGAGCTGGGCGTTCACGGCTGCCAGCCGGTGTTGGCACGGCCAGCCGGCTCGTGGCTGGGGACCGCGTGGGCCCGGGGCGAGTAACTGGCCCTGCAGGATGCAGGAATGGTGGCAGCAGATCGTCCAGTTGTTCACCATGAATTTAGGAAATGCTCTTCAGTTGTTCTGCTTTTGATTCATTGCATTCTGCATCCGTTGTTTCAAGGCAAATAATTTAGTTTCAAGTAACAGACTTTTTCATCTGAAACAGTTTTGCCAGAAAGTTGCTATGAGGTTTTCTTCTTAAATTGTCTGAGAACAGGGCATCGAGGAATTGTTTAAAAAAAAGTATCCTGGTACTCCTCCAGATGGCATGTGGGGTTAAATCATCCGAGCCCCATTATCACCCCTGAGTGAGTGAATACTGTGATGTCTGGTCCAGTTAGCAACTTGCAATGAGCCATTTTCTATAAAACAGGATTGTCAATTTACAAGGATTTTATTCTTGGCAGTACATGGAAAAAGCATCGCTCTAAGATACAAACATTTTCTTAGTAGGTGGGAGCATTGTTTTGCTTCCAGCTGAATAATTTAGTAATGGTTGAGTTGATTACTCATAGTTATTGACTCTATATTTGCTGCCTGGGTGATTAAGACGCTCAGACCTGCCGGAGGGGATTCAGCAGTTTCAAGGCCGGTGGAGGCTGGTGCAGGGACATTCCCCCCAGGCAGAGTTAGAAAACCCTGGGAGGGGAGGAGAGCACAGGGACTCAGCTGCAGCTTGAAATCACAGTTAAGTACTGAAGAGGAACCTACAATATAAAAGAAAAAAAGATTGCAGGAGTGGTAACCTAGGGGCTCTTTAGAGGTGGAGTAATGAGGAGGCAGTCATTATCTGAACGTTACATAGAAAGGAAGAAAAGCAGCATACTTTATTCTCTGTCTTTTTTACTGAAAATGGCAACAAACCTCTTATGCACAATTTTTATACTGGGTTGTCTACTTTGAATTTTGTAAATACGTTTTTTTTTTTCCTTTTGCTTTCAGCTGACTTCAATAAAAAGCATTTTTAAGGCAATTAACAAACTTCAAGGTACTCCATCTGTAAAATAAAGTGATCCACAAAGCCAGGGAACTGGAACACTTTAGCAATGCTCCAAAAAGTAACAGAATATGCCTTCACTTAGCTAACACTAGTTGGTGTGAGAGCTGGTAATGCTGGAGTCAGAGAGGAAAAAGCTTTTCTAATCACCTCGCTTAGCCCAGAAGGCTTTCTGGCTGGCGGCGGAGCAGGGGGAGCTTCGTGATGGTGGGGATGCAGTTTGACAGAAGAATATTTAGATTCATTCTGTCAGTCCAGGTGAGTCATACCTTGAATAAACCCCATCTGTTAAGGAAGGGCAAGGGAATAATCAAGAAAACTGTGACTTTAAATTGCAGCTGTTCAAGACCCGATGTTTGCCCCTGGAGCTGTGAGGGCTAATTACCCTGCTAGGATCTCCATGCTGCCAAGAGCAGGCTGTTACTAATACCGAAGCCAAGTCTGATATCTCTGTTTCGTGCCGTGCTGCAGTCAGCAGTGGGGGACCTACCTAAACATGAGGACTGATGTGACTTCTGTGTTACTAAACAAACAGGTTCTCCTTTGGTTGAGCTTTCTTCCCTCCCTCCCACCTCAGTTATATTTAGATTCAGGCAAAAATAACTTCATCAGCTGTAGACAGCTGAGGTCTGAGCGACTTTGTAGACAGTCATCAAGTGTAGCTAAGACTGAAGCTGTTTTAGTGGAATATGCTTACCTTGTAACTACTAATGAAAAGCAAGATATTGGCCTCAGGAGGGTTTCAGCAATATATTGGCTATAGATACTGTTGCTGTTAAGTCTATCACATTATGAATGGAACAATAGAATGAAAAATGGTAATAGAAGTCCTAGGTTTTTAATCGTGGCTTGGGTATTGTAGAGGAAAAGTTTGTGGTTGGGAGAGAAAAAAATGCAATCACTTCTTAACCATTACCCACATTTATAAAACAGAAGGCAATTTAATGACAGAGTGGTAAATGCAGTTAGCTTGAAATTGTGAGGAATTGCTTTGACTCTTGGTTGGACAATGTTAAAATGAAGTTGGTGGATTCATCATAATTCCAGAAGGATGTTAGCTTACAACAGTGTGAAAAAACCAAACTGCTTTGTACACAAGTTATCGCAAATGGGAATTAGAGTAGTAGGTTTTGCACATCATGTATTTGATGGATCCTTGGCAAGGGTTTAGCCGACTGTACGGCTAGCTTGCATAGCAGTGCCTTGCTTGAAGAAGTTGGTGTCTTCCAGGAGTGTAAATCAGCCATAAAATTCAAGCTAACAATATACAAAAGCAGTAGGACATGTCAGAATGGACTTCAGGAGTATCTTACTTGCTGCTGGTTGAAACCACTGGCTTTTGGCTTCCTGTGTCATACGCATTCAGGATCTCGTGCATTCTTTATAGCCTGTGTTATGCACTGTACACTGTAAATTTTCATATTTTTTTATTTAATAAAATAATGAGAGTGAGAGAGTTAACATTTTAATATGTAGTTCTGTGTTTTATTATTCCCTCTAAAATGAGCATGTATACTTTTTGAAAAACTTTGGTTTGCTTTGGCATGTGATTCATAGAAGCATGGCTCTTTCTATCATTCTGACTTAAGTCATATATTTTTACACTAAACATCTTATTACCTTAGTTTTATTATTTCAGAATCAAAGGAGAGCTTGCAAATGTCTATGACTGCAGACCGAAGGAATGTTAATGAATAGTGCCATTGAATTTTCAGGTTTTAGCTTTTCTGATCTTAGAGAATATAACTGTAAGCAAAAATATTATGCAAGCTGAATAAAATTTAAATAAATAAGGACCAGATGTAACTATAGGGGCCTATAAAATGTAATACAAATATTATCCACTTCCTTAAAATAAATCTGTATTTTAGTATGAAAAATTATATTCATATTGATGTTGTGGATTAATCTTTTTTATGAAAGTTGGCAAGTGAACACCATCTCTTGCAAGGGCTTGTTCTTAAATGGGAAACAGACCTTTTGTTTTGACCTTGAG
Source organism: Tyto alba (assembly GCF_018691265.1). Classification (NCBI taxonomy): domain Eukaryota; kingdom Metazoa; phylum Chordata; class Aves; order Strigiformes; family Tytonidae; genus Tyto; species Tyto alba. Next base: position 32,506,128 of record NW_024881272.1, read on the forward strand.
TAGAGAAGTTTTTCAGTATCATGCAATGTAAAGCATTTTTACATTAACACGGTAATACATTTTTACATTATATAGCCTGTTTTATTACAGTAGTGTTTGGCTTAGGATTTTGGGTGCCTGTTAATGGTTTGTGAATGCTAGCAATTGCAAAATATTTGAGTGTTAGAAGGAGGTATGTGCAGCACGATGCATTAGATAAAACCCCTTTAAGAAGTCAAGTGATTTGCTTGGAGTTGACCTTCAGCTTTTGTTGCTGAACCGTTATCTTTTAGATTCCATTTAGCTCTGCAAATGGAAGATCATAGATCATAACATAACTGTTGTAATTTCCTCTACCTGCAAGTAACCAGCAGCTGGATTTATTTTAACTACTGAGAGATTCATATATGGGGCTAATTCTTCAGCGAAACACACTGTGCAACTAGTTGATTTCTACTTTATCTGTGAACCAGCCTGTAAAAATGAAATGACAATTTTACTACTCTGGACAAAGTATTATAAGAGTTGAAAAGGAAATAACTAGTGATATTGTACTTACTCTGGGAAAGAGATAAATCTGTAATCCTGCAGTCAGCAAAAACCCTTGTAGCTTTATCTTTAATAAATGCTAATTTAGTATAACATTTGTAGCTATGTAGGAAATTTGTTTGAAATGTGTAATACTAGCTTAGGAAAACACGACTTGTCGACTAAATCAAAAAACATCTTTTCCTGAATGTTGTTTTATATGTAAGTTACTTTTTTGCTTCCTCAGGAAAGTACTCTAATCCATGCAGACAGCTTCCTTTCTTACACCAAATAAATAATTATGGTTAATGGTAAGATTCATTCACCTAACTACAGACCAAACTGAGATGCAGGCACATAAAACTCATGTAAGTCCAACATGCCCTACCTGTTTTCTAGCACTGCCCAACCACATAAGTTCCCAAAAATCTGGTGTCTTTGTTTTGACCTGGACTTTCAGCATCGTTGTGTGTGTGTGCTCAGAAGTGTCTGTTCTGGGGGACAGGCGCCTTTTCCCCATGTAATGCATCCTTGCTCCAGGAGAAATGGCTGGTGATGCTCTGCTGGTAGAGGTGGCCTTCTAGCTAGAGAGCAGAGCTATGGATCTGGTTTCTACTCTCAGGACTGTTTGGGGGATTTTGAGTCTCGTGATTACCGCCTTAAAATGTACATCTTGGAAAACATTGGCCTGGGATTTTCAAACAATTGGTTTCTTACTAAATACCTTACGCGGTGTCATTCTGTGCGGATGATTATTGCAGTCCTCAGTGCGTAGTGGTTCACCTTACTTCTGTGAAGTGCCTTTGATCCTATCAAAATAATGGCTGGATCCCATAGGCTGAAATAGCACAGCAAAATAAACTCCAATCAAAGTTAGTATTAGCTCAGTGAAAGAAATAGCTTGTTGTGGGTGATCTGCAGTAGTTAAGGACTATTCAGTGCTAACTATGCAAGAAGCCTCTTTACCAAAATTCAGACATTTTTCCGTGTCAAATCCAGCTAGCAACGGGTATGTGGGGATTTCTCTGCTCCAGTTCTTTCAAAATCTCCCCCTCTTACACACTGATCCACCTTTTATCACATGATAGAACTTCATCAGAATATCCATGGTACTTAACGTTTGAGCCTCCCTCATGCCTTGTGTCCTTTTACTCCCTCGCCCTCCCGGCATTTGCAAATAACAGTCTGGGGGCTGATTTTCAGTGGCAAAGGACACCTGTGTTGAAAGCTGCTGCTTGTCCTTCTGAAGAACAGCTGCAAAGAAGAAAAGAAACACTGGAGACTGGCTCAGAAGCTATAAACTTGCAGAAAATGTGTGAGCAGTGCTAGCCTAAAGCCAGACAGCTTGTGAGACTTTCTCACCACTGTTTATGGTCCTGCAGGCTTTTAAGGTTCGCTTGGTCAGTGATTTTCCTGAATAGGAAGCTGACTTTACTACCTCTCTCCCAAAGGCTCAATCAAGACGGTGCTATGTGGTCATTGCCTGGGGTCTCTGCCATACCAGTTCTTGACATTTAAGATACAAAGATTAAGCTGTCACTCTTACTGAATTTAATTCTTAACGTTCGCATTTCTATTTGTGCTCTCTGCTGATGGGTGAGTGTGATATTCTTCCCCTACTGGGTCTCTGAAGTTGTTATAAATCAAGCAGAAAAAAAATAGCCATGGCTTGGAGGGGAGTTGAGATCCGATTCCCCCAGAGTTCAGGGCTATTCCCCTCCCACAGATAGAAAGCAGTGCAATGTAGATCATGCTGTGTATGTTTTACAAATTGTGTTTCCCATAAGTGGATTCTGAGGTTGGGTGCTAATTTTCTGGAAGGTTTTGTTGCCCTCACTGATTAGTAGTCATTCGCTCTGCACCAACGTTGTTCTTCAAGGTGTCAACCAAGAGGCCCTGTGAACTCTTCTACTTCTCTGCCTTTTCTTCCACAACCTCAAACTTCATTTTGTTGAAGTCAGTGTGAGAGCTGTCGCTCGTGTGCCTCCCCTTTGCTCAAGAAGACTGTGCAGTCCCAGTGGTATTCTGCTGCTAAAGCGAGGGCGAGGGGTGTAGCTGTCCCACAGCTCAAATCTGAACTTCACAGAATACCATCTAATACGCTGCGTGGCAGGTTTAGTGAGCCTTACCGCTCGTTAACAGATTGGTGCACATCATATACGAACCTGGTATGCTCTTGCCATGTTTGGGAACTATTCTGGCTTGCAGGTGATTTATTTTTTTTAGCCATGCAGTATAGATAGTATGAGTGCATTCCAGCTTCATTTCGTTGGACTTCAGGCCCTTCAGTAGCCTTCAGTATAAGAATTATTCAGCCTAGGATGGCAACCTCAGTAGTAGCAGACAAACTTCCTTCTACTTTGTCTTTCAACGTTTTCATGGTTGGATAGTCTAAGTTTACACCTGCAAGCATGGACTTTGTTTAGCATAGGAAAACGCTGTTTATATGGCCTGGCTTGTATTTTACATCCTTCCGTCCCATACAAGAAATGTTCAACTTTACATTAATTCCTGATTTGTGTAGTGGTCTCAGACTATTCTTTGTCAAAATATACAAAGATTAAAGCTCCAGTTTGTTCAACAGATTTGTAAACCTCATGAAGTATGTGCTTTCTGCAGCTGGATATCTTTCTTTAAACAACCGTTTTCTTGATATGAGAGTGTTTTTATTTCCCCCTTCTGTATGAACAGTTTTTGTGACTCTGCCAAGCTCTATATCATGGAGTGCCATAATCTATATGAAACTGATAGTGAAAGGAGATGGGGAGGGATGGGAGTGAAAATCTGTCCAGAGTCACCATGAATTCACAATCTCTAGTTGAACATAAACAGTGTTTTCCCTTCCTCCCTCTCTATTGATTGATGGATTTTGAACTGCTTAGGCCTTGACTTCTCGAGATACCAAACATGCAACTGAATTTGAAGCTAGTGAGCAGGAGCTGCAGATGTTCAGTAACCAAACCACATCCTTTAAGTAAATGCTTTGGATTGTTTTAGTCATGATGGATCCTATTTTTTTATTGAAGCACCGAGAGGGGTGTTACAGCTTAAATCCATAGCGTGTCAATATAGTCATTACAGGTTAGGGCATGCTTAGATGGTCGGAGTGTGACATTACATCTCATTACTGCATAAACTTCCTTAAAATATTGATATAATTAAAAATGATCAATAACATCGGTAGTTTGTTTTTAGTGATTTGTCACAGATGATCAAAACCAAGAGTCTTATCCAGATCCCACTAGATCCAATGGAAAAAGTTTACTTCTGGGTGAAATGTACCTTGACCTGATCCCAGAAGTACCAGAGGAAAGATGTCTGTTTGTCATAGTTAGCAAGCTAAGGAAGGTACAACTCTCACATTTATGTGTATGAACTATTTAAACATCTTTACAGTAAATTGTGGACACGTTGCTTCATTCTGTTTTTAATCTATTTGATAAGCCTGATTCTAATACATTACTTTAAAAAACAAAACAAAACAAAAAAACCCCAACAAACTAGTTAAGAAAAACAGTGCTTTGGCAGGTCTGTGAGATGTTTCCTTCTTTGGGGTAGGCACAGACCGAACAGGAATGTACCTTTTCATGCCATATGTATTTTTAGTTCTAGGTCTGGCTTCTAACACATGCAGGAACCACAGTGTAATACTGAATCGTTGCCTTTTCAAATAGATGATGCAGATTGTTCAAACTGATAACATTCGGTGGTTCCTGAATCTGAGCTTTAGGTATGTGCAGTTTTACATTTAATAGTGCGGTACTGGGAGAAGATGGTAACTCCATTTGACCGTTTTTAAAGCAACTGCAGATGGAAAACAAAGAAATGTGGTTGAGAGCTCCTTGCTTGGAGGTTAGGAAATATCAGAATACAGTCTGAAAGTGTTTGATTTGGCCATCTCGTGCACATGCCCAGTCTGCTGTTACATGGCCACATTGCCATTTTGCTACCAAACTTTGTGTTCATCCATCCACTGCCCTGGTGTGTCCTAGCTGAATGATGCTGTCTTAACAAGCTGGTTGATATTTGGTGTAATCTCATTGGCTGCTTCTAAGTGCCTTCCTTTGTAAAGTGTTTGAAAAGGTAAAAGTGTGCTGTGGAAGTTCTAAACCACAGACTCAGCTTTTTCTCAAAGTTACCCACGATCAGCCTCAGGTGAAAAAATATACATCACTGTCACCCTCCTGGCTTTCACCCAGGTAAAAGTCTCTTGTGTTGACTTAGAGTTACACGATCATTTTTACAACAAAGGTAGCCCCAAAGAAAAACCAACCCCAAACCCAACCAAACAAAAACCCACAACAACCAAACCCCCACAACTGAAAGAAGATCTAAGGCATGTAGCAGAGGATTTTGGCAGTACTGCAGAGATGGATGTGCACGTGTTACTCAGTTCCACTGGTAATACTCAGTTACTTCAAGAAAACCCTGCAGTTGCCAGTGGTGTGTATATATATATATATTTCTTTTTTTTAATCCAACTGTTCTTTTGATTTTCTTAATTACCTTAGTATACTGCTTATAGTATTTTGCCTTCATTTATGTAGATTGAAATCTTTTCTCCCCATCTGGGATGCTTGTATCAGCTGTAATCCATTTGCGATTAAAATCCTTCAGGCTTTTCGCAGTGACTGGTGTATATGTATCAAAGAGGAAGCTTGTGACAGTGGTGCTGTGCTCCAGCAGCAGCAGAGCGGCTGTAGGAACAAGTCCATATCACTAAATAAGGTGTAGTGGGAATGAAAAGGAATAACACTCTCAATGTTGTCTTGATCAGAGCGTTAGCTTAAGGGCATTTGAGTTTTCTCCCTGTTCAACATGCACCATGTGTGCTGGGAAAGGGATCGCAAGGCAACACAGAGGGGGGGAGTTAACTTGGTGATGAGAGCTGTAGTATCTAACAGTGTTTTCAAAACACGAAGGTACTTTGTTCTGCCCCAGCAGCTATTTCCTGCTCCTGCTCCAGGAAGGCGGTGCACAGCGGGGCTCGCACGCTGAGAACCTCGCCGCCTTTTGTTGCAAACGCTGCGGAAAGTCTCCTCTTTGACTCGTACGTCAAACTGGTGAAAGAACTTCACAACCGTAGCGTTTTTACAGGGTGTATTTGTCTGAGAATGGGTTATCCAATACCTACATACCTAATTGAAAATTAGATCCGTTTCAGAGTTCGTAGCGAAGCCGGTTCTGTTCTGAGGCTGGGTGTTTGCTGGTGACACTGGGGAGAGGAGCACATTTTGCACAGTGAAGTGGCCCATCCTGCTAGCTGTCGGGACCACGGCTGAAGCACTGTAGCAGGATGTTCACCTATTTGTTTCAGGAAAAAAAAAAAAAAAAAAAGAAAAAAAAGAAACAAACCAGAACAATGCAAAGGGAAAACACCAGCAAGAGAACAGTATGTTCTTTGTAATGCTTTTTCTTTGGGGACATCTACTGCTGGCAATAAGATTAAATCACTGAAACCTTCCCTGAAGCTACATCTGCCACTGCCTACATTTTCCAACCTCAGTAATAAACTAACATTTGCCATTGTTCGTTTCTTCTGGATTTCATTTCTTACAGATTTAACCAGCGCTATTTACCACAAGGCATTCAGTTCTTGCTTAAAGCTGAGATCTATGCCAAGTCCCTAAAAATATTCATAGCTCCAAAGAATCTGGTTTTAAATAATATCATAAAAAGTAGACGATATTAATACAGTGGTTCACACTGAGTTCACATACTGCTGATGCCAATGTCTAAAAGTGATGGAAGCCTAAGAAGCTCTAGACAAGACTACCATGAAATGGTGAACAAAATCTTTTTTACCTTTTTACTAGAGATCTGTCTTTTGATTATGGCAGCAATTTTCTCATCCCAAAATATTAAAAAAATTATATATAAATCTGTGTTACAGTCTTGCTCATCCTGACCTGGAGTGCTGTGCCTTTTTACTGCGGAGCTGTGGGCTGCGTGGGGTGCCAGTTTGCGGGGAGTTTGGGAGGGAGAATTCACACCACCCCCTTATTCCCACAGGATGCCATAGTGATCCATGAAGTTTATGAAGAAGGAGCAGCAGCCCGAGATGGCAGGCTTTGGGCCGGCGATCAAATTCTGGAGGTAAATAAGTCTCTCCGTGTACGTACTTGCTTGTACCTTTGTCGTGTATACTTGTATCCAATGCAGTGTAGGTTTCTTGTAGGGGAAAGAGAGATCATTGAGTAGGACCTGTACCTGAAGCTTCTTCTCTGTCACAAAAAACATCCTGACAAATTCATATTTCCTTATATATTCATATAAACTGAAGGTACAAATTGAGAATATATTAAATTTAATCGAGCAAGGCAGTTCTGGAATTACATAGTTCAGCTGTCATGTCCAATAGCTCGGTATTATTCATCTGTTTAATCTTTCATTCGGAGGCCTGCGCGACCGCCGCCGCTCTGGTATCTCAGCGCTGCCCGCAAGCGAAGTGCTGAGCAGGGCAAGCGCAGGGCGGGAAGGTGAGGGTGGCCCCAGCATCCCTGCCAGCATCCCTGCCCAGCATCCCTGCCAGCATCCCTGCCCGCATCCCTGCCCAGCATCCCTGCCCAGCATCCCTGCCCAGCATCCCTGCCCAGCATCCCTGCCCAGCTTCCCTGCCCAGCATCCCTGCCCAGCATCCCTGCCCAGCTTCCCTGCCCAGCTTCCCTGCCCAGCTTCCCTGCCGGCATCCCTGCCCAGCTTCCCTGCCGGCATCCCTGCCGGCATCCCTGCCCAGCATCCCTGCCCGGCTTCCCTGCCCGGCTTCCCTGCCCAGCATCCCTGCCAGCATCCCTGTTAAAAACCCCGCGGTGCTCGCCCGCGGCGTTGCCGGGGGAGCTACCGGCTCCTTCAGGCCACGGTTGATACAATTGGTGAACAGACAGAATTACTTCTGTGAATAAACGTAGTGTTTTTCCCGCAGGCAAGCATGGAAATCGAGGAGAGAAAGGGTTAAGAAAGAAGTGTTGGCTTGCAAATAAAACTTGCGTCAGGCAGGGGTTCAGCGCAGCTGCTTACAGTGTCTCGCTGTCAGATCAGGACAAATTCCCAGCATGGCCATTAAGGCTTTGGTGTGTAGGGTTAGAAAAATAGCGAGGGGTACTTGGGGAGTTGTCTTTACAGCTCTTGCATTGAAAATATTTTTTTTAGCGTTAAGGCTGAATGTTGTTTTCGTTTTATAAATAACTGTGTATTAACAGAGCACAATAATTAGGGGATAAAAATGGGGAAGGTTAATTAATTCTTCTCTGGCCAAACAGGAAAGTGCTAATGTTTGTGTGCCATAATATTGTTATTGCTTCAGGTTTTAAAAGCCGTACTAATGAATCAAAAAGATGACTCTGAATTAGTTTCAGATTAGTATGATAAAGCACACGTAGATGCCTGTGTCAAAAAAAGAATACCGATGCAACATATAAATAAATGTGTGCAGAATTAGTACAAAAGAATATAATTATTGTAGACTAGGCTTAATTATCTTAATGTAAAAGTAAGTATGATTATAACTTTGCATATCTATAAATACTGAGAAATATTTTCATTGCCTTAAAACTTACTATGTTGTGTAAGTGGATTAACATTGTATTGTTATTCAGTTACAGTTCATACTACTTCCTAAAGAGACTTCAGAAATATTTAAGCATTGATATTTTTTGGTATTAGGAAATAAAAGATGATTTTGTCAACAGAATATTGGCAAACACCTTAAATGTTATCTGTGGATCAGGCCTGGCAAAATCAGGAGTTTAAGTTTCAAGTTGCAGTATTTTTTTTTTTTATATTTGAGCATTCAGTCAGAACTTCTTGTTCTATCTGATATTAAAATGCTGAAACATTTTCAGATTATTGTCAGAGAAACGTAATTGAGTGCTCCAGGAGCGGTCTTGTGTGCCATCTGTTGGAGCAAGGGAAAATAACCATTTGATACGTCCTGCCTGGGCTTTGCCACCGGCATTTGCTAATGTTTCTGATTCCTTCTCTCTTTGGCTTGGTGGTCTTGCGAAACCAGGGGAGAAGGAATCTGAGCAGTAAGAGATACAGGAAGCTCAAAGGAGCACATCCCACTTTATCTAGTCGTAAGAACGAAGCGTTGTTTGAGGTTCCAGCATTTAAAACACCCACAAAAGTTACCAGCCAAAATGTTTTGATGATTGTGATTTACTCCAGGCAGTGGCACAAAGCACTGAACTCGCGCTCCATAGGAGATCCAGGAGCTCGGCGCTCTGGAAAAGGGAGCACTAAATTAGAGTGCCAAGGCGTGTCAATTTGACAAATTTGTCCTGTCACACAAGGGTAGGGTGTGATGAAAAGATCGTTTATACATGTCATTTGGAAAGAAAACACTGATTATTTCAGGTGAACGGGATTGATCTGCGGAATGCCAGCCATGAAGAAGCTATCACTGCGCTGAGACAGACGCCCCAGAAGGTGCAGTTGGTTGTTTATAGAGATGAAGCACATTACAAAGATGAAGAAAACTTAGAGATTTTCTATGTAGATATACAAAAGAAAACAGGCCGAGGACTAGGGCTCAGCATAGCTGGAAAACGGTAAGAGCAATCTCTCTGATCAGACTGCACTTCAAATGAGAAATATTTTGCTTTTTGCCACATGAACAACCGTAGCTATTAAATAGAATAGGAAAGAAAGGAGAAGCTGTGTAAGGGGCGGAATTTTATATCTAAACATCTTCAGGGATGCCATGGGGCTGTGTGGTCATGGCTCCTCTGTCAGAACAAGGACATACCTGAAGGCAGCTGCTGCTCGGAGAGAGTTCCTGGCGTGTGGCACGAGGCGGCTGCCCCGCTCGGATCGAGGGTGGCCAAGGGGACACGTGCAGAACTGGGAGCTCACTGGTCTGGTGGCTTCAGCATAGCTGTGTCTCAGGGCTTAGAGGCCCTAACCAGGGCTTTTCTGATTTCAAAATGGGGGGAGAAACCTTCCTGTTTCCAAATACTGGGATATCCCTTAGAAAATGGATTTGTGAGTTCGATCTAGCTCCTACTCAGGGTCAAAGGGACCAATGTCAGTAGAAGAGAAGAGGCTGGGTTCGACCCAAATCCTGTGTGATCTCAAAGTGACTGTACAACACTGTAGACAGCAGTTCTGCGAGTACAGAGCAGAATCTGAGGTACGGTGGTAGGTAACAGCTGCTTAATGAAATGTGACTTTTTACTGATATATTTCTAAACCATTGCTATTAGATCATTTGAACCAGAACACTGATAGATTTAATCTGTTAGATTAAATCTTCTGCTAGAAGAGATTTACGGCATGACACTGTTGAGCACTCATTCAGTGTTGGAGCATAAGAATCATATGGTTGCTCTTCTGTACTGCAAAAAAAAAATTATTTTCTCCATTACAAATCATCATGTCATTATCTTGACTGCGTATGGTCAGTAAAGTTTCAGCAGCAGTTTTTTACAAGAGTGGCGATGTTTAACCCAGGTGTTGTGAGCAGATTGTGGGTTGGGTAATTAATTTAGTTTATGTAAATTACCCTACAGATGGTAATCGCAGTCTCCAGCCCTCCCGCGTTTGCTTTAGTGCAAAACTTCCTGTACTACTGCTAAGTGCTTCGCTTGTGGAGATTTCCACCTTGGAGGTAGCCTGATTTCTGAAGTCGATTAAACGGTACCCAGGTGTAATTCAGGTTCTGAAGTGTCGTGTTGTTCGGGATGAAGAATACCAAATGCCAAATCTTGGCATTGCAGCTGGCACCAGCTCACACCATAGCGAGCCATGGGGCCAGCACAGAGGGGTCTGCAGCCTCTGGGAGGGGGATCCCCTGCGAGGAGGCTGGAGCTGATAAATAAATAAATACGTTCCCGTGGCCTGCTGCTCTCTCAAGCCTCGCTGCCCGCTGCAGGCGGACAGGCACAAAGCTGGATTTTCTGCTGCATAACTCACGTGCAAACTATAAAAGTCTTTTCTGCAGACTTCTCCCTGTTCTTCTGCTGGGGGCCTCTGGGCTTGTAGAAAAGAAACTGAGCTGAACCTTTAGGGGGAATATAGGAAAAAAAAAAAAAAGTCTGAGGCTACATAATTCATATCAGGCACATCAGGAGATAGTTTAACTCCATCTTAGAGCCATCCTTGACTTTTTACTCATAGAGGCGGTATTTTTCATGAATCTTTATGGATCACACAGTCACAACTAACAGTTCAAGGGGAAAGACAGCATTAAATATAGCCAAACATGCCTTGGTTTTAAAACTCATAGATTTTTTTACACTCAAACAGTTGAATGGGGTGTAAAACTAGTTCTTCCACTGCTCACAGGTTTCTTTTAATATCTCTGAAATGCAAGTAATCTAAATTGGTCTCCCAAAGAATATTGGATTGTGTAATTAGCCATATGCTTCTTGCATTGTTAGAAATGGAAGTGGAGTGTTTATCTCTGACATTGTTAAAGGAGGAGCTGCAGACCTAGATGGAAGATTAATTCAAGGAGATCAGATTTTGTCTGTAAATGGAGAGGATATGAGAAATGCCTCACAAGAGACTGTTGCCACTATACTTAAGGTGAGTACATAATACATTTTAAGGTATTGAATTGCAGTTACTGACACTGTGCAACGTAATTATCCTGAAGTGCTATTTACACATACACAGGACAGTTTGAACTGATTACCGAGACAGGAATTTCATCTGAAATAACTTGGGGATATTCATTTTAAATAATTTCTCCATGTATATTTAGAAGCGGGATGATACGAAGTGGGAAAACAAAGGCACATGCAGTGTTTAGGCATTTATTTGAAAATGCAACTATATTTCATACGTTAGAAAAATATTTGGAAACCTGAGAGGCATACAAATCAGCACTGAAATAAAATGCCTTTGGCTTTGTTGTACTTAACCTGCAGCTATAAAATGGCAGCTCAGTTCTGTTTCTGCACAGCTTTCTGTCGTACGGGAGTGATTTTGTACTCTGAAGTTGTACAGTCTGGGAGAATTTACTTTTTTTCCGTTATAAAAAGTATGTGGCTGCTTGAGCCAGAGGAGAGGGCAGGGGATGGCCTGGCTGCAAGTGCCTGATGTTGGCTCCTCTGTACAGCTCCTGAGCCCAACAGCCTGTACCAAGGATGAAAGGACGGGTGGGAGTGATGCTACAGACCCATTTCTATTCAAAACTGCATCTGGAGACAAGGGGTTTTTTCCTGCCATCACCACTAGTGTTTCTGCATGTGTTTTCTTTCATTCTTGAAGGGAAAGGCTAATTATTTCCTTGTTTTTTCCATTCAGGGGTTGGTACCTGGCCAAAAGTTTACCTATTTAAGAATTGGAAATTGGTGATGTGAGGGTATATTATTAAGTTGGATGCATATGTGTTAAATTCACCCTTTCCTGTAGCATTTTTCATCTGAAGTGTTTATCATGAGTAATGTTTGTGGCAAACATCTGTTAAAGAGTTGGGGGCTTTTTGTTTGTTTTTATTGAGTAATTGGCCATCTACAGTTTGCCAGTAGGAAGATTCATACTGACTTCAGCAACCAGGATAGACCTAAATCCAGGGACGGGCACTTTTTGTATTGTCTGAATACAAATGTTAACATTTTGAGCATTCCTTGTGGTTTTCTTCACGGAGTTGTGGTGCTGAATATAAACATAATTCTCTCCAGGAGAGCATGAAATATTAAATGTCTACTTAAATGCTGTACGTTGTGTTTTTTTCCCCTAGTGTGCCCAAGGCCTAGTGCATCTTGAGCTTGGGAGATTGCGAGCTGGATCATGGCTATCTTCACGGAAAACATCCCAAAACAGTCAGGTTAGTGACAAATTCATATGTGTAAATTGGAGCTGTGACAGGCAGGGCACGGGGACAGTGCGCAAACTTGCACGTGAGGCTCAGTCCTTACACAGATGCTTACTGCTGAGGATGTGGAACAAAATATTACATTGCAGTCATTTTCTGTGCCAAACTGCAAAGTAAGTGTCATGCTGAAATGCTGATTAAAGAGAAGAGCTAGTTAATGTATTTTTTTGGTTTAAGGAGTGTCTTCCTGAGACACACCAGAAATATGTGATATGTTTCCCAGGCGATGATGCCCAGAAATTTTTTTAGACCTACAAAAAATGTTGAATGTATTTTCTGCAGCTGTTTTGTCAATCAAAATGAGTTAATGAAACTGAACTGTATCTTTGCCTATCTTATGGCAGAACCACATGAGAGCTGCTTTGCTCTCAAAGAAAACACAGAGCAATTTCCTGCTTCACTTGCTTTTTACCTGAAGCGAGGACAACAATTCATTTTTCAATCAGTGCAGGGCTTTTCCCCTCTCCCTGCACCCCCAATCAGCTCAGACACTGATACAGTTAGTATTAAAGTCCGACTACTGCAAGGGAGAAAAACAAGGCAGGATGACTTAGAAAACTTTTTTTAATGGATTTTCCTTCCGAAGGCTGACTGCTTTGCCATTGTATTTAAGTTGCCAGTGTCCCCGAGAGAGACAAGCTGTGCTTCACAGCAGTGCTATTGCTGTGGAATATTTTGCCCCATCTCTGCCCAGAGGCTGTCAGGGACCCGAGGGACATTGTCCAGGGGACATCTCCCACTGATGTGCGAGCAGGCAGGGGAGGCTGCACCCTGGTGGGATCCAGCCCAGCCGCCACAAATGCTAAAAGAAGGGCTTGGGTTTGGAAATGGAGAGGAGGCGGCTTAGGGCGGGATGTAGGTTAAAGCAGGAATGCTTTTAAGGAGGTCAGTAAGAGGGGAAGCTTGTCCTTGATGTCGTGCATGAACAACCCCAAAAGGGTGCCAAAATCATAGTCATGTGGCGTGATTTCTTCACTTTCTAAAGGCCAGCGGTGATCCAGCCCGCTGTCTGTGTGGTGAGGTGTGAGGGAGGGCTAAAGAGCCTGTAGCCATGTGGGAACAGCTGGGCAAAGCCCAGCTTTAAAAGTAATGACTAAATACCATCGGAGAAACATCTGCACTGCATGCAGCAGGCAAGGAGAAATGAACTAACAGGGGGAAACGATACTAATTGCATTAAATAAAGACAGCAGTCTTGGGTGTTGCTTTTTTTTTTTTTTTTTTTGTCATTGTATCAACATCTAGCCTAAGCAAGAGCAATGTAATCAAAAAGTGACAGCTAAAAATTATCCACCCAGTTTCACTGTGTAAAACGCATAGCTGAAAGGGAAGCAAAACGCCATAGTACCTAAGATGATTCTAGGTAGAAAATCAGATCAAACAACATCACAACATCATTCCCTTTTCTTCATAGCGTAAGAGGCTTCTGCAGGAACCTAGTAATTTCTGTATTTCTTTCAATACAAGAAATCTTAATTCCTGTTCTTAATGCAGAGTCATTTGAGAGTCTTCATCTCACTGCTCCTAAGTGACTTGGTGATTCTGAAAACTGAATAAATGTTTCTCAGCAAAACTGTTCCAAGAGTTATAAAAATATTGGCAGATAATACAGCAAATCAGCTTGAATGATTTGCACAACTGCGAGCGATGTTTTAGAAACTGCTGGCCAAGAGCATCCAGAACTTTTGACCTCACTTGGCTTTTTTTCTCGGTCCGTTGCATACCTTTAAGGGGAGAAACCTAAGTCTTGCGGTGCAGGACAGTGATTTCTTTCACACGCATTGCAAATTATGTTAACTGGCCCATGAATTGGCAACTAGAGGTGGAAATTGTGCTGTGCCTGTTGTTCGTCACTGACAGCTGCACACTGGTCAGTTAGGATAAATGCTGCCAGAGCTTTTGATTCACCGCCTAATGCATTTAGAGGGAGAAAGATCTGCTGTGGACAGAGGAGTATAGACCAGATCTGTGTTTTCTGTGAGGCAGCTCAGTTGAAAAGGTCTGGCCCTCGGTGAAACCTGTTGTTCAGACACACTTCCTATATTGATAATGATGTTTCCTCGAGGGGCAGAGTTTGAAGATAAAGCCAGATATGGAGATAGGGAAAAGGAGGGCTGGAAATGAATGGCCACAAGTTGGTACCATGCACAAGCAGCTATCTTCAGAGGCTCTCCCTTTTGTCAACTGTAGCACACAGGCATCTCATCCTGCACCTGGAATGTTACTCTGGAAATAAAAGCGGGTTTTTGGCCAAATGCAAGGAGCAGGGTCAATTACAGGACCTTGTAACCAGACAATATGTTGAGCTAAAATAGCAAAGCCTGTAGATGAGAGTGCAGTGTAACAAAGTGGGTGTTGGTGTTATCCCAGGCTTGTGTGAGAGGAGCCGTTCCGTGTCCTGCTGGGTGCCTCGTGTGCGCTCGTGCTGGGGTGAGGTGCCTGTGGGGAAGATGCCCATGAGCTTTACAGCAGCCACCATCTCCCCTTCTCCTCAGGTCCAGAGACACGCTGCGAGTAAGCAAAGGAGGGGGCTATTTCTATTTCCTTACGCCCTCCAGAGCAGACCTGTGCACGTAAGGGAGTAAAGTGCAGTTGTGTAGTGCTGTGAGCAGCGATATGGGGGTGCCCAAAACTCAGGGACAGATTTTGGTAGGTTCCCCCTTTGGAAATGAAGTTAGAGGGGTTTGTACTCGGGTGGCTGATGCGGTATTTCCAGTGTGGTTGGCACAGAGCACAGCTGTGCCTGTATGCTGTGGGAACTGGTTTAAAGTTAACGTTTGGGTTTGACTCATGGGTTTTGATGTATTTTTAGCTTCAGGCGAACCAACAGAGTGCCCATAGCCACTTCCACCCTGCTCTTGCTCCGGTCCTCTCTACCTTACAGAATTTTGTCAGCACGAAAAGATCTTCAGCAGATGTGTCTCAGAGAAACTCAGGTATAATCTGGGTGGCTGCATGTTATTTCCTTTATATCTGTGTTGGTTTAAAAGCAAAACTGAATACTTCATTCTAGTTTTCCTGCTCAGCCTCCCAGAAGACATACTACTGATGTTATAAGACCCAAACACTTTCCGGCAGATGACATAAAAATAATGTCTACTAGTAGAGTAATGGCTACTCTATTTAAAGTGCAGAATTCCTGTGCCCTGCTATTCCCTGACGCCCTTGTCAGAGGCTTAGCACAGGCAAGGTTCTCTCATTAGAAACGCTTTTCTCAGGGAATAAAGCTGCCACCACTTCATTTATACCTTTGTTGCTCTTGAGTGTATAAAGGGGTGTTTTGTAATGAGAAAGTCACAATGCCCAGTTTGCAATTTGCAGATTTAGCAAGTGCTAAATCTACAACCTGCAGTAGCTTGGGGAGAGCCTGCGCATTTGTGTGCTCTGACCTGCATCAGGTTGGTAACCTTTGCTCGCGCCTGACCATGGGCAGAGGTTTCTTCTGCCAGTTTGTATGCACTGGAGGAGGCGTGTAGCTTTTGGGGCAGCTTTCCCTGTGCCGTTTTGAAGGGCCCTGCAGCACTGAGAGTACGTCTGCACACCCTGATTCCACATCCCCGGGTCCGGGCTTCCCGCGGCCGCAGGCCTCGCAGCACGTCGGCATCCCTGCCGTGGGTACTCATAGCAGATATCTGCACAAGCACACGTGCATGGCAGTGAGAAATACTGATACGTGTGACTAAGGATCGCTGACTTTTGAAAGAGAGTAATTCTGCTTGCCTTCTAAAAGGTTCTTAAAATAATTTAATTGAAGCCGATGGAAATAGGGGTTGGTATGGCAGCGCCCAGGATCTGACTGCACCATCAGCCTGTTAGGCTGTTTAGTCCCAGTTCAAATGATTCCTTTGACGTGTCCCTTTTTTTCTTTTCTTTTACATATTTTGAGTACTTTTAAATGTCCTATGGCCAGATATATGTCAGCCAGATGTCCTGGCTCTCTATTGTTTACTAATAAAGCACAAATTAGCAGAGGAAATCAATGGAATCTCAACAGCCTCAGACCAGCCGTGTGCCCTACCCTTTGTGGTAGGGACACTGTGATTTATGAATAATAAGCCAATCTTTAATTGAGTGAAATGCACAATAGGGCTTTTCTTCAGGCCGGCAGAGTGCTGCTATTCAGTAGATTGCAGTGCCACTACAGTGGGCGTCACGGTGGCATCCGTCAGCCGGAGCGATTACATCCAAATTCATCTCTGGGTGAAACAGAACTCCCGTCCTCCTCACCATGAGCAGCACTGCCTGGTTTGGCACAGGAAGGCTCCGCTTCTGCTTGGTGATAACTCTGACTAGGCAGCAAGGGACCATTGTCACCTGACAGTGTTATCTCTTAATTATATTATCTCTTAATTACAGAAGCTAATTGTTTGTTTCTTTATTAGTAGGAGCAGATACGGGCCCAAGGACTGTGGAGATAACAAGGGTCAGTGAGTTATTTTCTATCAATTCAAAAAGCTGACACCTTTAACTGAAGTTGTTAGTTTTTGTAGCATTTCTCAGAAGTAAAATTGCAGTATTTATGTTTGCAATAGGTTGTTGGATGTAAACCTGCGTAAGGGGACCTGCACGGTGTGAGGGTGTGTGTGTCTGTCAAACCCATCTATTTCCTCCCTGTTCCCTAAATCAAATGAGTCAGTTATTGCTGTGCCCTGAACATTGACCTCTACAAGTCGCTCCAATTGCAAATGCCTTGTTTTGCTTTGTTTTAGGGACCGAATGATGCACTTGGTATCAGTATAGCAGGAGGGAAGGGAAGTCCGTTAGGAGATATTCCCATCTTCGTTGCTATGATTCAAGCCAGTGGCGTGGCTGCACGTACCCAAAGACTCAGAGTGAGTAGAGGGGTCCTCTCAGTATTTCCTTTTTCATCTGCCATGTGTCCCACAGAGGGGTCTCCAGCACTTCTGTGTATGCCATCACTTTGATAATGTCTCACAGACTACTCTTGCCTCTTTTTCTCTTAAAAGAAAACAAACAAGCAAACAGAAAAAAACAAAGCAAACCTGCTCTTCTCTTCCCTTTTTAATTATATTGCATCTTGGGATAATGGCAATCACTGCCCACGTGGAAAAAGTAACATTAAGAGAAAGAATATAAATGCTTTTGCAGTGGTCTTTGAATGTGTATGTTCATCCAGACCAAGGGAGGGCAGCAGCAGGCTCTCTGGAAACCACGGGCATTTTGGGGACTGCAGACTGGGCATCATTTAGAGCTCAAACCAGGTAGAAACCAGACTGGAAGTTAGTTGTTTGATCTTAAGGCCCTTATAAAGGAATACCAAAATAAGGCACTTACATCAAACCCACAGGATATGTGGATTTCCAGGAATGACCATAGTGAACACTTTGAATTTTGGAGAGAGTTTCCTGGAATCATTAGTATTGAAACGAACTTATTATCCAGATACGTAGGATTGCTTTGGCCCACAAGATTTATTAGTACGTGCTGCTACATTCTTGCCATGTCTCTAGTAGGATCACACAATAGTACTAAGTGCCAGGGTGAAGATCATTTTTATGTATAATAAGAAGAAATGATCTGGGTTAATTAGGTTAATATCAGAAGTGCCTGCTTTCCTATACTGCATTCAGCATGTGCATGCATAGTCTGTAAAAATAGGAACTTGTCTGCAGACACGGACACAAACAAATCCTTTCTGGATGGGAGGACAGGAGTGAAAAATCTCACTCTCTCTGCTTGCAAATGGAAATAGTAAAATGCAACCCATCTTTGTTTCTCTGATTGCATCGTTATTTTTAAAAAATCTGCATTGTGCTTGCTCTGAAGAATGGTAAATGATCACTGGCAATGCAGAATCCTCACAAAAGGGATCCTGCAAAAGAGAAGCATGACTGTGCAGTGCCAAGTTCACGAGGAATTTTAAGCATTCTTAATTTTAATTTTCCTTAATGCTAGTAATTTTCCATTACTGTTGTACTTTTAGGTTGGAGATCGGATTGTCAGTATTAATGGGCAACCTTTGGATGGGCTGTCTCATGCAGATGCGGTTAATCGACTGAAGAATGCTTATGGGAGCATTATCCTGCAGGTATGGTGATAAATTGAACATGCAGCTGCATGAGGATAGATAAATGGCATTCAGGAAAAAAAAAAAACCTAAGCATCACTGGCACAAGGCATCAGAGAATTGCAGGGTGCTTACTGATGGGAATTACATAGAATGAAAGCAAGAAATAATTTTCATTCAAAAATTCTTTATTGCCATTCATACAGGCTGTGAGCATGATTATATAAAAGCATAACAAAGAGAACAAAATAACTTGTTGCTACACATGATAAATCAACAAGCTTCCAAGTTTTTTTTTGTAATTTGAAGTAAACTAGGAACAAGAAATTACGTGTGTGTGTATGCGTGCATGCATGTGCCTAGGCTGTGACCAAACTGCCCACAGTGTTCATTTCCTTCTTCTTCAAAGGGGGAGAAGAAAGAAATGCTAGCAGCGCTTAGTAAAAATGATAGCATCACCATTCAGACAGTGCTGCTTAGAACTGATTATTCTACAGGTAATGAATAATAACACTCAAGAGAGAAAACAGTGTTATCGCTGCTGTGTTTATATGCTAGCGAAAAGGAAGACGTTCTGCCACTTTGGTTCTAATTGCTGCTTGCCAGTATATTCATCTTTAGTTTATTTTTATGTTTACACAAAGGAATGGGAAAAATACTTGCCAGAGAGAATTCAAAATACTACTCATTTGCAGAATTTTTGTAAGAATTGCAAAACAAGCTTAAGACGTACCACTAAAATCTACTCTAATTTTCTTTATCATCACAGCATATTGGATTGGAACACATCTTGAGAGATTTTTGCAAGCTTCTTGCTTGCATTACAACACAAGTGCGACTATAAAAAATGGGGGGGAAAAGGAAGAAAAAAAAAAAAAAGATAATGATAATAAACTTAGTTTTAAACTTGCTTATTCTTTGTTTTGTCTGTCCGTGAACTGCTGACCTGGTAAGTGATGAGCCAGTTCCAGAGCAGATGGTGTTATTTGTGTAGTTCCATTGAAGTCAAAGGAAATACACAGATATACACCAGCTGAGGATTTTCTGTTAAATTATAGTTATCATATTGTTACTAACGTTGAGTAATTTCACTTTCCATGTCAACAGTATTCCCTGAATAGAAAATGAAAGCTTGCTGCAGAACCCAAAATTGCTAATCTTGAAAGCTGTAATACAGCGTATTCCACCTCCTCATGTATTTAAAAATATTCCTGATGAAGCGTGCTGTCAGTTGGTTGGTCGCCTAAACAAAGAGATTCTTCTAGAAATGTCTTCGGGTTTGTCAGTTGACGGGTTTTCTTCCGCATTTTTGCTGTCTAGCTTAAAATGGGCTTAATACTTTTTACAGATGATACAGGTTTATTCCGATAGACTAGTCGGTGTTCCTCTATTAAACATCTGTTATGTGAAGGTGGGACGTTACATTTTAATGCCGGCAGGGAGTACTGTCGGAGCCCTGCCGTAAGCGTGGTGGTACGGTTACCTTACATGCTAACCACAGGTACTTCTCAATCACCAGATTGCTTTTTTTATTAAAACGGTCTAAATGGAATAATCCTATCATTGTGATAATCATGACTGATGTGTCATTAAGTAATTCTATTTATTATCAGGTTAGACCGCTTCATGGCAAACTGCTTTGAAAGGTCAGATAATTGCGTTCAGTGGTGTGGAAAGGCTTATTATCAGTACGTCCTGGGAAGGATGGTAAAGGAGTTTGCAAATGCTGTTTGCAAATGGGAGATTAGGGTCTCAGGGGAACAATCATCCCTTTCGGCTGTTTTGATGCTTTGGTTTAATTTAATTTCTTTTCTGCAGGTGTAGTAATGAGATAAGGGGAAGCTTTTTTACAAGGTTGTTGAACTCTGATACGTTCCTACTGCCAACTGAAGATTTTTGAATATAGATTTATTTTGCCCTCGTTTTATTTAACAACAAAATATGACAAATACTGGCTGGCACTCTTTCCCCTACTGTGATGGGAAGGAAAACTTAACGGTGTCTTTACTAGCTGAGCCAGGTGCAGCTATCTTGTCAGCCGGACCCCTTCATTTAGGGCATCTGAGAACCTGAGTCCTGGGATGCAAAATTTGCATGAGAGCTAATCTTCCTTCCTCAAAAATGCTACCACCCTCTTGGCTTCAAGTGATTAGAAAGAGGGAAATATTGTGGAAGAATTGTGAGCATTCATTTAAAACGAGGGATTTAATATAACGGATTTTTTATTTCGAAAAGGTACGTTTCCCTTAAGCCATGTTCACAGCAAGGAGTAGAAGAAGTACCTGTTAATTCTGATAAAATAAGGCCATAGATAGCTAGAAGAAATACTGAAAATATATTTACTGGGTATTTCTCACTGTCTCCGAGCTGAACTCCTGCATGGTACAGTAAACATCAAGCAGAGAAGAATATCTTATCACAAGGGGATGGAGTTAGGGGATAACTATTGCATGTAGTTGTTAGGAAATTGATGTCCTTTCAGCTGTAAATACTTAAAATCCAAAACACTTCATAGAAGTTTCCTCACCTTTTTTCCAGAAAAAGCAAAAAAAAGTAGAAGATCGGCATTCGATGAAAGGTTAAAAAAAAGCTAGAGTGGCCAGTGACACTTTGGGTTTAGTAAATCCCACTGGGCCTGCAAGCTGCAAGCTTTTATCCTTATGAGGCTAAATCCCCGTGGACAGCAAACCCCAGATGTTGGCGTGCAAGTGACTTTTCTCAATATGGCCATAGCTGGGTTTGTACCCAACCTACACAACATTGATATGGTTGCTTTAAAAAGCCTGAGCAAGTTTGCTGCCCCACCACCTGTGAAAATGTCGTTAACTCTAATTATTGCGTGGTGGTAATTCATGATGGTTTCAGAATACTACAGGAGCCAGAACTGGCAAATTTAAGAATCCAGTTTGTTGGATTCATGCTGGAAATTGCAGAAGAATTGAAGCCAAGGGTTAATTTTGTCCCTGCTCTGCAAACGAACCGGTCTGAGGTATTTCAGGGCCTTTGCCCAATAGACCCTTGTACCTCTGTATTTTGTTAAAGGCTAAGGTGCTCTCCGTGGGAGACCTTTACTTTCAAGCCCAATCCTGGACACTTTGTGTTGACTCTGAGACGTACGTATTTCCTTGACTAAGTAACCTCTTTCTCTGGATTATCCAGAAGGAGTCAGCGTCTGAGTGATAGTCAAGTAAAGGCAAGAGAAAGCTTCAGAGCAAAGTTTGCATTTAACCCCCAGAAAGGTGGCTACTATTAAGTCTGTTATTTGAAAGTATTGATTTAGTAGGACATTTTAGAGAGTAGGACTTGTATTTGAAATTTGCTTGAAAAAAAAAAAAAAAAACCAAAAACAAAAACAACAATTGATTTTCATAACGTGTCAGCTGTTTTCTGCATAATTAGCCGAGATATCTTTGGTATTGAGTGGACACACGTAGTATTTCATTGCATCCTTCTGTTTAGGTTGTGGCTGATACCAACATCAGTGCCATTGCTACCCAGCTGGAGAGCATGTCTGCAGGATGCAACCTTAACTCTTCCTCTGAGCATCCTTCTGAAGATCCCGAGTAAGTCTGTATTTAGTCTGCATAGCTGATGTGGATTTCTGCGTGCCATGCAAGGGAGAAGCCTAGGGTGGCGAAGGACATCTCTCCCATTGCTTTTCTTTCTAATCTTCCATTGCTTTTAAAATGAAAACTGTGACCTTCTCCAAGCTGATTCTGGACTTGTGTCCATCTTGGTGACAGAAATTGCTTGAGTAAATAAGCGTAAAATGTGTTTCCAAGAACTAGTTCTGGACATTTTTCAAAAAAATTTATCTCCTTTCTTTTCTAATATGTTATGCTGGCATGCTAGTTCAGCCCTTGTCTGTTGGCTTCCTTGCCTGAAAGGCGTTCTGGTCACAGCAATTTGAAATAATTTGTCACTGGCAGACTAAGGCAAGAGGTGTTAAAAAGCCTGGTATCAGAGACAAATGTTTCAAAACATGTCCCAGAACTCTCTTTGTCTTTTAAATCTTTTTAACTTTACAATTCAAAGAAGTCTGATTAAAAAATTTTCTACTTACAGCACTCTTCTGTAAGGTGATGGAAGTTAGAGATCTGTCCCTTCCATGGCCGTGCATCATTCCCCATCGTGTGCTTTTTAGAGCAGCTTATAGCATTCCAGTTATCATTTTGAAATTAATTTGATCTTCATTTTGGCTCATTAGCTTCATTATGTTCTTAATTTTTGTTCTTCAACTCATTATTTTAAGAAGCTGAGATGCAAGTTGCTACCTTACCTCAGGGGGCTTTGAGTATAAAAGTTAAACTATTCATGTTTCATTCTCTAGTCTTACAATGCAAGATACTGTTTTTATTGCTGCTCTCGAAGAATTGCTTACTTCACAAAAGGATTTGTATTCTCTTTTCATGGCAAAATATCAGGGAAATTTGAGTGTGAAAATACGAAGCAGAATTAGGTAGACATGCATTTGTTCTGTCCTAAAGAAATGGCTAGTCATCATAGGCTGCACCTTCATATAGGTGGCAAACAGCTTTTGTCCACAATAATTCTTTTTAAACAGGTAGAAATTACTTTTTCAAATTTGAGATGGATATATAGTTATGAGTGGTCTAAATTCCAACAAAAATCTTAGTCTGCTCAGTGGAGACAGTAAAAGCCCCTGAAGAGCAGGTTGGGGTCTAAGCAATGCCCTGAGCAAGGGGTTCTCTGGAGTCAGCCTCTGGGGTTACGAGGCACAGGGATGTCAGACAAATAGAAGGTGTGAGAAAACAGACCAAAGAGCCTGCAGTAGAGCTGAGACTGTGAACATGAGTGTTCCTGACTACACACTGTCTATGAGTCTTGTTCCTCTGAAGTCATAAAATAAAATTACGCTGTAAGGAAATCGTTGCAGTTGCCACTTACGCAGAATAAAGGTGACAGTTTGGCCAGTGAGAAAGCAAACTCTCCTTTACGTACGTCCAGCGGCTGGAGATGAGGGGAGTCTCACTTCTGCATCAGAGATAAGTGCTCTTGTTGAGCTCTTATTAAAAATAAGTATTTTCAAAGTGAGGAGGTGAAGTACACAAAACAGCATTAGAACTCCGGGCTGTGGAGGCGTGTGTTTCAGTGCAAGGGCAAGAGTCTTGGTTTGTGACCGTATGAAAAAATTCTTGATAGATAAATATCTCTGTAAGCATTCCTTCTGCATAAAGTGCCCAAAGACAGACATTGCTATTCTAAGTGATATTTATTGTGTTTTCAGAGCACCTCAGCCTAAGATTATTACTTTGGAGAAAGGCTCTGATGGACTGGGATTTAGTATTGTAGGGGGGTATGGAAGTCCCCATGGAGACCTGCCCATTTATGTCAAGACTATATTTGCCAAGGTATCTTTTTTTTTTGTTTTCTCCCTTTTTCTGTATTACCTTTAAAAATAAACGTAAGATTTGGCTTGGATAATATATTATGTAGTAGAAAGCAAAATGTACTGTCTAAGTACATTGATGTGAGTAAGTGGACCCAGAACTCACAGCCAGCTTCTCCGTTTACATTTACATTACTGATGGCTGAAACAAGACACTTTATCTCAGCAAAATTGCTCCGTGTACTTGGGGAACTTGGTTTTATACATTAAAATATTTATAAGGCAGTTTTATATCTCTAAATCTCGAAATGCCTTGCAAGAGGTATCAATCACTTTTCCCACTGTCCAGGAGAGCAGACGGTTGCAGAGATGCTGTATCTTTGTGGCTGAGCTTCAGCTACAAAAACAGCAATAAGCTCCTCTGCTCAGATAGCCACCTCAGTGAGGAAAAACACTGGAAGATGAAAACGCCGTGCCTTGTGTCTTGATAATGAATTTGCTTACGCATGGGTGCTGGCTGTAGTTGCTCTCCCTTGCTTCCAGCTTCTCTCTCGTGCCTCTCTGAGTGCTCCACTCCTGCGTGCTGGAGCCGCTCACGGCGCGACTGTCTCAGCCCGTCTCTGACCCCAACCCTGAGTGTCAGGGGAGGACTGGGGGGTCCCAGCCAGGTACAGCAGTGTCTCTGGCCACCGAGGCTGAGGAAGAAGCAGCCCAGCCCAACCTTGAGGCAGACGGCCCCAGAACGGCCACTGGTGTGGAAAAAGTGGTGCCCCTTTTCCCACCCTTGCTAGCAATGTGCTCAGGGTGGGCCAGCAAGATACGTCAGGCATGGCCATGTGGAGGGACTTCTGGAAATGGTGGGGAGGAAGGGAAAACAGTGGAAATTGGGGATAGTTTTCATAAAGTAACTTCAGAGTCAGTCACACACAGTTGCTTGTGCTGTGCCTACTTGCTGTCACTTGGGTCAGCACTTCTGGCAGGGTAGATGACATAATTAAGAAAACTTTGTCTGAAGGTGGAGTAGAAGTCATGTCTCCTCTGCTTCTGTGATTCCAGGGCTCAAACTAGAAATATCTGGTCTTTTTCAGTTATTAACATGGGAAGATACTGTGTCTTTAAACTGATGCTTAGATATACAAGTTCATAGATGTGAGCACGGCTGAGAATCCCTAAATCGAAGCTAGAGCACGCTGCAGTCACTGGTGGGGCCACGAGGCAGAAGTGGACACCGTGAGCTGACCTGTGGGCAGGGCAGGACTCAGGATTTAGACAAAAGAGCTGCACTGGGGCCTCGGGAGGAGAACAGCCATTTCTAAAGCCCTGTGGGAGCTTCTCAGGACCTTTAATGGAGCCCGGTTCCGTCCGGGGCTTGGGGCTGTGCCCAGGCTGTTCCGCTGCATGAGCTCTGCATCCCACCCCCTCCCCACATTTTAACCCATTTCTCAGCACCGGATGCAGAATACATTGAAACGCTGCTTTAACAAGCCCTCTCCATAATCGTAAAAGCCAGAACCAGTCTTTACACTGCAGTTTTTTTCAGGGATGAGCCACTTCTCTTCTTCCCCGGGGGTATCGCCCGCCCGCGCTGCCCGGGACCTCCGAGGGGGGGTGAGCGACGGTTGAAGCGCTCGGGGAGACTTCAGCACCGCCGTTTCCCACGCCCCCCCCCCAGCCCAGTGACAGTGGGATTCCCAGTGCTGCACCCCTCCTCGTTTCACCCATCGGCGTTACGGGGGTCGGGAGGGCTCCGTGCTACCGGCCGCTAACGACTCGCTTTGCCGTTTGCAGGGAGCAGCTGCGGACGATGGCAGACTGAAGCGTGGCGATCAGATTTCAGCGGTTAACGGGGAAGCTTTGGAAGGTGTTACTCATGAGCAAGCTGTAGCTATTCTGAAGCGCCAGAAAGGAACTGTAACGTTAACGGTGTTATCGTGAATGTCATTGCGCTTGCGGAGATAAATACAATTTATTTTAGAACATCAGTAGAGCTATAATGGTCCTGTTCGGCCCTGAGCAGGATGTAAAGCAAACCCTGGCAAAAACGAATCAGTATTCACCCCATTGCCAGAAAGGGTAGCGTGCATCTCGAGCTTCATTTAGCCTTCCCTATTTATCAGCCTTTCTCCCCACCCTCCCCTACTTCTGGTGGCTTTTGAGGTTTCTCTGGACAGGTTTAATTAAGAAACTTCAAAGAACAATATCCATTTTACTTTATTTATACATCAGTGTATCTCCCCACTAGTCTGAACCCCAGTTTCGACTGCTGAACCTGGAATCAATTCACACACAAAAGAGAATTTAGATCATCAACTGATCTCATCTGATGAGCAGAAATAAATGCCGAGTGACTTGTCATCTCACTCATGATTTACTTATGCTAATTGTCCTTTCAAGTATGCCAGAAAACATTAGCAATGTAATTAAATTACCACTGTTCCAAATGATGAAATATCAAATTCTCCTCTGGGAAATTATTTGTGCTCGGCACAGTAAGTCTGATAGTCAAATGTGAACTTCTCATGTTTATCTCTCTGGGTAGGTCTGTGGAAGTTAGTCAGAGGTAATTACTGTGATGTGTCAATTTGCAGCCTTTAGCATGAAAAATAAAATAGGGGAGAAGGAGATTTATTTTTTTTTTTAGGCTTTTAAAAGGTTTGAGTCTTTTCAGATATTTAGGCAGCATGAACAACAACAACCTATCTTGTTCTATTCTAATTATATTTTTAAAGAAGAAGAACTGTGCTGATATATGCCAGGCATGTTGCATACAAAGGCAGTTGTTGTTGTGCCAAGTTGCAGCATAATTGTTCATCCTGAAACTTTAATGAAGACAAAAGTTTGCCTCGGCAATGTGATCCTGTAATTCCAGTAACGATGGTGAGGAGTCCCTCTGCACGTCGTCTTTAAGGACAGATGAAGTTAATCCAAACCAGCAAACCGTTTTACATTTCCAGGAGTCTCCCCAGGATCAGATAGTACAGGAAGAGGCTTTCACGGATCACAGAGGATGCTTCTCTCTCGGTGCCGCTGGAGTTCAATTTCGGATAATTTGGGGTGAGACGATCGCCGCAGAAACTGCTGCGGCGGTTTGAGATGCTGCCCTGCCGGGGCTGGCTGTGCCCAGCCTGCCCGGGGCAGAGCACGCAGAAGGGGGTCCCTCAGCCCCCCCCAGCCAGTCGGACGGCTCAGTCGAAGCCCCCCGACTATTTGTTTGGTTTAAGCTAAGCCAGGTGAGAGGGCGCTGAAGCCCACGAGGAGCCTTCCCAGAGCCTGTCCCACCCTGCGCGGAGGAGGTGGGACGCGGGAGCCATCAGCCAGGAGTTAGCAACTTGCTTACGTGTCGCAGCCATTCCTGCAGTGATTATGTGAGCGTGGCCTTAGTGATTTAGCAAATGAATTTGGCAGGCAGATTAATGGCAATTGTGGTTTAATCTTCCTATCCAGAGGAACAGTAGGGTTTTAGAGGAAGCAGCCCAGTCTGATTTGGACTATTTGGTATAATTTATAATGATGATGTCGCTGGGAGAAATGAAGGGGGGGGGGGTGGAGGGAGGACATATCAAAATTGGCTGCTCATTTTATGTGAAAAATCCCTGGAATTAAATGGAAAGAAGATTCAAAATCTGCGGTGTGATAACCGGGAAGTGCAGGGTTTGTGTTAAAGGTACTGTTGTTCAGCATGTTTCACCTAGAGTGGCTGTTTCCCCAGGTTACATAAAAGAACAGGTACTGAAGCAAGATGAACTACACTGAAACCAGCAAGCTGTGATTAGCTCTCATTGAAATGGTTCTCCTTATTTCATTGAAAAATTTTCTTTAGGTAATCACAAAGTGCATTTAGCCTGCTGGAACAATTAGTGGGTGTTCCATTAATAGTGCCTGGAAGAGACTTCACGTTTTTAGTGGATTCCCACTGTACTATTTGATTTGCCAAGTGAAGTGTTAGTGGAACCTTGACTGTAGATGCACAGAAATATGTCCAGATGTAGCAAATTGGAGAATATTTAACAAACTGCCTTTGGTTGCAAAAGTATCCAAGGTATGCAGAAGTTCAAGGCGGCTAGGTGAAATGTGAAGAGGTACCCTCAGAAATAGTGTATGGAATTTATGAACAAAATGTAATGATTCCTCTGCCTGATTATGTTTTTATAACCGTTGCATTCCTACTTTAAGATGTTGCCACATTTAATCTATGAAGTTTTACATGGCTATTTAGTAGCCTATTATGCACATACTGTTCATATACATAAAGAATAGAATTTATGGGCTGAGATATTTTGCACTTCTCATTGCTCAGAATGAGAGAGAGCATTTTCTGCTTCTTGTAATTTGCACTTTGTGTGTTGAATATATTACTGCCAAAAATTATATTGCAACTAATTGATAAACCAGTGACCGTGTGGAGAAGCGTGTGCTGTACGTACAGGACCAAGTTACATAATTAAATTTGCATTACGCTTGTCTGGGTTGAGGTGTTCTGGTTTGTTTAAAACTATTTCTGTGCAAGGGAAAAAAGCAATTAAACCCTCCTGATTGTATGTTTACGTAGATCAGTAAAATGAGATATTTTATGACTTCAAAGATTCTAAATAAAGCTCGGTTACGTAAGCAGTTGTGCATTTTTTATTTTTTTTTTTTTAAGTCACTGTTCAGATCTGTTGCATGAGAGAACTTTGCTGTTCCAAGTGCTTGTCCTTCCTGGGGAGCAGGAGCGGCGGTCGCTGCAGGAGGGGTGGAAGATGATGGTGACAGGAGCAGGATTGCTCCCGAGGGAGTCGGTCTCAGGGAGCCCATCCCGTGCGCATCTGCCCCCCGCCGGAGGCTCCAGCTGCCCGTCCAGGCGGCTCCGGCCCGGTAAGGTGGTTTCAGTCAGCGGAACGCCAACAAAACCAGCTCGCTTGGCAGACCAAGGATCCTGGTGCACAGGCAGCAAAAGCTGGGGACGAAGACGAAGGTGCCGAGGGATCGTTACGGTGCCGGGAGGAATCAAAATCAACACGACGGGTGCTTGCAGGAGGAGCACCCACGTCTCGGGCATCTCACAACCCTTCGGAGGTGCCACTCGCCACCAGTTCAACTCACATGTACCGGTGGGAAGGGTTCCCCCGCCTTGGTTTGGGGACTCAGCTGTCAGAGCCTTCTTTGAGAAGGGCCGTGTGCTCTTCACAGTCCCTCCTTCAGCGTCCGCACCTGGAGAGGCAGGAAATAACCTGCAGTTCACAGTGACACCATCGAGGGCATCCTTGACATGACCAGGGCCTTTTGCATTTCTCGGCTAACTCTGCAAAGAAAAGGGCACGTTGCACCCGTGTTTCGACCTCTTCCAAAGGCTGGGACTGAGGTGCTCCCAGTTTCTGTGTCCTCCCCACCGCGGGAGCTAGCCCGGGGAGGCAGTCTGTCCAGGCGTGATCCCTGCTGCCAAGCCCTTGGGCTTCGGAAGCGCCCGCCGGGTGCAGCCTGCGCCGGGAGCCGTGGCGATGGGCTGGAGCGGGCAGCGGGTCAGCCTGGAGGGGCCAGGGGGCTGTGTCACGTTGCACTGCTCCCCGGGGAATCGCTGGAATGCCTCTAAATTCCCTGTAATTAATCAAATGGCGATTACGACTCTGGAAGTATGACATACAGAGGGCCTGTTGAGGTAATATGATTATGCTGAGATGGAGCAGTTAATGTACCTTTGCCTGAAAGAACTGGAATGAATTAATTTAACATTACACATGTATAAAACATTAGTTTTTACAGTTGTGCTGAGCACTGATATATAATTCCATTATCATCTTTCTCCACAGTTTCACACTTCTGTGTCCCTAATTTAGCTGTATTTACATTCTGGTTAAACACTGTCACGGTCATTGTTTTTCCTCTTAGCAGCAATGGACATTTTGTTCTTTACCACGCACAATCCTGTGATAACTGGACCTTTTAGGACGGCAACAACTCAGAGCACACCATGTTCTGCAGCATCCCAAACAAAAAAGGAACAAGGATCACCTTGACTTTGCCTTCAGCCGTGTCCATGTGGGCTCCAAGGTCCCTGCTGCTTTTGCAAGTCTGGTGGGGCTGAAGCTGAGTTTTGAAATCCGCTCTTACCTTGCAGATCCTGGGCCAAGAGCCTTCGCTTCATTTATCGTATTTCCCTCGTCTTCCTCAAAAACTAGACTAAAAAACCTTACATGGAAACGTCTGCCCTTGGAAACATAATATTCCCTGTGAGCATTTGCAACTATTAAGGAATCGCTCAGTACTTTTGTTACCCTCCTTTCCATCCCACCCAGCAGCCGACGGGGAGGCGGTGTGTTCCTGAGCCCCTTGTGCGCGGCTGCTGTGGGCTGATGGCACCAGCGCTGGACTGGAGCAGGGACCTGGCCCGTCCTCACCAGACCATGAAATCTGTAAAGGCCCCAGCCAGGGCGGCTGCACCAGCTCCAGGCATTGTGCTCGCACCGCTTTTTCTGCTGAAATGGCACTAGATGGAGCAATTGACAAAATATTGTGTTTCTGCTGCTTTTAGCCCGGGCCTGGGGGCCCTGCCGGAGGGGCCACCCCAGGGGATGCTCTGAGGATGCTCCGTCCTCTCAGCCCAGACCAGGAAAGACCAACTCCCAAACCTCTGAGTCCGCTTTTTCCCCTGCAAATAGGTGAGTGCTGCAAAAAAAAAGAGACATCTGAGTGCCACAATGAGAGATTTCTAGGAAATGATATCACAGCCTGTCTCACCCCTGCTGGTAACTTCCCTCTATCCCTGGCAGAAGCGGGGCTGAGCAGCCCCTCATGTCGAGCCGTGGGGACGGGACGGGGTGCTGGGGGGCAGCTTGGCCCCAGGGACCCCCAAGTGGAGGTGCTGTCGATGTGGCAGCTCATTCCCCTGCATCAAATAAATCTTCCTTTGCCACAGAGACATTCACCTCTTCGAAGAATATTCAGTTCTGCTGGTAGTCACTGAACTGACGCCATCCAAGCCGCTGATGGGGCAGTTCTGGGTGATAAACTGGGAGGCGCTGATTTTCTCTGGGCAAGAAAGAGCAGAATTTATTGTGTTTCCTACCCGGTGCTTCGACTTGGACCCGAGAAAGCTGCCAGTCATCGGTTTTGCCTCTCCTCTCTGGCCTTAAGCCTCATGAGGCTCGTCCCAGCGCCCAGTCCTCACCCCACGGGGGAGGCAGCCGGTGGATGTCAGCGGAGCGAAGCCAAGGCACGTCCCCACCGCCTGGGAACGGCTCGTTAATTTAATTAACCGCCGGGGTTGTGTTGACCAGTTGCATGGGGCTCTGTGTGCACATCGGCTGTGAGGGGGTCTGCTCTCTCCCTGGGCTTTCAACGCGGCCCTGGCCCCGTTTCAGAGGCCGATGGAGATTTCTTGCTCTGCTCTCCCCGTGCCCGCGTCCCCCCAGGCCTCCCGGCCCCGCTCCTGCTCTGCCGGAGGGAGCAGAGTCCTCCCCTGCGCCGCGGGCTGAGGATACCTGGATATTTACAGCGCAAGAAATGAGTTAACCTTGAGCAAAACCCAACTGCCAGCATTTAAAATAGCCTGGACAACGTTAGCAAACCACTGCGATGATTTCACCCCCTTTTCTGCACTGTGTGGTCTCAAGCCGATGCCGCGGAACCCACTGCAGCCCTGCAGCAGGGACGGAGCCCGCTCTCGGCCGATCCTTGGCCCAGCCGCCCCTCACACGAACCCCGGGATGTTTTTACCACCCCACGGACGCAGGCGCCGAGCACAAGGCAGCCTTTTGTCCGGGCCTGCCGGATCACAGGCACCGCACGTTTAGCCACGGACCAGGCGTTTTCATTCCTCGCATATCTTGCAGCTGATGTCAGGACGGCACAGGGGTGGCCGCGGGGGCTGTCCGGCTCCGGGGGGGGGGAGCAGCACGGCTGCATCTCCATGTGTCATTCCCCCCCACACACACACAAAATTTTTGGATATTGCCTTCCATCCCTGGTGCCCCCGGGGAGGCATCGCTCCCGCGCCTTGGCAGCTCGCAAGCAGTGGGAGGAACAATTTGGGATCATCTGGTTTTCGGCAAGGAGGGGGGAAGCCGCCGGCTGTTTCTTTTGTGTGTTGTATCCGGCGTGGGTATCGACACCAAACCACGCACGGGGGGCAGCTGGCTGGGGTGAGAGGGTTTCACGTGGCTCTGGCCGGGTCCAGCGCCAGCGGGGTCTGCCAGGGCAGAGAGGAGAGCTGGGGGGGAAGCAGGGGGGGGGTGGCAGCCCCTGGGGGGCTGGGGGACTCTGCTCCCCCGGGGGTCTGTGCCTCTGCACGGTCACACACCACCTGGTTGTGCGTTTGCTTCCCAACCAGCGTTTGCCGCTGGAGCTGGAGCCTGCCGGGCATGGGTGAGGTCTCTAGGCGTGGAACACGGATTCATAGCGTGGTTTGGGTCAGAAGGGACCTTTAAAGGTCACCCCCTGCAATGAGCAGGGACACCTTCAACTAGATCAAGTTCCTCAGAGCCCCGTCCAACCTGACCTTGGATGTTTCCAGGCATCCAGGGTCCTCTTTGCCCTGGGATGGACCTTGGGTGGAGCTGCCTGTTGTTCCTCTGGCATCTCCCCCTTGGCACCGCCATCCCCCCTTCCCCTCCCCGTTCTGCCACCAAAGCCCTCGGTGTCCAGCATCGCGTTCCGGCAATCCCGGCATCCCCGGGGACACCTGACGAGCTCACGTGCACGTGGGCTGAGGGTCAATGGCTGGGTGGTGGAGGGCTTTCTCTGAAGGTTATCAGTAAATCAGAAGGAAAACCAGAGCATCTCTGGAAGTCGTCCCATTTTCAGTCCCAGAATGGATGCTGAGGGCTCCTCAGAGCGACGTGGTTCTCCGTGGCCATGGAGGTGCTTCAGATGAGACTGCCGAGTCCCTGCTGCCTAACTTGCAGCAAAAGAAAAGGACAGGCCAGAAATGGCCATAAGGAGAGTGGAAAAATGATGTTCAGCTGTGTTCATCGTCATTCTTTCCCTTCATAGTTAATCAGCTCCTAGATGGTGAGCCTGTAAAGATCATTAATTTCTTTCCTTGCTGTGACTTAATTGTCTCCATTTGTATTGTACTGTGCTCGCACTGGGGATGTATTTTTGCTTGCCTATATTTAGTTTGATCTCTACCATGATACCAAAATATTTAAATTAAGGCTGGCTCTTGGGCGCCTCACGGCACCGAGATCCTGCAGATGATTTTCGGTCGTTCTTGTGCGATCTGGTACTTCGACAGCGCGATGCTGGGCACTGGGAGATGCCGAGGGCAGTGTCAAACTGTCCACAGTCCCCCGGGGTCCCCGTGAGCAGAGGAGCTGCTTCAGGGGTCGCCCCGTGGGAGCTGCTCCTCCCTGGGGAGCTGGTTCGAGGGGAAAAGAGGAAATACGAGGCAAAGGAATGAAAACAAACAGTCTGGGGATGTAGTTAACCAGCTTTGGCTGCAGGGATGGGAACATGAGGGAAAGAGGGATGTGGAGGGAGACAGGGGGAAGGCAGACAAGTCCATGCTTCCTCACTGTAGAGCTGCAGCACACCCCCAAAATAACGTGCCCTGTCCCCAAAGAGCATTATGGTGAGCTCAATATCCCGAGGGATCCCGCAGGCAGGAGGAGGCAGGCACTTCCCAAAGCCACCCTGATCCTTAGCAGAAAATCTCCCACATTTGTTATGTTGAAACCAGAAAGTTCACCTCCCTCTGGGAAGCAGCAAGGGTCAGAGCGAGCTTCCTCTCTGCAAGAGCTGTTCCAGAGCTGTTGGGAAAAAAAAACCTCAGAATTGTCACAAAATTGTATTATGGCTCTTTTTGTTTGCAGCTGGGGCCTGGCAGCAACGCAATGGGTGTTCATGCTGGCTCTGGGTGCTCCACGCTCAGCACCCAGGAACACAAATCAGGGCAATTCCTGCAAAAAAAAAAAAAAAAAAAACCACCCTGATGCGTCTGTGTGGTGAGCTGGGGCCTGGGACCTCCCGGGGAGGGTCACTGATCTGAAGAAACACCTTGAAAATGATGGATTTCACGACGTGCAGGTATGTGCAGTCACCACGGGCTGAGGGCTGTCCTTGCCCGCCCTGTGGCTGCTGGGGGTCTGTCTGTCCGTCCGTCAGAGCATCCCTGCTGCCTCGCACCAGGAGAGCACCGCGGCGATGGGGACAGGCACAGGAGCAAACGCAGGTAAAGGTTTAACTCGAGTTTATTTATACATAAAGGGAGGTGACTGCACTTTGAGTTAAGGAAAAAAAAAAAAAAAAAAGGCAGGTAGACATTTGAGATGATGAATGTTTCTGACTGAAAACGTGGAGAAAGGTAAAAATGGAGCAGATGGCAGATTTCAGTGGAAAACAGAGGGCAGGGATGGGCAGGGACTGTCCTCCCCTCCCTGCAAGGCAGTAAGTGTCACTGGCGTGAGGACAGGGGCTCTCAGCAGTGGCTCTACAGTACGAGGGACGGGGAAAAGGCAGCTCAAGAGAAACTTCACCGTGATGTGAACTGACTTACAAGCAACAAAAGTAGTCCAGGATTAACTTCTGCTTAGTAACGAAAAAAGAGAAGCAATTAGCTAACTTGGGAGATTTGCTTTTAGTGATGGCAAGTAGATCTGCTTTCACGGTGGTGTGCTGAGCACCAGCTCAACTAGTGACGGCATCCAGGTCCACCAAAGCCTACGGAGAGTGTCCGCTGGGTCCTGATGCAGCACAGCCTCGTGAAGCCGCATTTCCTAGTACGTAGCAGCTTAATGACAGTGTAAAGATGTTTGGAAAAGTGAGGGCCTGAGGCCTCCCTCCCTCTCTATCAGTGGCAGAGGAGTATAAAGAAAAAAACCTCTGCCCTGTGTATGATTTGAGGTGATGCTGGACAAACCCTGTGGGCGCCCTGTGGCAGGGGAGGCCCCGGCACCAGCCGACTCCGGCAGCTAAATCACAGCAAGGCTTTACACGGGAGTAGTTCGGGCATCTGAAAGTGGAGCACGAGGGAGAGCGGAGAGCAGATGCTTGCCCAAAAGGTGTCTGTCAGCAAAGTCGCTCCACGGAACTCTGGGACAACGTTAACACATCCTGGGATGGGAATCTGCTGTGATCTTCTCGTGCCGTGCTCGGGATAACCTGATCCGCCCCGCGGTGCCTGAGCAGCGCGCGTGCTGATGTGCGGTGCATGTCAATGGGCTGCACTTCCCCATTAGCTCAAACTTAATTAGAAAAAAATAAGAGCCATATGGTAATTCGGAATACAGGCAAAACAATGTCTGTGTGTTTGGGTCTGGTATACTCAAATATTTTCCTAGAGTATTAATTTTTAATTCTTACATCAGACCCACATAAGCAAACATAAATAGGATTTTATACTTTACATAATCCATCCAGCTTGTGTTTGTTGTTACATATACTGAATAATCACTGCCTGCCACTACGTACAGAAGGGCTAATAATAAATATTAGGACACAAACTTACAAGTTAAATGAGATACAGTTAAGTAGTCGATTAAAAGGACAACCATAATCTAAGGCTACAAAAGACTAAATATTGCTTTCCTAATGTGCTTTTCTCCTTTGTTTCGGTCGCTCACCTGCCAAATCTATACCAGGAGGAGCTTGTCGGAGACTCATTTGTGGCAACGTGCATAGATTAGGGGGGGTGTAAGCGGGCTTAGTGAGAACGAGGCATGAGGAACGTACGCAGATAACCGAGAGGGTTCATCCCCCTGTGCGTAGGGACACCCGCGGTACCGGCCCCGGCTGCCGAGGCGAGCGGCGGGGCTGTTCCAAGGAGGAGCTGTTTGCTCCCCCGTCCCGGCTTCTTCTCCCCGGTGGGTCAGGCGGAGAGGGACGGGCTGTGCTCGGCGTGGGCTCGCAGGAGCGCGGCGATGTCCCCGCGGGCAGCGCGCTGGGCCAGCGACAGGGCCGAGTTTCCACCCTGCGGGAAAGGGGAGCAGGCCGGGACGTCACCGCCCGACCCCCCCGCATCCCACCCGGGCCCCCCCCCTCCGAGCCGCCCCACTCCATCCTCCGCTGCC
Organism: Tyto alba; assembly: GCF_018691265.1. Lineage (NCBI taxonomy): Eukaryota > Metazoa > Chordata > Aves > Strigiformes > Tytonidae > Tyto > Tyto alba. The sequence goes on from NW_024881272.1 coordinate 32,541,818, forward strand.
CTGAGGGGCTCTTTGCCCCCCGTCCACTGGCCAGTTTGTCGCGGCTCTCCAGCAAGAAAAGAGCTGGCCAGGGCAGCCTCGCACCCAGCTATCGACCCCCCTCCCTCGTCGAAACGAGTCGCCTTCCTGCAAACCTCCTCGTGGTGTTTTGGGGCTTAACCTCAACCGCACAAAATACATCCCGGCTGTGCCTTCTCCTGGTCCCGGTGCCATCCCGCACGTCTTGGACAGAATTGTAGTTGAATGAGAAAATAGTGGCATAACTATAAACGCAGCCGCGTGGCCTGTCACCGCAAACCAGTGCAGGGGATTTCCACTGGCCACGCTGCTCCCCGTCCCACGCGTCCCCGCCTCGGAGAGGCGGTCGTTCTCAGGGGAGAGTTAATTGCTGCTAATTTCTTGGAGCCGAAGCTCTGCTGATTCCACCCGTACAGGATTTCACCTTTTTTTTTTTTTTTTTTTTTTTTTTTTTTGGTCAGTTTTACACCATCTTGTGCTCTTCACCCTGGTGCTCCTGTCCAGGTTGTAGCTGGGATGCGGGACGCTGCAGCAGCCACCCCCACCTGCTGCATGGCTGGCACCGAAACCAGGGGTCCTCTCCTAAAAGCAGTCCCCTGACCACGAAAGTAGACTGGAATTGTACTTCTTCACGTAAAAACCACCACCCGGGGATTACTGCCTGTAAAGCACGACCCGGCGTGTGCACGTGAGGTTGTGAACGGGACGGAGCGCGGCACCGCCGCCTCACCTTGTCGGTCAGCGCGACCTGGCAGCCGGGCTGGGCCAAGAGGAGCCGGACGATGTCGGCGTTGCCTTGCCGGCAGGCCACCATCAAGGCTGTGGTCCCCTCCTCGTCCTGCAGATTGACGTCGGCCTGGCAGGAGAGGAGGGCTCGCACCATGTCGTCCCGCTCGTGGCTGACCCCCAGCATCAGGGCGGTCTGGCCCCCCTGCAACCACACAGGGAAAGGCTGAACACCCCTTACCCACCGGCCTCCTCTAGTCCTGCTCATTCAGACTGTTTAATAACAATAATAACAATAATAACAACAACAACAACAACAACAACAACAACAACAACAACAATAATAATAATAATAATAATAATAATAATAATAATAATAATAATAATAATAATAATAATAATAACATCGTTATTGCATATATATCATAAGATTGCATATTATTAATTCAGCGTGTCTATAATAATTACTATTATTGTTGCATACTGCATATTAAATCACACTGGGGATCTTCAGCAGGTATTGCCAGAGATACCTGCCCACTTGCACCACAGCCACGTGGAGGGTCTTTGCAGCAGCGTGGTTAAACCTCCCGGCTCTCAGCTGCTCCCAAAGGCAGGTCCCCCTGAGCCCTCCTGGGCAGTTTAACTTAGGTCTAAATTAACTTTTACAGCTGTTTGGAGGAAGAGCTGGATGAGGGCATTCTGAGACCAAAATGCATGACTGATGAGTGAGTGCTCGCCAGCAAACCTGACTCAGATCCCCCACCCTGGGGGTCCACCCCACACCGCTCCTCCTTGGTATCGCTTCTTTAGACTTTAACTTTTTAGCCCAGTAAAATTATTTTGCAAAATTTTCAGCCTTCCTTTTGGCTTCTGGATCCTACCCAGTTCTTGCGTCCCTTCACAGGGAGCTGATGGGTGGCCACGCTGCAATTTATCTGGGGTTGCTTTTGTAACTTTGGGGAAATGGCAGCTCCAACCCAATGCCTACCGCCGAGTCCCAGCCTGGCGCTGCACGTGCCGTGTAAGGAACACGAATTATATCCCCAACCCGAGATCTCTGTGGGGCCATGATGCTGAGGGAGCTTATTCCCTTTTGCTCAGGCACAGCCTGAACGGCCATCGCACATAACGGGGAGGCCACGAGCTCGGCCGGAGTCGCTTTGCAGATGGGGCCGTGGCACCATCCCACGTGGGGCCACGCTCGCGTTTCAGAGAAACAGCAGAACTGTGGGGACGCACCTGGGCGGCTCGCAGGTTGACGTCCCCCTCCTTCAGCAGCTTCATCACCACCTCCATGTCCTCGCCCGTCTCGGCAGCCGCCAGCGGCGTGAGCATCACCGCCGTGTAGCCGGCGCGGTTCTGCAGGTCCAGGCGGCACACGCCTGGCCGGAGATGCGCCGCGCAGGGGGAGGATTCGGCCCCGCCACGAACCGGTCGGAGGGAAGGGGAAGCAAAGAGGGAGTTAGAAAATGTGTGGTGGTTTTCCTTCCCAGAAACAGGAGTTTCCGTAATTATGCAGGATTGAGATGTGCGAAGTATCCGATCTTGTGAGCACAGCATTAAAACGGCCCTTCCTTGGTGCTACACATTGCTGCAGTTAATTATGACTGCTTAGGTCAACTCAATTAACTTTGAAGACCAGAATCAAAAAAAAAAAAAAAAAATAAAGGGGTGAGGGGGGATTTACACAACAATTAATGCCTTGGGCATGGGCACACACCAGTTGTGGAGAGGTGGGCTGTTTACTTCGACTCCTGCAGCAAGGGAGCAGCAGAAAGAGAAGCCGTGTAAATCTATCCTGGCCCCTTTTCACTCACTTTTCAGCTCAGGGAACCTCCTTCCAACCACACCAGGAGGAACAAGCCGTGTCTAACTGGCAAGGGCTCAAGGCCCAGCCTTTCCCCGCCCCGGGACCCGGCCGCCTCGGGCACTCAGCCGCAGAAGGGGACAAACTCCCTGCCCATTTGCAGCAACAATCGGGTTATAGATGTGTATGATAATCTGCCATTTCCCTAACATTCAACGGATTGTCTGTCCCATGAGAAAAGGCCAAAGTGCCTTTATTCTTTTGGAGCGCGTGTGCGTTTTTCGCCCCATACAAGCTCAGCTGAGATTCCTTTTTTTCTTTGCAACATGAGCTGAAAGTTCAATAGTTTAACATGGAGTTTTTCTATGGCGTGGGGGCGGGGGGTTGTTATGCTCTCAGGCAGCTGATCCTCCTGCTCCAAGCCATGATGTGGCACTTGCTGCTACAAGAAGCTGGAGGAACCACCCCATCCCACCTGGACTGAGGCCATGAGGGACACCCCTTGGCCACAGGGACCCTGAGCCATCCCCAAAGTCAGACTGCAGAGCCCTCAAGATGTGTCTGGTCCCCGGGGGCACTAACGAGCCTTAAAGCCCCGAGGAGCCTCCGCTGGGACTCCCACCCACACCCATGGCCCCAGGGCCGGGCTGTGGGGGAAGAGGCTGGTTTTCAGATCAACCATGTCTCCAGGGCGGACCGTGGCCCCATGCTTGTATCTTGGATGGACTTTGGCTCTACGCTTGTCCTTTGGATGGACCTTGGCCCCATATTTGTCTCCTGAGTGGACCTTGGTCCTCTGCTTGTCTACTGGATGGCTCCCCTGCACGTATGTTGTAGTTGGTCCCCAGCCCCACCCATTTTATCTCCTTTTGCTCCTGACTGAACATCCTGGGAGGACCCTGGACCTCATTCATTATTTTCCATGTCTGGCACTGTTTCTAAACACCACCCCCGCACCATTACTTGGCTCTGCACACCGTCATCATCCCTGGGGGACTGTGCCCCATCGACAAGAGCAACATAAAATAACTTCCATACCCAACAAAATCCATGGCTGAGCAGGGCGGCTGCTCCTACCTGTGTCTAGCAGGAGCTTTGCAATTGAGAAGTTGGAGTGGGAAACGCTGTAGTGAAGAGCCGTGTTGCCGTTCCTGTCGGCCAGGTTCACCACCATCTCCAGGAGCCGGGGCTGGATGGCTCCCAGCGCCTCGAGATACGCTGCGACCGCCTCCGGGCTGGAAGACTTACGGCTTGACACCCGGAACCACTCCTGGCAGACGGTGCTCAGGACATGATGCTGAAAACACCAAGGTCTCACCGTTACTCCTGGGGTTGCCATCCTGCCAACCGGCCGCTGCCCCAGCGCCTCGCCCCGTGCCACTTCGTCCTGTGCTCTGGCATCACCCAGCCAGTATTTAGCTTGTGGTTTTGGGATTACTGCTATAACTCAAGGGGGAAAGGAATTTCCTGTGGTAACTTGAATGAGTAAGCAGAGAAAGCCTTCATCTTCTTTTTTTTTTTTTTTTTTTTTTTCCCCCCCTTTTCCTTTGTTTCTGGCTATTCTAAAACTGACTCAGAGGTCATCTCATCCCCCTCTCCTCACAAAGCTGTTCATGGCATAGTAGGGCACAGCCTGCAACTCGCCATCAGGATAATCTTATCCACTAAACATAACAAAGAACGGGAACCACATTTGAAATGGGATTGAAAAATATCTATACCAGATGCTTGTCGCTTGTGGTCCTGATTTCTGAGAGGTGCTTGCTGAGTAGTTGGCAGTCGGCAAGGAAATCTTCAGAGGGTTTGCATCTAAAAGGAAAATACTTTTGTAAATCCATCATGGGACAGAACTTGCAGGAGGTACTGAAGCAGGAAGGAGAACATGCAGTTTAGGTCAGAATATATAAACCACTTATTTAAGTGCTTAACTTTATGGACACAAGTTGTCCCATTGACTTAACATCGAGGTACAAGTACAAAGATAAGCACTTAAGTAAGTGTGCCAGTCCAGAGTCCCTAATCTGTAGGGCCAACTTCATCTGTTATGAGAATCCTTACAGTGGAAAAAACAAAACAAAAAAAATCTTATTTCTGAATCTGCAAAGAACTTTACCGAGGAACTTCACATGAGAAGGGAGAAATGAGCTAATTCTCACCAAATATGACTCACTCTGTCTTTTCCACAGTCAAGTGTAGGGCCTCAATCAATCCCCATTAGATTCTGCAGTAACTCAAACAGTATTTAGCCCTTTAAAGCCTTTTCCCATGTCTGCAGAGGTCAGTGGCTGCCTTTCCACCGAGCAGATGAAGCCCCGACCCCAGCCCCGCCGGAGCGACCGAGCCATGAAGGACAGCACGATCCCCGCCTGCGCTTCTGGCTACCTGTCAGCCCCGTGCTGAGTGCGAGGCGCTGCTTCCGCCGATGGCTCCGGCGGCTCATCGTCCTCACGTCTGTCCTGCGAGGAGGTCCCCGAGGAATTCCCCTCGCTTTCACCCCCAGCTTCCCCCTGCATGGGCTCCGACTCGTCGGCTCGTGTCTCCGTCTCGCTCTCTGCGTCCCCGTCCGATGGGCTGTCTTCACAACTCGTGTCTTCGCTTGATGTCGTTTCGTAGCTATTTGAGGACACCACATGTTACTCACTCCTTCCCCATCCACAACCACAGGGCTTGATCAAGACTCATTGAAGACACCCACTGACTCCAATGGGCCTTGGATGAAGCCCGGAGTGATACGCACGTTAAAAGATTAGAGCCACAGCCAAACTTGGGGTTAGTCTTTTTTTTTTTTTTTGGCTTCTTAAGCCAGCAGGAGCGTGATAGAAGCAGTTAATTAGCAGCAGGCAAAGTTACTTTAGGGGCTACTTGGTTGGTTTGGAGGGATGTCCGTTGCACAAGCCCCAGCGTGGCCAGGAAAGGGCTGTGTGCCACTTCCCTGCTGGGACCTGCTGGCACGCTGGTGGGGAGCTGCGAGAAACACAGAGCCCTGTGGCAAGGTGGGACAGGCAGCAGGTCGAAAACCTTGAGGACCACTAGACAAAAAAACTGTGTTTGCAGCTCCAGCACGGACTTGAGTCCACCGTTCGAGCAGCCCCGCTAGAGATACCTCTCTTCTGGTTGTCCAAAAGTACCAATAACATCTTCCACGAGACAAAACATTTCACTGTGAGGGATCCCAAAACTTTTCTCAAACTAGAGATTCCTCTACTTGCTACAAGTTGTACCCATTTCAGCAACTGTTGGTAGAAGAAGCTCTACACAACATGAGTGAGTACCACCTGATGAACCCAACAGCAGTAGCCATCGAGCTGGGAAGTTGGAGGAGCGTATGTCAGCAGAAACCAGCACCCAAACTTGCACACATAGCTGTTTGCACAGCAAAGAGGCAGTGAAACACGTCCTGCCCTCTTCGTGCCAGCACACGTACTCCTCGGTAGAAGATGTGCCAGTGTTGCTCTTAGAGTTGCATCTACAGCACACGTTGTTGTATCTAGTTAGCTCGAAGGCCAAGGAGTGTTAGATATGGGACACACAGGGAACTGAGTGTCGGAGTACAACCTAAAATACGGGTCTCCTTCACCCCGAGGTAATTCCTAATTCACTGAAATAGTCTTTCCTCGGTCCCTGAACCAACTTTTGTTGGCTGTCACTGGAGCGTGGAGGCAGGTTAGTGCCAGCGTACCCACCCAGGCGGTGCTGACCTCCTCCAAACCCCACCCAAGTTAGTGGGAATCTTCCCATGGACCCAGATGGGTCTTGGATGAAGTCCCAAAAGATGGGTGTGCAGAGAGTATCAGTCCCCAGAGTGTCCCTCGCTGCTCTGATAACAACATCTTTTCTACAGGGTTACTTACAGGTTATCAGTGCTGGATTAAAGAAGGGAGAAAAGAGGCTCCATTTCAAATGGCCTTTTAATCAAGAGGTTTGGAGGGAAAAAGAGGGGAAAAAAAAAAAAAAAAAAAGAATGACTTCTTCAGCGATACAGAGGACATCACATGTTAAAAGGCAGTTTTATCTTCTGAATGGATGCTTACCCACCATTTACCCCAACAAACTGAAGATTCTTTTTGGTCCCATTGCCTCCTGCATGGAAACCATAACCTTTCTTTTTCATGATAGATTTAAGACTGGTGGTTGGAGAGATTTCTAGCAAAATACAAAATAATAGATTAATTAAGCAGGCGTGCCACAATTATCGATGATTATTCCCAACCTCTAGCAACAAACTACAAATCATAACTGTTAGCATCTTACTTCATCTTAGGAGATTCTTTTTATGTCTTGCAAAACTATGGATGCACTTGGCCACAGCCTGGCCCTGTCCTGCCACCTTTAAAATACGGGTCTCAAACATCTCCAAGTGACTGGGAATATAACAGAAGTGACTGGGAATTATATATGTGTCCTATGAATATAAGTAGGTTTTGCTTTTGTCATAATGTTTTCTTTTTTCTTTTTTTTTTTTTTTAATATTAATGTATTGGAAAACTCCTATATAAATCTCCTATAATACTACACGGATGAGTCTTTCCATTGGATTTTGAATAGTTTCACTATGTATTGCTTATAAGTAATAGGTCACTTATCTATTTGCAAGACACACACAAACACACACACCCCACACCCCCCGCCAGTGAACAGGCAGCCTTTGGTTTCGGATTCTCATCTTTATATAAGCTAAAATTATTTTAGATGAACAGCTGTGAGTGGGGACAGGTCTTTTCCCAGCCTACTTGCTCAGTTAGCTTGAATTGGTTTTGGTTCTGGTGAACTCCATGCTGATTTACCCCAGATGAGCATGAGTCCCATATTCTTCCAAATTGCCATGTCCAATCCAATTAAGAAAAACAGATAGTTGACGGAATAGCCACAAGTATGGCCACTTTTGGAAGCTGATCCTGCGTATAACCGAGCCACAGCTTTATCAGCTCCTACATGGTTCTGTTTACTTTTTAAATTTAAGATCACATAGATTATGATACGTAGAGATTTGTCTTTCTCATACACATTTAGGAGGGACTATTTCTGATCTGACTGATACTAATTATACCACCACATCACCCCTGCTCAACACTTGAATAAGTGGGAAGAGATTTGGCCCAGATACATCGAAATCTATGCCAATATTATTTACCCAACTGTTGATAGTGTGTGTTTGAATTCTCCTTATCCGCAGGCCCTTGCGTAGAGTAGGCAGACAGCAACGAGTTTAAGGAATTAACTAATTGGTTCTGAATGGAGCTGAGCTTGGAGGCCGGCTGTTTAATAGCGCTTGCTAACTCAGGGTAGCCGTGCTCCAAACACAGCCACTGCTCCTGCAAAAGCTCCTGGATTTTTTTTACGTATTGGCCGATGGGGTCAACAGCAGGGAGATCCTCGCGGTCAGATGGACCTTCCTCTTCCAGCCCATCCCGAGCTTTATCTTCTCCAAAGCTTGTCTTGTTTTCACCTGCGATTGAGCCAATTCTTGTTCCTCGGTAGCTCTCTGCAGTCACTGCGTGAGCAGCGAGACTCTGGGTATCGTAGTTATTCCTGTGATTTTGATTGGCATCGCCGACGTGCTCGTCAATCTTCAGCTGGGTGAAGCATGGTCCAGCCTCGACGTTGGCTTCCCTAAAATGTCTGGGTCCCTCTCCACCGACACCGGTGTGAGCATCTGCCAGTCCCCGATCTCCACAAGCACCCGGCTCCGTCGTCTGCGCATTCACGTTGTCTGCTCTCCGGGCGCTGCATCCTATGGATTTGGTGGAGACTGGGATATTTACATTGATGCCTTTATCATGGGCTTGCTTGGCCCCGGTGACCTGCGAGAGGTCGGTGTTCACCGCAGCGTCGTGGCACTGCAAAGCCCCGCCGCTCCGCCTGGACGGCGGCTCAGCCTCTTTGGTGTTTTCCTGGCAGAGCTTCTCTTCCAGCTGAGCTTTGGAGCTGGCCAGTAACTTAATGCTTTTCTCCTTCTCCTTGATCTCATGATCCTGCTGCTCCAGCACTGCCCTGATCTGCTCGAGCTCTTCCTTCTTCTTGCCCAGCTGCTCCTCCAGAGCAGCAATCTGCTGCTTCAGCGCGGCAACCCCGCCGGGCTCTCCGGCATCACGAGGCTGAGGACCACAGCTCTCCTCGTTCTCTCCAGCCCGGACACTCCCCTCCTCAGCTTTCTTCAGCACGCTCAGAGCGATTTCACTCACGCTTAACTCCCTTTCCCCAGGGTTCGTGAGCTGGAGGGCAGCCAGTGAGGACGGTTCACCCCCGGCCAAGGCGGAGCGACCGCCGGCGTCGGCGCCGTCGCCCTCCTCTCCGCCGCTCTCCATCACCACCTGCAGCTGCGGTGCTGCGGGATGCTGGTTTTGCCACGGCGGCTGCATCTGCCCCAGCCCTGGGCTGCCCCCACCGGGATGCTCCGCCTGAAGAGAGACGTCTTGCTCCAAGCTCATCTCCCGGGGGAGATTTAACACGCCGCCGTCGGAGCCCGGCGAGCGCGGCGCGGGGCGAAAGGCGCTTTCGGAGCCGCTGTGGTGGTGGCAGTGGTGGGGACGTGGCCGGAGGGGCGAGGGCAGCCTGCCGTCCCCCGGCGGGGGCTGGCCGGGCGGCAGCGCGGCGGGCATGCTGGAAGCTCGCAGCAGTTGCGGCCGCCCCCGGAGCTCGCCCTCCTGCCAGCCCAGCTCCGCCTGCCGCCGCGTCTCCGCCAAAAGGGCTTTCCGTCGGTAACTCGGCTCGTCGGGCACGGGGAGGGGTGCCTCGTTGGGCAGGAGGGGGCGGGGGGGCTCCTCCGCCCCCAGGGATGCCTTTCGCTGGGGGAAGGAGCAGGTCGCCGTCCAGCTCTTGCTGGGAGCAGCCGCGCACCCACGGGAGCCGTTCTCGGGCAGGCTGAAGTTCCGGGGCAGGGTGCTGAATTTTGGCTGCTTGGCTTTCCGGTGGATGTGAACCCTTCTGATGGTGTTCCCTTTCTCGATGTCATCTACGTACTTCAGGAAGTCCAGGTCCAAGTGGAAGCCATACGGCGTCTCCACAGAGTAGGGGAGGCTGCGGGGCTGCTCCCTCTCCCCATTGGGTTTGGGTGGCTGGCCATCTGCTGAAACAAGCCAAAAAATAAATTAAAAAAAAAAAAAAAAAAAAAAAAAAAGAGGTGACTGAATTTTGACGACAATAACAAAGAAACATGCTTAGAGCAGGGGGCAAATGTTACTGCTTTTTTCATCTCAGTTTCAGGCAGGGGGGGGGGGGGGGAGGGGGCTGCAGTTTGTCATTGTGGGTGCTCGTGGTGAAGCTGCGCACAGATGCAGCAACACGTGCAAAGGTCCGACGTGGTTTTTCCAGAGGTGAATCAGGTAATTGTTGCACTGAGGAAGCTGAAAATTTGCTGACATCACGGCTCTAATTGGCAATTAAGCAAACAGCAGGTTTTGCAGGCAGAGCTACGTGTCTCTGTAAGTATAAAAAGCTGCCCGATGTATAATAAATCCAGCTCAAAAACAGAAGGTGGAACCAATCCGTGACAGTTACGTTTTTCAAGGCTTTTGGTTTTAACTTTTCCGTGGCCTAAGTAGTGCCGTGCACGCCAATCGGGATGATCATTGCATCGTTTCACCAGCAAACACCAGGTCACAAATGATTGCTTGGAAATGATGAATACAGCACCGGGCAGAGGCCGGACTCAGACAGAGCCGCATCCATGCGAAACACGTGCCTCCCAAGGTGACCGGCTGCTCGGCACCGAGCACGGCTTTTAATTGAGGAAAACGGCCACGAAATGCCTGACAGTGTGTTTGCCCGCCCAGCCGTCGCGGGCGAACGGCGGCGGCTCCAGCAGCACAGCCCAAGGCTCCTGGTTTAACACAACTTCACACAGTCAGCTCCAGCCTGCCAAAACTCACAGCCCCCAAATTTCAACCTTGGGGGTCTAAATAGTTAAACCCCTGCATCACTGCTTGGTTTTCTTTATGCAGCAAGTCTGTGAAATCACGGGGTTTTGGGCTGCTTTGCACCTCTGAGCAAACGAGCTGGGCTGGATGAGGGTGAGGAGGGGCAGAGCGACCAGGAGAAACCAGTTTTCAGGGCTGCTCCCTTTGTCTCCATCCCGGTGCAGCAGCTGCACGGGGGGCCGGGAGGGTTTGGCACGGCTTTCGGTGCCGCCCAGCACGGAGCATCACCGAGACGCAGCCGCCTTCCCGACGGGAAGCAGCACGTGAAAGTCAGAGGGACGACAGAGGGAAAACGTCACGTAGGGTAACACTGCACAAGAGCAAAGCCTGGACGGAGGGAGCAGAGGAGATCTGTCCTGCCTACGTTCCGCAGAGGGCGGGAGGACAAATACATGATGACCTGAGAGCTGTGACCGTGTTTTCGCTGCGGCTTAGGAAGTCTGCATAATACATGAACGATGCATTTTTCATCTCCTGGCCCCAGTGTGCATCTATAGACAACAGGTTATTTACAGTATTTCTGGTAAGGAAATTACTTCAGGGCTTTTTTTTTTTTTTTTTTTTTTTTTTTTTTTCTGTTTGTTTTCCCCAAGAAAAAAATGAACAAGCAAACATCCCGTAACTTCCATACCATCTGTCTTCTCCATGGTGTGGTCTAATCGGGCCGTCAGTTAAACATCCTCTGACAAGCTAGGTCAGATGAGTTGTTTCACCCTTGAAAAAAAAGAAACAGATACTTTTAATTTAAAAAAAAACTCAATCATTTGAACTCAATCTCTCCTTAAAGCCTTACACCTCTTCACAGGCCACCCTCCCCCCCTCTTTCTTTCCCACATTCTGCAGCCTGGCTGTGTCTGCTAAGCACTTTCAAGCTGCTTAATCAATAGCTCCTTTCCCAGCGGCAACAACTCGTGCTTCATAGACACATCCCAGGTAGCTGGTACTTATAAAACATCCCCTGCATTACAGATGGTTTTGACTGCAAATGAGGAAAGACAGACATTTAGCATAATTTCTGTCGGGCTTGAGATAGATGGCATTTCCTTGACTCCTGTAAGCTGGATATATCCAACATAATATAACATCTCTGAAAACTGCAAGGCATACAACCTATATATAGAAATGACTATTTTTTGACCTTTTTTTTTTTTTCTTTTTAAATGCATAATAAGCAAAGCTTCAAAATTTACGTTACATCTTATTCAGACGAAACCCATTATTTCAGAGCATGTCCCTACTGTTATAAAGAACCTTCACCAAATTGCTTTCATATCAGGGAAAATCTTCAGGTGGAGATCTACCACAGCCTACATAATGAACATCACCTCCAGCCTGGTCTGCATTGCCCTCCAGCTCCTTCCAGTCACGTGGACACATGTGAGACCCTCCTGAAGAGCAAGAGATTAAGGCTGGGAACAACCAAGCAAGGTCCTGGGTGAAGCTTCTCTCCTCCACATCCTTTAGAAAAACAGAGGGAATAGGCAGGCAAGGGAAAAGGAGCTTGAGGCAGTTGGACATCGCTGCAGGAGGCTTCCTAACTTGCCTGAGAAGGGCAACATTGCTCAGACTGAGAAGCTCTGTCTTTTAATTCCTGCTACGGGGGAAAAAGTGGGGGTTTCTTGCAGAGTAGGTTACTTATTTAGGATTTTCCTTCAAGCATCTAGTTTGGTTCCTGGTCCCACAGCAGCTTAGAAGTCCATCCCTGCTTCTCCCTGAACTATGCAAGATTTTCAGGGGTAGGACCAAGGAGCACAAAGCCTACGTCCAGCCAGCCCCAGGCAGCTGGGGACATGGCCAGGACTATTTATTCCATAATCCAGCTCACATTCATCTCGTTGATCAAACCGTCGGCGTCTGAACTCATTTTCTGCTTATACTACCTTGCCTAAGTGAGGGCTTTAGCACTTGGCCATGCTTCCAGAGCTCCCTACCAACTTTTACCCCTCTCTTCACACAGCATCGTACTTATCCAGCACTGGCTTCGTTCACCTTTCTACTTTCTCTTCTGCAGCAACCACCAGCAGAACCATCTCTGGAGAGCTCTGGCTCATTCACCATCTCAAGAGAAGCTCTGTCTTGTTGGTCTTCTCCACTCTGCAGATTCTAAATTCTCTTTTTCTCAGGGAATTATTTTTGCGTCGTGCAATTCATCTTTCTTCTTGTGGCAACGGCAAGAAAACTGGATATACAGCACAGATAAGGATACACAGAGCGTAGCAGTGCTGCTGTTATTCTCTTCTAGAAGCACTGACATGACATGTTTTAACTACAACAAAGGCCAGAGGGCAAACAAAGCCAAATCCTGTTGTATTGTGATCGTAGGACGGGTACGTTCAAAGACCAAAACGTTTTGAAGAACCAACAGGTTCTGTCATTCAGGTAGACAAGTTTATTGTCAATCTACAGCCCTGATGGAAAGTTTGGAGGGTCCCAACCCAAGGAGAACATCAAAACTCTCAAAAGTGCCTCCAGGGTTGGCACCTCCTTGATGCTCATGTGGCCGGATGGCAACGTTGATGCCCGCCCAACGCCATGCGAGCTGCTGAAACACCTTGACCAGCAGCCTCTCCACGTGCTCTCCAATTAACTGCACTTATTCCATAAAAAGGAATTTTTTCTGTCTCCTCCTGCCAATAAACAGCACGTGCCAAAATGAATGCTAACCTCTTTCTCTTTTTTTTTTTTTTTTTAATTTTCCGATTACAGTCCATTATGGAACACATACAGATCCCAGCTACAGTCTGACCAGCTACACTTCACTCTTTTAGGTCATTTATTTACAAGGGGGAGAAAAGCCAGTGAATAGGATGCTTTTTAATATCTAGATAATTACCTGTAATTGGTTCATTTATGAGCTGGCTGGGTCCCAACTCTGCAGCCCAAATTGATACTACGACTCTTCTCTTTTGACCAATCTACTTCAGAATCGCCTCGTAAAAGGATGCTGAATGTATCCTACCAGCTTGCTGATGTTCTCCTGTCCCCCCTGGAGCAGCTGAGGCGGGGAGTGGATGGCTTTGAGCCAAAAAACACGGCTCCTTGGACCCCACAGCTGCTTTCTGATGCCTTTCCCTAATAAAAATATGATTAAAAATGAAGTAACCAACCAGAAGCAGCGTACCCATAGGCCCAGTGTCCGGCCTACAATATGGGGCAGGGCAGCACTTTTAGGTGGGTCTCCATCCTGCTAATACCTGCTATGCTGACCCTCTGTCAGGTTCTATATTTGCTGAGTTTTCCCCTATTGAATAAAATTGAAGAACACTTATTTTCCTCTCCAGGCAGGCAACATCGCCACGTGCACCGCATCGCTGATTTTTACCTTTCTGACACAGAAAGGCTGTGGGGAAGATGAATCCAGGTTTGAATTACGTTGCTTTTAGCAAGGCAGAAATACATACAGAAATGGAAATCGAAAAGCCAAATATGTGAGAAGGCAACAGCACAGAGTGAAGTGGTTTTATTCCCCGGGGCAGTCCATTTGCAGGGACAATGTACTGTCTTTTTAACTAGCCCTGTCTCAAACACTGGCTCTTTACAGTCGCATTTAACCCCTCTTTTACTCTGTCCCACTTGCCAGGCAATGTAAGCGCCTGCCTGCTCCTCCATCCGCCCCAGCCAGCAGAGAGGAGAGCACCATTACACCCCAGAAGATTTAAAGAACAAATTAACTCCACCACAAAGACAAATATATATGAATTTCATTCTCCCAGAGCATCTTGCTAGCAATTTTAAATTGGAAACACTTAACCCTGTGCCTATAAATAAGAAGATAATTCATCCCTGCTGAGCAGCACTTTAGCACAGTCTCATTAGCTATAACACAACATTTTTTTTGAGCTCTGCCTGTCGTATTCTCCTGCACTGCAGCAAGGGCTTTAGCACTTCGTGGTGAAAGGAAAAACTATCGCTAGAAAAGCGTCTTGTCGTGTTACCTTTTCATGATCCCATCTACAAGCCCATCAGGGAGCAGAACCACTTGCCTCCCTCAAAAGCATCTTTTCCCATGCCGAGAGCCGGCAGTGACGGTTTCGGAGCAGCAAACATGCCTTTTCCAGCTGTTAAAAAGTTGGTCAGCTGAGCAGTGACCTTGCTCGGAAAGCAAATACAAGTTTAAAACAAGAAGCACCGAAGAGGGATTAATTCTCTAATAAAGCAGCCCAGCTCTCTCCTATGACCTTTCCGAGGACAGTTCAAGCCCGCTGCATAAAACGAGTTACTTTTCCCAGCGCAGTTCCCTCTCCCATCGAACACAAAACACTAAGCGCCGCTGGGGCTGTCGCCGCGCCGCCTCCCTGACCGGGAAAGATCATTGAAAAGACAGTCAATTATGGGTGGCAGGGTTCTCATTATACCTGATGCTGCAGGCTGCAGCCGGAGCTCGCCCTCCGCATGCTGCACCCTCCCAGGCTGAAGGCATTAGTTATTCTGCTGAGCGCCTCTCCCAAGGAGACGCGAGCGGCTGCCGCGATTAAAAGGCGGCACCTTTAGCGGAAGCCGCAGAAGGTCTCAGCGTCCGTCACTCATCCCGCCGAAGCCCCGTTCCCACGCGCGGAGCAGAAAGAGCCCCCTCGGCCCTTTACCCTCCTCCCCGCAGCTCTGGCCCCTCACCTCACGCCCATCCATCCGCCGTCCCCGGGAGGTGCTGACCAGGACGGGGTGACGGCGGGAACGCGGCCGTGCGTAACAGCGGGACGGGAGGAGGACGCCTGACCCTCCGTGCCGCGGCGAGGAGGGATGGGCAGCTTCCCCCCCCACACACACACACCCCTCCGGGCTCCCGGGGGGTGCCAGCGGGGACTGTCTGTATAAAATGCTCCAGCCCTCTGCAGCGGGGTTATCACTGCAAACTTCAAACCGCAGGAGAGGTCGCAGAGCAGACCTGGGGTGATTTTGGGGGTAGGGTATGCGGGGCACGAGGCGCGGTGATGGGCCGAGCGCCCAGCCCGAGCCCCTGCGCTGGCATGCCAGCCGGGCATCCCGGATTGCTGCACCCCCAGGCTGGCAAAAAGGGGAAAAAACCCACCCCCGCTTTGATCTCTGCACTGAACTTGCAACAACTTCATGCTTGCAAAGGCAGAGGGGTTCAGATCCCGCCCAGCTCCCCGCAGCCCCTCTGTGAACCTCTTCCAGGGCTGGGAAAGAAAATCCTGAAAAGCAGAGGCATCCCACCGGGACCCGGGGGCTCTGTCGGGGGCTTTCGCCAGGGACTCGCATCACGGAGCAGCGCCAGCACCTTCCCCATCGCTTAACAAGCGGCGCAACCAAAATGCTCGTGTTAGCAGGAAAAACCACATTTCATTACTCTCTGTCTGCAGAGCGGAGCTGCTGGCACTCCTGCAGGCTCACCGCGCTCGTGCAACTACTAAATGTAACTTTAACAGATTAAGTTTGAAGAAAAGCAGAAAAGTTTTGCCTGTGCAGGAAGCAAAATTGCCTGGACGCGTAGAGAAACGGCAGCAGTTTGTTCTCGCTAGCGCTCCCCAGGACACGGATGGGTTAACTTCTTAGCCAAGGAATGAAAAATAACCCCCTGATTTCAGCAGCCGGTTAAATGCTGCCTTTCCCACGCGGCTCCAGCATCCCACACCACGCTGGGCCATGACTCCATGTTGACAGCTT
Organism: Tyto alba; assembly: GCF_018691265.1. NCBI lineage: Eukaryota > Metazoa > Chordata > Aves > Strigiformes > Tytonidae > Tyto > Tyto alba. Next base: position 32,557,910 of record NW_024881272.1, read on the forward strand.
TCTGCTTTCACAAGCAATTGCTGAGCTCAGGGTTCAAAACGAATTCAAGAGCATGTTGGCTTATTCAACGTTTACTCCGAATATTTTCTGTCACATTCTTCTGGTTTAGTTACGCTCGTGCATCTTTTCTGAGTGTGTTCGTAGGGGTTTGTTGCTTGTGTTCTCCATACAAAGCAGCACGATGGAAAAATATACATACTTCTCTACGGCACTGATTTTAAAGCCTAAAAGAATTGTTTGGTTTTCCCACTGGGAAGACCCAGCAGGAAGTTTTTATTTGGAGCATTTCCTTATTGCAGTTACACATATGAGACCTACAGTTTTTCCCAGATTTAATCCCCATGGGTCTGAAGAAGGTCTTCAAGTCTGCGTCCCCTTAAATAAGCTTTTTGTCAGGAGCTGTGAATGGATGGAGTCAAAGCATGCAAATGAATTAATTATGGGTTGGTGCTCGATGGATCTGGCTTCAGATAGCTTTGCCCAACGGGGCGGGTGCAGGGTGGGAAATGGGGAAGGGTTTCACCTGGGCACAGCCCGACATTGTCCCACAAGCGCAAGGACTGAGGTCATGGCCGAAAATTGCTGCTGCTTTACGTTGTACACCAGCTGTCAGGGGGGATTTTGCTTTACAGGCTGCTCCCATGGATGACAGGAAACAGACGGCCACAAAATGGCTCAAAAGCCACCCCGCCGGTCCCTGCCTGTCCCCACCACAGCCACCGCTGCCTTCTTGGACGCTCGCAGGGCCGATGGGCAGAGCTGCTGCCTTCCTTCCTCTCCCCAAGCAGAATCGCTGCAGGACGGGAGGTTTGGGCTTCACTTGCTGCCCCCCGCTCCCCTCCGCCGCACGGACCGAGCTTGCCCGTGGTACCCAAAGGGTTACACCCAAACCTGCTCCATCCAGGCGGTCTGCTTGATTGCACAACAACCAGCCCAGCTATTATTGCAAGTGGACATACCAGGAATAAATATAGCCTCTCGGGGAATATTTGTTGTACAGATTTTTCAATTCTGTTTTCACTGCAAAGGAAGAAAAATAACCCATTTCCAGTCTGCTGGGGACAGCCACACGGGTGGGATCTCCGTTGTGCGGAGGTGGGCTGCAATCGGCTGCCGGCTGGCACAGGCACGGGAAGGAGTTTCCTTCCAGGCGGAAAATAAAAGAAGTTTGAAAACTCTGTGGGGTTAAATAAATAAATAAGTAAATAAAGGCAGTTTAAAGTCCTGCTTTGCATGGCAAGTAGTTGCCATGAGGTTGTGGGAGCAAACAGGGTTTCCACTGCAAGAAAACTGCATCCCCGGAGCCCACCAGCTGCGCTCCCGGGTGCATTTGGCATCGTGAAACCGTCGCTGCCAGCGGCCCCGCACCCCGCAGCATCGCTCAGAAACGGCAGCTCGGGCCAGTTGTGGGGGGCGGGCACATGCTGGGCTGGTCCGTGCTGCCTGTCAGGGGGTGGAAGGCAGCTGAGCAGACCCCAAAATTAAAGTGGGGAGACCGGACGCTGCCCGAGACCCAAGAAGCCCATGGCCACAAACCCTTCAGCATCCAGAAAGGCGAGCTGGCAAGCTGGATCCAGCCCAGCCCGGCGTCCACCCTGCAGCCCCGCGCGGCTCGGCGCTGCGCTTGCTGGGCGGGCTGCCCTCCGCCCTGGTGTCACCCGACTGCACGTGCCGAACCGGAGTGGGACCGGATTTGAGGGGTGCAAAACCAGCCGTCGTACGGGGAGAGCAGAGGTAGCAGTTAAAAAAGCGTGACAAGAAAAGGGACGTAAATCTTTAACCTCCCTGAAAACGACACACCGCGTAGTCCAGACACCTGCTTAAAATTCACCCTCTGGCCCAGGGCCCGCGGATGGCTTCGGCACGTGGCTTGTGGCCACGGGTACCTTGGGGCACTGGCCACAGCGTTTTATCGCACCCCAGGCTGAAGCTCCCTTGGCTGCTGCCTGCCCAGGGCTTCTCCAGAGGAGACCTGGGAGCTGGAAGCACTTTGTGGGTGGTTGAGAGGGACGAGTTCCCTCTGCAACCCATCAGCTCGTGGGTGCACCGACGGAGAGGGTCAGGCTGGCCTCCCACCCTCCATCACTCCCTCTGCAAAATTACGTGCACGAAGCAGCGGAGGGGGGCTGGATGGGGCTGGGGCTGGGGGCTGCTGGCACGGAAAACATCCTGGAGGCACGCGGAGCCTCACTGGTGTTGGAGAGAGAGCGTCAGGCTCGTGAGAAATCTGAATAATTAACCCAGCGCCACTTAATAAAGAAGATGATCGCTTTCGGCGTGTATGCAACCTTCGGCGGCCAGAGGTACTCAAACAGCCATTTCAGGCATCTTTTCAAATGTCAGTAATAAAGTTATACAGATACTGATTTTATTAAAGCTGCTTATTGCTGTTTAATAAATGCCATGAGCTTCCTGCCAGCATTTCCATTAGAGACGGGTCAGGACGAGACCTGGAGGTATCAGATATCCAAACTCTCACCCTCTTTAATGGCTCACCAGGAGGGGAAACTGATCACATTCATCCCCTCCTCTGATAACCTCTTTTCCAACTGACCTTCAGCTCATTCCAGCCACGGTCTTATAAAAGCTTTGGTCGATTCTCATGATTTTATCCTGTGCCTTGAAAACTGCAGCGTTTTCCCTGAAGTCTCCTCTCCCTGAGCCAGGCGATCAGAAAAACCGCTTGAAGATGTGAATTGAAAGCGCTCCACAGTCAGAAGGCAGACAAAAATCTGAAGCGTTTCATTTCTAATGTTTACACTTTTTGCCTCAATCCCACAAGTTTCGGGGCGGGGGGGTGGGTGTGTGTGTGAAACCAATTAAGCCCTCCTTTGGCTTCTGATCTCTTCCAAGCTGCTGCTTTCCACCTCCTTGACCTTGGGACAGGTTAAGCTTTGCTGTCATGTTACTGAATAATTTCCATGTGGTCAAAGAAGCTGGTGGCAACTTTATGACAACAGGGCTGTCCTTGGCTTGGCCAGGGCCTGGTGCATCCCTGGAGCTCCTGTGCTCATCCAACTTGAAAGCCCAACCTTTGGCCCAAGTTGGGCTGGAAATGTCTCTCTTTCCTAAGGAAAACCAGGATCCTCTGGCTGTTTTGATAAGCTGGTTGTGGAAAGGAACCATCAAACCAAGGTGTTCCTGCTTGTTGGGAAAGTCTCTTCCATTCCACTTTGATCTTGCTCAGATGGTTACCGAGATGTGGGACAGCACAGGGAGGAAACGGTGTTGTGCCATGTCTGATCCCCTTGGTGCTTACTGAGCATGATGAAACACCGGAGTTTGTGGAACTGGAAAAACCCACCCCAACCCACAAACAGAGCTTCCTAAACCCACCTGCCCAAGAAATCACCAAAAAGGGCATTTGTTGTTGTGAAAGCTGACTGGCGTTCCAGTGCCTCTCCTATCTGACCTCGGTAAAGTTCCCATCACCAACACAGGTCTTTGTCTGCTGAAAGCAGGACTTTGAGGTGCTTTTAGAAAAGCCCTGTTCTCTGCTTGCCTATTTTTCTCCTCTTCCCTGGGTAACCACTGCAGTCCCCCATGGAGGCACAAGGACATTTTACATCGAATTCTGGCCTGAGGCAACAAGGCTTGGATTGATCACACTCATGACAGGTTTAAAAACCTCTTTCAACAGGAATATTTATTTTTCAGGCCACCTGAAACCACTCTCCACGTTGATCAGGACCATGGAGGGGATGGACATGCCACCTTCTTCCCCTGAGGGTGATTTCCACGTGGCTGCCAGGAGCCGGGAGACCTCCAGCCGTGTTTCCCACCCACTCACCCAGGTTATGGGAAAGGTTTAGGAAACGAGGACTTTCCTACAGCTTTTTGACTAAGCTCAGGCTGCATGTTGCTGGTGTCTTTTCAGCTTTCTCACTTGCACCAAGACTCACGTTCAGCCCCGACAGACAGAGAAACTGGCTGCAATGATGAATTTAAGGTAATCACATTTGGAAGACGGGATCCTCTGCGTGCCGGTGGGCTTTTTCACCGTATTTAATGTTTCTGACTCCACCAGATTGTCCATTTTGGCAGTATATTATCACAATAATGACAGTAACTTCTTTTTCATGTGCTGTTTAAACCCTGGGATGGGCAGGACTTGAGGCTTCCCGAGGCACAACGCCGGAAACTTCAAGTCCACCGAGGACTAAAATAAATAAGGCTGAGAAGGAGCTCTCTGCAGCCAGTGCCTTCCCACTGCTCTCCCCTAGAGCTAGCAGCGTGCGAATATGCACGGTCGGGGATTTCTGCCCCGAGCCACTGGCTCCTTCACACCCCCCAAGACGGAGCCAGGGCTTTAGTGACCAAAATCTGCCCCTCACCGCTCTTGAGCAAGGCAGAGTCACGTAACTCCTGCCATACGGAGCACCGAATGGAAAATACAGTAATATTCTGTATTTACAAGGGCATGGAGTGATAGGACAAGGGGGTAACAGCTTTAAACTAACAGAGGAAACATTTAGATTAGGTCTAAGGCAGAAATTCTTCCCTGTGCCAGGGGTGAGGCGCTGACCCACGGTGCCCAGAGCAGCTGTGGGTGCCCCCTCCCTGGAAGGGTTCAAGGCCAGGTTGGATGGGGCTGGGAGCACCCTGGGCTGGGGGAAGGGGGCCCTGCCCAGGGCAGGGGGGTGGGACTGGGGGGGCTTTGAGGTCCTTCCTACCCAAACCTTTCTATGATTCTATCATTGCTTTTTTCTCTAACAAATAAGGCCATGTTCATCCCTGGTGCTGCTCCCAAAGCCTCCTTGAAAATACCCAAGATTTGATGCATAACGCGCAGTGATAAAAATGCGACTTTCAAAATATTTGACGGCTGTAAAACCGCAGGGGGAGGGACCTGAATTGGCAACGAGCTCGTGAATGTGCTTGTATTCATCGGCCATCTCGCAGAATCTCAAAGCTGCTCCAGATGTGAAGGATGTTTTGAGACCAAACCTCTCCCTCCCAAAATGTGCCCACGCCGAGCGCCGCAGAGGCTGTTTGATGGGAAGCAACGTCGCACTCCTGCTCGGCAGTAAATAAATATAGGAGGGGGTTATTTCGGTTAGCGGAGGGCGAAGGGAGACTGTGACACCAAATCGGATGGCTCCTGTGGGAACGAGCCAGCCCCAGCACTGCACAAGGCGGATGATTTCTGCACTTGGGAGATAAAACCTTCTCCATGATCAGACTTTCCTGAAAAGAACTGACTGTGGCTCTGGTTTTCCTATTCACAAGTGGTTTGGAAACTGCACCGGGAGACTGACAGAGCCCATGGCAGCAACAGGCTCCCCCCATCTTATCTTCCAGTTTTGGGATGATTTTAATGAATCCATTGGCTGATCCCTCCTTAACCACAGATTCCCCAGCCAGGTCACTGTTCGTCAGGCTGGCTGCCATTTCAGCAGATATATTTATTTTTGAAATATTACCATAAAAGTGACAAAAAAAATCAATCATAAACCCGAGGTTATAGGCTCCCTCCTCTCATTTACCATTTCAGGAATCATTTAAGAGATCAGCTTTTCCATTTAGTCCATCCCAAATCAAACACAAGACACCAGCAAGACTACAAAATGGGTATGAAGGCAAATGCTGCTCTTTTTTACAGTGCTCCCCTTCTCTCTGCCCATGGCTGCGGTTCCTATCCTTACCCAGCATGTGCAATGTTTTTGGGTGCTCATCACCTTCATTTGCACCACGCAGCTAAAATATTTAATTTCTGGTTTAGCCCCCGGACACAGAAACCCCTTCCTGGCAGTGTCGCATCCCGTAGCTGTGAGGAAAATGAGATAACCCTGTTCAGTACAGTCCCGCTTCCATCTCTGGCCGGTATACATCACACCAAGAGCATCCAGACCACGACCTCCTCTGCCCTGAATTGACTTGGATTTGCAGCTGAAATTATCCAACCCACTTTCTGCCATCACCAATCTTCTCACAGACCACCCAGCCTCTTCTACAAACACCTCAGGTGATGGTCTACCCCGGTTGCGGCAGCGCCCTGTTCACACTCACTCTGATTTCTCCTGGAGCAGAGTCAGAGCCCGGCACGAGTTTGCTTTAGGCCTGTGAGAAATCGCAAGCCGAGCGCCGGGAGCTGACGAAAGTGTTTGCACGGGGCACGCCTGGTCCCGGCAGAGTTGGGCTGCTCAAAAATGCCCTGGCAGCGGCCGCTGCCGAGGAAAGGCGATGCTGCCTGCGAGGGAGAGGCACTGCCCGGCCCTCCGCTCGCTGCCAAAAGTGCTGCCGGAGCAGCCCCTCATCTCGGCCCACCCTGAGGATGCAGAAATCTGGAGCTCAGCCTGATCCCGCTCTACAGCCGGGCCAGAGCCCTGAGGGACAGGCGGCTCAGGGAACCGGAGCACAAACCTCGCTAGAGACAGAAATGAGTTACGGCGCCAAGGGTTTCTGTGTCCGGATGGCTGGAAAAGCGGCGAGGAAACGGGGAGAGGCTGGAGGCAGGCGCCGGCGACAGTGCTGAGCCGCGGAGGCTGGGCTGGGGCTTGTCTGAACCACATCTTCGCGGCTGGGGAGGGTTTTGTGACTGGGCTTTGAGGCTCAACGCAACTCTGGCTGCTCTGGGATCCTGGTGACTTCTGCTGCACGGCCCGGGGTTTGAGGGGGGGGCCCTTCCCTGCCCTCACACGGTGATGTCCGGGGGTGTCGTTCCACACACCCCCCGCACGCCCCCGCCAAGGGCTCGGAGCCTTCCTGCCCTCTCCCCGCTGCCCAGCCACGCTCTGTGCCTCCGTCCCGCACCCACGGGTGCTCCTGTCCCGCGTGATTCAGGGCTGTCGCTGCCTCTAAACAAGCCCGTCGAGGGGGTCAGGCACCCCCAGCGCACCCCCAGAGCGCCCTCTGAGGCACGCCCGGAGCACCCTTCAGGTGTCCCCTCAGGACCCCCTCACCCCCCCTGGGGCACCCTCTGAGTCACCCCCAGCACTTCCGAAGCGCCCCTGAGCACCCACTGCCCCCACCCCCCCCCCGCCAAGTACCCTCCCAGCACCCCCCAATTATCCCCTCAGCATCCCGCCAGCCCCTCCCCGGAGCGCCCCTCAGAGCAAACCCCGGGCCGGCGCGTGGGGAGGCGGCGTTCCCCTGCCCCCCCCCCCCCCACCGCCCTGCCCCGTCCCCCCCCTCCCCGTCCCCCGGGATCCGCCGCGGGCCGGGACCCCCCCCCCCCGCCCCGGGGCTCCCACCGGCCCCTCCCTGCGCGGCGCGGCCGGTACCTGGGAGCGGCGGGAGCAGCGCGGCGGTGCCGGCGGCCCCGCTGCCTCCGCCCGGGGACGCGGCGCGGCGGGGCGGGGCGGGGCGGGGCGGGGGCCCGAGGCCGCGGGGATGGGCTGCGGGAGGGTCAGCGGGAGCCAAAAGGAGCGGCAGCCGTGGGAGGCCAGAAATCTACTTTTTACTTCTTTTTTTTTTTTTTTTTTTTTCTTTTTTTTTTTTTTTCTCTTATGACTGCGGTATTGTGCTGGGTCCTTCTCTTTAATGCTTTATTTACACTTTTCTAGCTCATCCTGTTTGCACAGATGCGGTTCGAGAGCGGCGCAGAGGGGAAATCTGCGGGGACGGGCCAGCGGCCGCACAGCTTGTACCGTATTTGCACCCGCTGCGCTCCGGCTCGGCCCTTCAACGCGGTCCCGTTCACATCGGCCCCTCGTACCTTAATGGTGGAAAACGTAAAGGCAATGCAATCGGTTGTAGGTTTTGAGCCTCCTCGTGTGCCTCACCCCGTGTGATTTACCTGCTCGTCATCTACCTACCTGCAGCAAGTCGCTGTAATGGCATTTTTAATCTTGACTCTGGCGATGGGCAGAAATCAGTAGTTTAGCGACCTGCAGAAACACCTTTAACTTCAGGTGAAGCTTTTGATCTTGCTTCCCTTGAGCCGTAGAGGCAACCCCCAGCCCTGCTCCCGGCTGTTCCGGAGCGTGGGAGAGCGGTGGCTCTGTGAACGCAGCATCCTCCGGGGACGACAGACCCGCTGTGATTTCCCCCTTCCTTCGAGAGGAGCCCAACCACCTTTCAAACCTGGGTGGGAAATGCTGTAAATCACGAGCAGAAGTTTTCAGGCTCCCACAGTCCCGCCGACACTGCAGTTTGCACCTCTTGGGTTTTCACCTCCAGGCTGAAAAACGTGGGGGGCGGTGAGGGGAGCTGGGGGGTTGCCAGAGCCTTGGATGGGGCTGTGGGTGACGGGGGAGATGGGGCTCTGGCTGTGGGAGTGTGTGGGTCTGGAGCGGGTGCCCCGAGGCACAGCTCGGTGCGGGGTCACGCCTGGGCTCAGTCCCCAGGGGTCCCACAGCGTCGGAGGGTATGTGAGGGTTGGGCTCCGGCCGTGCCTGGCAGCCAGGAGAGAGCAGAGCCCTCCTCGCAGCACCCGGGCTCCTGGTGAAACAGGGAGAGAGAAAAATCTCCCGTGACCCAGGTTGGGAGTGATTGGGGCTCTGCACAGACCAGGTCTGTGCTCGGTGTGCCCTCACTCCCACGCGAGGGGCACGGGTGCTGACCGAGAGGAAAGCATTTCCTGATGATCTTAACAACAGTTCAAAGAATCAAGGGAAAAGTGTGTCTTCATGGCATGAGGACAACTGCCGCCCCTGCTGCTCCGGTTACCTTGGCAGGGCCCAAAAGAGAGGGACCGTGATGTCAGCCAGATTTTTTTTTTCTGGCTAGTGAAGGTGGGAGATGACTCCTACATTATTTTCTTCTCTCATTCCTGAACAACAAACCTACTTGATGTGCAGTCGTGGCTTTTGAGGCACAGCACCTCTCCTGCTACTCCTGGGATGGTGCAGCTAAACTACTACCCGGCCCTTGGGCTCACCCCCAAAGCCGTGAGGCTCCCTGAGCCCTAATGACACCAACGAGGCTTTTGCAGCAGAAACTTCGGGCACCTACAGGAAGCTCTTGTGGTCACAGACATTCAGCTGAACTTGTGTTTTGTTCTGTTTTCCCTGGGGTTAGATTAAAGTGCTAAGCAGGGTGCGTGGGGGGGGCGGGAAGAAGTAAAGAGGTGACAGTTCACAGCACTCCTGCAAGCGTGCCCCAGAAAAGCAAGCAAGAACTACCAAACCCCCCACTTTTGAGCAAACAGAATCAAAATCAGTTCCCCTTTTCAGCTGCTGAGGTTTTACATGCTCGATAACTTGAAGACAAAGAATCTCCCTTCTGTGAAATGTTAGGTGCTCAGAAGTGTAACAAGTATATGCATAAACCTCCGTGAGCCCCCTTTAATCCAAGAGAATAAGAGCACTTTCAAACAACCGGGATAAACGAGGAGTACTTTGCTGTGTGTATAAATGAAACATGATAACTGTTTAAAAACGGATTAGTTGAATTTGTGGAGGAGAGCTCCGAGGTGGCTATGGCACACGAGGGCTGAAGAAGCCTCCAAGATGGCTGTGTCTCCCCTTCTCCCACCGCGTCCTTCAGCTCCGCGCTCAGGCAGTGTCAGAGGCCGTATTCTCCGCTATGTATTTCGGTCTTGCAAAGTTCAGCTATTCTTAGGCGAGGTTGTGAGTCATTAGGCGCTTTCAGAATGTTTATTTGTCAAGCCACAGGCACTTAAATTTACTTCTGAAGCCAGACAGCCCGCTCGGAGGATTTCTTCCTGCCGCAGAAATTACTAGGTGAAATTCCACGGCGAGAGGTCAGCCCTGTTGCCCAAAACGCCGCGAGTCAGATCCCACCCAAGGGATGCCACCAGTTTGGATTTAAAGCTGTCTAATTTTCAAAGATCAATAGAAGAAGGTAAAATAACAAGAAAAACATGGTTCCCCACAGTCTTTTGCCACCTGATTTAGCTTTACCTATGTGTGTTTTTTAAGAAAGAGACCGGACCTTCCTAATTGGCTGCAACCGCTCTGAGGGTGGATCGTGGTTTGGGTGCTGAAGGTGCTCCCCGGGGAAGCAGGTTTCCCTTGGTGGTGGGACAAATTCTGCCCAGAGACGCTGCCCTCACCTGCTCAGCAGCAGGGTTTCTGCCTGAGCTCCCCAGCACAGACAGACAGGAGCGGGGTGAGGCTCCTGCCTCGTGCTGGGAGGAAAACAGAGTCGATGTCGTGTTCAGAGCCTGCAGTGATGGGGCTGGGGGCTGATGTGATCGAGTCCTTTTGGAAATGCAGTACCAAATTGCTATTGTTCTATAAGATATTCCGCTTGTGCCAACATCCATTTTTGTAGACTCTCTGCAAACTGCTCCCCCTTTGCTGTGCTCACAGGAGCTGCCTTGTATGGTCTGTGAATGCTCAAATCCTGCCCCATCCACCCGCACGTGGCTGGCATGGCTCCGGCCTTCCACGGTCACTTTTTGGTCGGTAGCATGAACGGGGCAAAATGCTTCTGCAAGTATCCGGGTGCTACAGGAATAGCATGAACCTAACGAAGTAGCTCAGTTTGGGAAGATTTTATGGAGCATGCTATGATTCTCACACTCGTTAAAAACACCTGAGAGGATTCCCTAACTGCACACCCCCTTTTACACACCAAACCAAGTGTCTGTGCTTCCCTATGCACCCCAGCCATCTGGATGCAGGCAGGAAAAAATGTGGAGGGTAGATGTGACCGCTGTGTCCGGGAGGAGAAGATACAGCCTCCAGGAACCAACCTCGTGCTCATTCAAAAGCTGCCAGCCCCGTCCTGTCCTGGGCTGTGCACATGCAGTGATCCTCAAATAAGTACGGAAAATGCTTCATTTTCTTATGACACATGGCTCACTCTTGCAATGTTCACATCAAACCATGTGAGGTTGCTTGCCAAATCAATTTGCTACAGTTGCGTTGCCTACAAGAAATTGCCACGTCTTTGCAAGCACAAACAAGTAATGATAGTGCTTATAGAGCAGTCAGCACTGCTGCGGCCATAGCTGGAATTCAGACATCCATTTACAGACCCCAAAACTAGCTAAAGAAAAGGAAATTCTTATGTTAGTTAAACATCATAAAATGCAATTATCATTTTTACATAAATCTACTCTCATTGCTGCATTTTCTGTTCCTGTTTTCTATCAGTCATCCCAGTCTCCAACTACTGCTTATCTATTAGGGTGTGATTGCATTTCATACGTTTCTGCACTAAAAAGAAAGTAGAAGAAATGTACTATGCAGAACATGGGTTTAGCTAACATGGGGCTTGTGCAGGAACCACGTCACGACAAAAGGTTTGTCTGCAGGGCAGCTCGGTGAGAGACAGAGTAAACTGGCCTGTACGGAGCTCCACAGCCACGTCCCAACAGGTCGCCCAAACGAGAGGGTTACTGGGAGAGGACGAGCTCTGGTTGGCACCGCTCTGCAACACACATGGGGTGTGTGTGCCTACGTGCTGTACCTATGTACATGTCTCTTAGAGGGCAGCTGCTTCCTCACCATACTCACTGGAAGCAACCCAAGGTCTCAATAAAGACACGAGCGCCTTCATCCAGCATCTCAGCTCAGTGTCTAGAGCACTGGCTTTTACCCTCAGACAGGAACATGGAATATTCTGATTTTAGAGGAAAGCAATAAAGGACTGAGGGGTGATGAGCTGCAGCTCTTATTTCTGGGTGAAGGAGGCAGCAGCGCTCCGGCAGGGTTTGGCACGGGGGCGCAGGCCAGACCCTGCACATCCTCACTGGGTGGGAGGCAGCACAGGCTGGTGTGTCCGTGTCGGTGACAGCTGCCCAGGGCAGGTGTGTGTGTGTTCATGACTCTGCGCTTACTGTGATGAAGCTCTCTGTAGGAGAGAGAGCACATACACACGTAACATACAGATTCTCAGCTGTTCTCTGCCTTAGCTTTGGTTTTCTGGATTTTTAGTCACACAGGACCTGTCACTCTGGTCCGAGTGATGGTCTGAGTAATCCACACTGACCGACCACCCTGGGAGTTTCTGTGCTTTAATAGTGGTTGAGTCCTCAGAGGTGCTTTATCTGTAATACTCCAAATAAGCTGCACCTAGAGAAAAGCATTTCCCCAAACTCCTGCAGTTTCATCCTCCAGGCTGAAGGGTGAAATGTGAACCCTCGGCTTTGCAGGGCTCCCATGGACAAAAATGTTACTTGTTATAAAACCGTCAACCCTGTTTAAAAGCCAAGCAAGGGCATTTAATGTGTCTTCTTGGAGCTGTGAACTCAGCAGACTGACTGCAGCCTGCACAAGGAGACATTCGTTTCCTTTGACACCACCCTCCTGTGACCCACTTACAGCCCCTTCTTGTACTAGGGGATGGGGTGGGAAGGAGGCACCTATCTCTTCCTAGACACCTTAACATCATAAATGCTTTAATAAAGTTTGGGTTTTACCAGAGTGATTCATTCACTTCACTCACATGATGATGTCTCTGACAGCAACAAAGTGCTGTGTTTAGTTTTAATATATATTAAGCCCCTGGGATGGGCAAGGAGCCTGACAAGCATCACTAGATCCCACTCTTCAGCTGCGAGCTTCCAGCAGGGAGCCCGGCAGCTTTGGAGGGAATGGCTCTGCCATGGGGACAAGACCCAGCACAGTGCTGCTCCGGGACTGGCGCAGACCAGTCCGCACCAAAAGCTTTGCCCAGAGGGCGATGAGCCGCTCAACTGCAGCCATCTGCGGGCAGCCAGAGAGGCTGGGCCTCTTCTTTGGGTGCTCTGGCTTCTGCTGATTCCGGCAGCAGCTGGTGGAGGCTGGTCTGTCCTGTCCTGCAGGGACACAAAAGACTCTGCAGGTCCCTTCTTGATGTGGCTACGCTGGGGTCACAGAGGCCTTGCTATGTGATTCCTGAAAAACCTGGCAGAAATGGCTCTGCTATCTCTGCTATGAAGAACCAACTGTTGGCAGTTTGATTAAAAAAAAAACAAAACAAAACAAAAAACAAGCCCTCACCTGAATCTTGAATCGTTGTAACAGTGGTCTCATCTCTCTAACTGTGGACGTATGCCTCCAGGTTTGAGAGGAATTAGAAAATCTGTTCTAGGTACGTCTGGAGATGCTACCAGCAGATGGTGCAAGAATGTGCAGGTTGTGTTTCCTCCTGTCTCTGATTCCAGGAGTGAGTTACAGCTCTGTAAGTTGTTATTCCAACCTAAGAACAGAGACGGGGAGAGATTTTATTTTTATTTTAATTATGGCTTGCAATATAGCACCTGGCTTCTCATTTGAATTCTAGCCCATAATGGAAAACTGCACTGCCTCTGCTACTGGCAAAGCTGTGGATCCGTATGTTGCGTTAAATGGAGCAGCAGGCTGTGAGTGGTGGAAGAAAATATGCATTGACAGGCAAAGGGTGGGGAAAACACCTCTAACGATGCAATGGGACCACTTACAGAACATCACTTCTTTCTGCAGTACAGAACTGAGCTTTCAAAGAAATTTGAGGAGGAATGTTCCATTTCAGACCCAGCTGCAGAACCATCTTGCCTTTGGCAGATTTTCAGTGTACAGAACCACGTGTTTAGATTGTTATGAACTAATCTGCTTTATTTCTACATTATTGGTGTAATTATTGCTATTTTGTTAGGTATAATAGATGAATGGGTAGCTCTAGGAAGTTCATAGATCGCATCCAACCATGTTTTCTCCTAAGTTAAGAGAGAGAGAAATGAGAGCTAAGGCTGCATACTGCCTGCGGTATGAGAACCTATACATCTCGATCTCAAAACTGATAAACACTCCCGCACAGAGGAGCACATCATGGTTTGTGCCTTGACAAGCTCACAGTTTGTGGCTCAGGCCTTCAAGCTGACAGTTGCTTTTTAGAAGCTGAAATTAAAAGGAGCTCACTGCAGGCTTTACCATGGAGCCGTGGTAATTTCTAATTTATTATCTCCTGCTTTTCCTAAAGTCTGCATCTTTAAGGATGCCTAGAGTTTTTGAGACAAAAACCAGCCACACAGGTCAAGCTTTTGGGCTAGGTTTTACATGGCAGAGACTGGAGCTGGAGTAAGTCCCTGCCTCCCTCCCAGGTGACCTTCTCCTCTAGGTTGTTCCACGAAGAGTTGCTCTGCAATCCACTTTAGCAAGATCTGGTGAAGATCCCACCCCTGATAAGAGACAGTAGCTCTGCGGCAGCCTCACCCCCTCAGTCTGACATCAAATCACACAAACTCATCCTGTTGGGTTGGTAGAAACCAGGCAAAGCCCTGGAGAGGTACTGCTCTCAAAAGGGACTGTAGTTCTACAGCGGCCAAATTGTTCCCACAAGCACCAAAACAACAGTATCAAAGTTAAACAATAGGTTATGAAATTATTTGAGATCCTGTGAAAGCAGAGGTAGCTCTTCAAGTAGGAATAGTTTAGGGTTTCTGATGGTCCCAGGCTGTTTGCTGTGGAAAGAGTCAGATTTCCTTTCCAGTGTAATAAAGGGAGTCAGACAATTTGTTCCTGTGTTTCTGGTTGTGAAAGGGGGCACAGCTTGCACACACTGTGGATCACCAAACAATTAAGGGCCCTAAATATTAATTTCCATTCCTTCTACCTGAAGCCAGTCCTGTCTTTACACTTTATAGTCAGTATTCTCATTTTAGTGGTTTCTTACCTTTCCTGCTGTAGGGCATTTCACCAAGAATCGTATTCCTCAGGAACGAAATAGGTTTTGCTAATGTGGACAGGGGAGAGCCCAGCGCAGGCCGCAGTCCTTCCCGCGCGGAGGTCCCCGCGTGATCCCAGCCTGCTGAAAGAGCACATTGTCTGCGCACAATTTGCACAATGTTCACGAAATTCACAGAATAATTCTGACAATATGGGAACCCTGACAGATTTATAGGCCTATCGCTGATATGGCTGCAGGGTTTGGAGGTTGCTGTAATTTATGTGATTCAGCAACAGCTAGAGGTTGTGGAGGTTTCCTCCTGCAGGAGTTAGTGCTCTGGACTGGACACTTCCTCCAAAATCCAGAAATCCCACCTCTGGGGAGTCTGCTCCTTCCAGGCATTTCATACGGTTATTTTTGGCTATGTCTGTGGCGATTTCTGGTATCCCAGTGCAGCTATTTTTATAACATATGGCTGTGAATTCTGTAGTATTAGACATAATTTAATCTTGCAGGTTTGAGTGTCTCAGGACCGTACGTATGCAATTACTGCCTCTTGCACCTGCTCCCTCTTTGGCCTGTGTTTGAAACACTCCTTTACTGTAAGAATCCGGAGCTTCAGAGGCTTCTAGACAACAGTTCCTTTATTGAGCGTGCTAAGCTCCCATAAATATTTAATTAGGTGTTGCTCTATTTTTAGAGAGATACAGAAGAAAAAAAAAAAAAATCCCCATTTCCTTATTTTAACCAGAACATTTTCCTGCTGGAAAAATTTCCCTGCATTAACTAGTGAGAGCGAGCCATTTTTTAAGAGGGTACATAAAAATTTGAGAGGGTGAAAGGCTGGCAAAGAGGAGATTTCACTAAGCTGAGGGTTCTTTCCTGCAGTTTGCTAGGTGGGAAGGGAGGCTGTTGGATGTCTGGTTTTGAGATGGACCTGGGTGGGTGTTTTTCGGGCAGCATGGCACCATGTGGGGCTGGTGGGTGCAGCCACTTCCCAATGAGCTTGGGAACTTCTACTTCTCCTGTATTTGCTGTCTAAAAGTAAATCATGGCTTCACTGGTATTTTTTATGCTCAGTTGCAAACTGGCTAACCAAGCTGTCCTGGGTTTGCCAAGTGGTGACATTGTCCAAAGAGCTTTGTGTGCTGTAAACCTTCAGATACTATCATTACCTGGATTGCAATTGCAGTTGATGTAGGCATGTATATCTATGTAAGAAAGCAAAGGCAAAGGTGTGACTGTACCATCAAATTTTTTAAAAAAACCAATTAGTTGACAGAACTGCAACTAAGATTTCACCCCACCCATTTAACAAAACAGGCCTCCTCAGAGGGTTTGTTAAAATCAGCTAATTATAAGGCTTCGTGTCATGCTCCAAACAATACCTTGTGACATTTGACTTGAAATTGCCTCCAAGAATGCACAGTAAATACCAAGAATGAATCCTGACTTCTCCTGTAGTTGTTACACTTCAAAGGCAGTTCAAGTCTTGCTGCTACCTGTATTAGAAAGTTGGTCTGATTACCTGGTGTGGACAGTCCATTTCTGCCGTGTCTTCAAATTCTTGTCCTGTAGCTTCCCACCCAAGCAGCCTCATCTCCTTGACATCACCTCTTTGCATCTTGATGATTCCTACTCAAGAACCATCTGAAAATTCCCCTGTTGTTTTCAAAGGTTAAAAGAAAAATAGGACAAGATTAAAGGACCAAATTCTAAAATGCCGTAACTGCACTGACCTCAGAACCACCATTTGATGGCACAGAATTAAGTACACTAAAATCAACAGCAACAAATGCTTTAATGAATATAAAATTTAGTTAAAAAAAAATATCATGCTCTGTATATTGTGAACCGTTTTGCATACAGGTGACAGAGGGAAACCTTAAAGATCACTCAACCAGAATGTCTCATAATTATACTGACTTTGTCTTTAGAAGCCAGGGAGGACTAACTTACAAGTAAAGATAAAAAATGAAGTATGTATGGTTTGGTCAAAATAATGATGATGGGGAATTAGGAAGCAATTTGTGAGTATGTTAAGGAAGAGAAATTACTTAGAGCTGGATAAGCGTTACACATTATCAGATGAAATTACCAGTAGAAAAAGTAAAACACATTCAGGAAGAAGACCTGACACTGAGATCTACTGGGCCACACAACAAACTCATCACAGGATGACACAGAAGACTCTTTGAATGGGAGCCTTTGGAAACAGACCCCACGTTGTGGAAGAAGGGGCAGGTAAAGTTTGTCCCAAACATGTGCTGACTAAGTATTCTGAGACATACTTTACTCTCTTGTACTTACTTGATGTATTGTTTGTGTGGCAGATGCATTTGTTGATTAAAATAATCATTCTTATTAAAACTGAGTTGACTACTTCATTAGCCAAATAAAATGTAATACACAAGAACAAAACCCTGTAACTACCACGTGAAAAGCTGTGTACACCTCCAGTCTCTGCAAAAATACTCTCTGCTAATGTCTCCCTTCCCTCTTTCACTCAATTACTGCACCTGAAAGTTAAGCCATGAGCCTGTAAATGTTTACAAGCCTAACTTTAAACCCAAAGCTAGGCCTTCTGAAGCCACTGATAGTGTTCCTAGGCACAAGCATATCTGAAGCTTACCTAACACTTGTACGTGTGGAATTAAATTGTCTTTTATCACGTTTGCTAAAGCAGATTGAAACCCACGTGCTCGATAGGGTAGACTTTCATTGAAATGCAATACCAGTAAGTAATGAAACAGCCTTAGTCATGCCATTTGACTTGAGATCCATCAGGACGCGCTGACATATCGAACACAAGCCTACCTGGAGCAACTGGACTCCTGCCCTTGGAGTTTATTCCAGTCTGTTATTGACTGAAGGTCCAAACACCAAGAGATTGCATCCTGTCTCATTACACCACGCTGTTTGCCACTATTGCCCAGCACCTTCCAGCTCTTGGTGAAGTGACTCCTCAGCTGGCCACTCGAACTGGCAGCATAAAGCATATTTAATGAAACGCATTATTAAGCAACCAAGCAGTTACGTGACTTCTGAGCGCTACCCACCTGGATAAGACTTCCTTACACATGCTTGTTGTTTCATACAAAAGAACCTCTGTAGTCCTGAGTGTCTATTAACTGCAGTGGACTTAAGGCAACATAAGCTAAGTGGGGCTAAATGTCACACTGCAGAACTTGGGTCAGAAATCTAGCGACTTTCAACAGAAGCTCAGTATCTAGCCAACTCTGGAGCTCTGTAAATCCCACTAGCCAAGTAAATAAATCTTTAAGTCAATATACACTTTGAGAATATGAACCTTGGCTCCTTGGGTGATGGGCCTGTATGTGTGCAGGCATACGAGGATACTTTACGCTGTAAGAGAAAGCAAAGTACGTGTAGTAAGCATGTATATGACTGTAGGGGTATATATCATTTCTGCCATAATTCTTATGTACAGTTACGAGATATTGATCTGCAGTAATAATTAATTCAAGTAGCAATGTAAAAAAGCATCCAGGAAGATTATAAAGAACTTTGCAGAATAAAATTGCTTTAAAAATGCTATTTAGACTAAGAGCTAGGCTTCCAATTTTGTTCTAGCACTAACATATTTGACTGGAAAATTGCAAAGTTATACATTGCTGTATAGCAAATATGAAAAAAAAGTGTAGATGAGTCATGAGGGAACTACCTGAGGAGAAGAGAGTAAAATATCTACAGATGTGGATAGGGCACTCTCAGTGCTAATACCTTTTGAAAAATAGTGTGGATCTGTGGCAACCCTGCATGATTTCGTGGCTGTCTAGTTTGTGTCAGTATTTAGCAGACAGCACGGTGCCACGCTCAGGAAAGGCAGTGGGAGTTTGTCCTGGTGTCCTTCAGCTCTGCACAGAGTGCTCAAATTTGGGGTAATTCCGCCAGAGGTGAAGGGAGGCTAAGGCCTAGGTCTGGGCACAGCTTAAGCTCTATTATGAAACTAATCCTATAAAATACCTTGCTGAATAACTTAGGAAACCTTTACAAAAGTCTTCTAGTGGAGTCACAGATGTAATTGCAATAAACAACCATGTTCAAGCTTAACAGGCTTTTTCTTTTAATATAATCCTTAACACCAGCACTTAGGAAGTGTGACTGCCACGTGGAGTTCCTTAGTTCTCAAGATAAAGGTGAATCTTCAAAAGATTTCTGAACTTTTGGGGCAAAATGGAATGACACAGCATCACAGTATACAGACTTAAAGTAGCTGATTCATGTTTCATAAGAAATATTTACTACAGCAACGCCTCCATCATGTTTCTCCCATCTGACGCTATCCAAGTCCTGCCAGAGGAGAGCTGTGAAAAATGTAAGACCTTATATGGAGTATATAAAGAGCAATTTTCAGAGCCAGATGAATTTGTGAAACATGGAAGCCATCGTATATGTAAAGACAAGGCCTCATAATTCACAGCAAGTGAAGCCACAAAGGAATTATTGAGGCCTTTCATCACAAACAGAACGACTGTGTGTTCTGCAGATGTTCACTTTGTTGCCAGACTGCCATTAGATTTAAAATATTTCACTCTTTTTATTAAAAAAATGAAAGTGCACTTCTCTCTAGGTTAAGCATAAAGAACATCTACTGATGGGGTCACAGTGGCCTGAAATTACTTTGATACATTTCCAGAGGTAACAAGATGTCTTCTACAACCTTCCACTAGTTTGACTGTCAAAGATTTTTTCTTTAAAATAAGAACAAAGCATTAGCCTAGCAAAAAAAAAAAAAAAATTAGCTTTTCTGTAGAAAGGGGCTTTTGTAAGCAGTGTGATGCACCTATAGCTACCAATATATGTGACAATAAACATATTTAATCCCAACCATCATCAGACGGAGCCACTGAGCTATTGCTTATACATAAAAGTGTCTGACCTTCAGCTACAGCCCTGTCACCAAACCTTCTCTGTAGGTGGCAGTTTGAAGAACAGGGTAACCTATAGGATTTCCCCACATACAGTCTTTTGAGTGTACTGATCCCTCTACCGGGATTTTTTGCAGTCTTAATGGGCTCAATGAAAGCTATGACTGACTGCATGCTTCACAGCTGTGCTGGTAAAGCTTTTTAGCTCGTATCTCATAAGAGTTACAAGTGTAATCCATGGTTTATGAGCGAAAAAAAAAAAAAAAAAAGGCGGAAATCTTGTGACACAGATGTTTTATGTATTTAGAGGATGGGGCTGAGGCTGAATCCTGATACTTATCATGCCCAGCGCACTCTGAGGCAAGCTCCGGAGGGCCCAGCTCACGGTCTCGGCAGGCTCCCGGAGGCGCAGGGAAGGTCCCCTGTGCCGGGGGGGATCGGCAGGATCGGCGGGTCCGGGGGGAGTGGCGGCAGCGGCCCCGGGGGGCGGCGGGGCCGGCGGGGGGGGGGGGGTGGGCCGGTGGTACCGGGGGGCCGGAGCCCCCGTCCCGCCTTTCCCCTCAGGCCCGCTCGAGAGGCGCCGCCGCGCGCCTCTCGCTGTGATTGGCGGAGGCCGGGGGAGGGGGCGCGGCCAGAGTGGGACCGATCCACCGCCGCTGAGGGGTGGGAGGGATGGGGGGGAAGTCTCGGCGGAATGGTTCATCCCAGCCACCTCCCCTCCCCCGCCTCCACGAGCCCGGAGCCCTTTGGCCGGGCCGTTACCAGCGCCCGCGCGCGCCTAGGCAGGACCCCGAGGGCTGTCCGCTGTGTTGCCTGACGGTAGCGGCGTTCCCGCGCGGCGCCGGTGCCGCCGGCGGGCCCAATGCGGAGGCGTCGCTCGTCCGGCTCACGCCGGCGGGAGGTAGACCACCGGCCGTCAACCATGGCCCTTCGCTCCCGGCGGGCGCCGGCCGCGGCACCCGCTCCCGGCGTTCGTGCCGGGCGGCCGCGAGCACCCGGGCGCGAGGAGGGGTGAGGGCGCGGGTCCTGGCGGCGCGGAAAACGCGCCAAGTTTCCCGCGGCGGGGAACGAGCGGCGCCGGGGGCGCCCCGCGGTCTCCATGGCAACCGGTGGCGGCGGCGGCAGCGGCCCAGCGCCGCGCCGGCGTGTAGCGGTGAGGGGCGGCGGGGGGGGGGGGGGATCCCCGCCATCCGTCCGTCCATCCATCCACCCACCCGGGCCCCGCGGCCTCCCGGGCGGGACCGTGAGGGCGGGCGGGGAGTGTGGGGGGGGTGCGCGTCCGCTTTCCCGCCGCTTTCCCCGCACTAAATGGCGGTTCTCTCTGTCTGTGTGTGTGCGCGCCGCAGGTGTGAGCGCCTAGCGCGGCTTCCCGGCCCCGCCGGCCGCCTCCCCCGCTCGCCAGCCCGCCAGGAAAGATGCCCGGGGTCTTACCGAGTGACAGCACCGGGCCTGCCAGGGGGAGCCCCTCGAAGAAGAACAGGCTGTCGCTGAAACTCTTCCAAAAAAAGGAAACCAAAAGAGCGCTGGATTTCACGGAGTCGCAGGAAAATGAACAAAAGGGTTCAGAATTCAGAGGCGCTGAGATGTATGTAAGGGGTTTTTTTTTTGCTCTGAATAAGCGTTCCTGGCTGTCTTGTGGAAGTAGCAGCTGAACAGGAGTTAGGTTGGGTGTAATGGGCAAACATCGCCGCTCCATCCGCTCATTTTAAGTTGTATATTCTCGCATAAGTATGCGCTTGAACACGTAATAAATAAACCCCTAAGCCAAGTTAATCAAACTGAACTAGCTAATGAATTTCCATCTTTACTTTTAAGAAAACAAGTTTGCCATACTGCGGATGTTTAACTGGCTGGCATAAACTTTTTAATAACTTAAAGAAGTTAGCTTGTTTGCAGTTAATATAAGGTAGTGAGTCCGATGCTGAAATATTTAAATCATATTAAGGCGTAGGGTTTTGCAGAATGGGTTGTAACAAAAAATACTGGCTTTTAAAGGTTATTTCTGCTGCAAGTAAAAGCATTGATTGTGCTACTTACTGTTGTTCATCTGGGTGTTTCGAGCCCTGGGCAAATCTGTCAACTCATTTCATTGCAGCTAGTCAGGAAATTTAAGTGGGAAAAATTGCTTAATCATGGTCAATTACAACTGTGTTGGAGACTTTAAAATTTGGTTCTGTGGTGTCAGTACGGTCCATTATTACCATTATCTCTGTATACAATGTGCCAAGTTCACTGGTTCCTTTTTTTTTTTTTTTTCCTTTTTCCCAGTTTTATCCTTTTGGTTTACATACAGAAGTGAAGTGACATGAATCTGAAGCTGGGGACAGTAGAAAGTATGTGCTAGATATATTTTCCTCAGTGCGGCCTTAGGAACGAACAAAGAACATACAAAAGTATTTTAAAGAGAACTTTTTCAGTTCCTCAAGTTGGTCTCCTAATGTTTTTGCAAAATATTTATTTGATCTAACAACAAATTGCCTGCTCCTGGTAAACCTACTTTTGTGTAGGCTGCTGAAGTGTTACAGTGGAGCGGCCTGTGTTTGAGTGCCCCGAGTAGCCATACAGAGGTTCCCAGAAACACTTTGACATGACTTTGATCTGTGTGTATTGGTCATTAATTCTGTAAGCTAGCTCTGAGATGGTGATGGCCGGGAGAGAGATGTGCATGCATGCCAGGAGGAGTCATTTGCAAAAATTGTCTCTTACACGCTGTTTTATCTGTTTAATAGTGACCAGGTTGTTCCTGCAGCACAGCCTCCCTCACTTGTTAGCTGTGAGAAAAAAGACAACATGTTGCCTTTTGTGGGCTTGAACAATCTAGGTAACACTTGTTACCTTAACAGCGTACTTCAGGTAAGAGCACGTTCAGGGGCCTCGAAAAGATGATTTTCTTTTGGTTAAGCACAAGTGGATGAGATTCACAGTTTGATACCACATAGCTGTCTGGGTGTAGCATGAAGGGAATACAATTACAGCGGGGGGAAAAAAGATGATACTGTGGGAAATGTGTGCACCACAGGTTGCCTCGATTGGGTAATTTTTCAGTTGACATACTGGGCACCTCCCTGCTATGAATAATCCTCCACCTTTGCGTGCTGTGCGGCAGCCTTGGGAGATGCAAAGCTGGTTTGATCGTAAATGTGGATGCGTATGTTGAGTAACTTTACCAGTTATTCTCTTGTTTTAAACTGTTGCTTTCAGGTATTGTATTTTTGTCCTGGTTTTAAAACTGGAGTAAAGCATTTATATAATATCATTTCAAAGAAGAAAGAATCTTTGAGGGATGAAGGAGAGCAAAAAGCAGAAAAGGTAACATATCTCATGACATGTTCCTTTACTTATAATTTTGCAAGTGAGGCTGCATGCCCGGAGTGTAATGAAACTATAACTGTCATTTCTCTTGTTTGTAAGTTTTGCAGTACTATATTCTACAGTGCTATTTCAGGTAAAGATACATTTGAGTTGCTCCAAACTTGTGTTCAAACTCGAGTGTTCAGAGTGTCTGGAAACTTGTAAGCACAAGTCTTAAGTTTAACAGAAGAAATGCAAGAAGATATCTCACCATGCCTCTGACATCAAAATAACTATGAGACAGTACTCTGAGTGGGTGGAAATTGAAGTTTGGGCAAAGATGGCTTGAGTTTTTAAAATAATGGCTAGTCTGGCTTTTCTGCTTGTTTTCTACTGGCAAAAGAGCAATATATTGTCCGAAACTCACCTGCCTCCATAGCAGAAAAAAAAAATCTGTCATATGTCTGTTAGAAAACTTAAGTGAGGGCAGGAGAGAAAAAGTTTAACTTGTTACAGACCAAACTGCGTGTATTTTTATTCTTTTTTAAAATATTGTTGTTGCAGGGAAATTGTAAAGAAGATCCACTGGCAAGTTATGAACTAATCTGCAGTTTGCACTCATTGATCCTTTCAGTTGAGCAGCTTCAAGCCAGCTTTCTCTTAAGTCCAGAAAAATACACAGATGAACTTGCTACTCAGCCACGAAGGCTACTGAATACCCTTAGGTACAAATTATCTTAAACACATTGTCAGAATTTTCACCAGAAGTTTTGAGGTCATTATCACTGTTCAGCACAGCATTAGAGACTTGTGGAAGGTAGATGATCTTAAATTTGGGGCATTATCCTAGGAAGTAAGTTTTTCGTGTTTATTTTAGCCCTATGATAGCATAAACTGGAAAGTAAATTTTCATTTTGTAAGAATGTAATTTAAATCCAGCTGTGGATTTAAGCCCGTACTTAGCCTTGCATATGTAAGTATTCTCACTGACCCGGGAAGGACCACTGCAATGAAGCGTGTGTTCAAATGCATAAGGCTGTGGCTGCCTTCCCACGGCTATTTCTGAGAGAAGAATTCTCTCTAGGCCCGGAGATCATCCTCCCCTGCTTTTATACCTAAATTCCCTAATTCAGATCTCAAATCCTGTTAGCCAGTTAGCAAAGAATTAACTAGTCCTCATTGCTTTGCTCGTTTACTTTTAATAGAGAGCTCAACCCTATGTATGAAGGCTACTTGCAGCACGATGCCCAGGAAGTTCTTCAGTGTATCCTGGGTAACATTCAAGAAACATGTCAGCTACTGAAGAAGGAAGAATTGAACAAACTGCCCGTGGAAGAGCCCACAGCTAAACTGGAGGAACAACTTAATCAAAATACTGAGAGCAATGGAACTGGCAATCCTGGGGAGGAGGAGGATAACGTACCAAGTAGCCATGTCGGAGAGATGGCTGAAGACAAGCTACTCAAAGGAAACGGAAAGAGAAAAAGTGATGCTGAGGGTGGCAACGCAAAGAAAAAATCCAAAGTATCAAAAGAGCAAATTGCAGCAGAAGAAAATCAAAGACAAACCAGGTCAAAGAGAAAAGCAACAGGAGAAAAGCTAGAAAATCAAACTGATGCCATTGCCAAGTGTTCCAGTGAAAATGAGAGTGCGAAACCAACACAGAAGAAGTCACGGCTCAGATTAAACTGGTTAAAATCTTCATGCAAACAGCCTAGTATTTTGTCTAAATTTTATAGTCTAGGAAAGTTAACTACAAACTTGGGATCCAAAGACCCAGGGAAAGAATATGATGACTGTGAGCTTGAAGAGTCATCTGTAAAGTGCGAAAATGGTAACAATATTGAAGAATATCATGAACCAGCGTCTCCTGTGGAAAGCCATAATGAAAAAGGAACTGAAAAAGAACCAAAAAAGGAAGGTTGGTGAACAAGTGTGCGGGCTTAAAATTAGTATGATTAAGAAATTACTATGCGTGGGAAGTCAGCCTTCAGACTGCATAGCCAGCAGAGCTCTCTAAGTACAAAATTACATTTTCAGAAATTGAAAAAGATTTTTATGAAAGAGAATTTATTTTTATACATGCCTGTAAATTTTTTTTTTTAACTTGGCCTGTTTAGCTTAGATCTTAAGTGGTATCTCTCTAACCATCATGTAACCATTGTACAACATAAAAAAAAAAATAATAATATTGCCAGGTTTGTATTATCGCTAATTTTTGTCGTCCGTAGAAATAGCAAGTGGATTCAAGATGTAAAGGAAGATTATTGTCAGGAGCAAACAATCAAACCCCATTGGCTAGGGGTTTGTGGCTATGGTCTTTACAAACAATGTCCTCTCCTTCCGTCCCTGTTCTTTAGTCCTTCCATATTTCCAACCTTCCCAAGAACCAGGAAGGACCCAGGATGTGTTACATAGGCTAATTGGCTGGCAGGTATGGATGTTGTTCATGTCGATGAAACAAGCTAACTGTTGAGAGTAGGGCCTTGCTATGAATTCAGTACTTACCAATTTGGAACTTTCTTTCTGATCCACCCACTGATTTTTATAAAAACCTGAAGGAATGCAGAATCTTTTGAGACCTGCATTTCTTCAGCTGATTTGACTAAAATTGGCCAACAAGTTGAAATAGTATTGGAAGAGAGGACTGAGAATAAATAGAAGCAGGTGTGACATTCCTTGAGGAGTCTGACAGTCCATACTAAGAAGGCAGTGCACCGATAACAAATTTTCCAGAATGTGACACTGTCACACTTCAAATATAAAACAAGAACCTAATCTCAAAACAGAAATTAAAGTTTGAGGGCCAAGAGAAAGAGACTCCCTATTGAGTTACAAGGAGATGATATTGTGAAAATTGCATGTGATACAAGCTTTTTTTTTTTTTTTTTTATTCCTATCTGGAATCCCTAAAAGGCCATGTCTGTAACATGGTAAGTTTCCAAGAAGGATAGCCAGGTTCTGAAGTGTCTTTTGAATATAAAACATCTTGATAAGTGATCTGGCATATACTTTCTCTAGGTACAGAGCTGGCTGTTTTTGAACTAGTGGAGAAGCTGTTCCAGGGCCAGTTAGTACTGAGAACAAGGTGCTTGGAGTGCGAGTGTTTTACTGAAAGAAGAGAAGATTTTCAGGACATCAGTGTTCCAGTGCAAGAAGATGAACTTTCTAAATCCGAAGAGAGTTCTGAAAGTAAGTAGCTATCGACAAGAGCTGTGATGTGTGTTTCTGTTTCAGCCAGCCGTGGAGGAAGGACAGTGCCATGGTTATCGAGGAACGCTGCTCCTGTTTGGGCTGGTTAAACTTAGAGGCTGTTCTGTTATCTCTTGTCCTGATTAACTTTAGACTTTGGAAACGCAGCGCTGATAATGTAGACAGATCCGCATAGTATTAAAATTGTTTTGGATCTTACCACATAACATGGACTGCTTACAGTCCTTCACTTCTGTACATGTTTTCCTGCTTATAAATAGGTGTTTTCTTTGATTTGGGCCTCCCCTTTCTTCCCGAATAAGAAATTCTTCTGGTCTTCCTTCATTTTATAAGAAATACCTGCATTTTTTCTCAAAAATAAAAGAAATGAGAAACCAGCTTTTTTTGTTAATTTACTGAAAAAAAAGTATTTTTTTTTTTTTCAGTTTTTCAGACTGTCATTACCTTAATGGCGTTTGTTTTATATTTGTAAACCTTAGTCCTCTGGTGTCTTTCACAAATTTTAGTGACCCATACGTAGTTTGTAGCTATTTTCAAAAGTAAGCATGGCAACGATACATTTTGAAATTCAGAATTTTCAAGAAATTAATTTTAGTTCCCGTGGACTTAATTTGGAGCAGCTTTTGCTATTTTTGCCCTCCCTGTTTTACTGAAGAACTTCAGAGTAAAGTGTGCGTGGGGTGGTGCTCACGTGTAAAATGCTACCGGCGGTGCAGGTGACCTGGTCATCAGCAGTGTGAAGCTGCCAGGGCAGGCGAAATACAAAAAGTGAAAGGGAACTTTCTGGTTATTTTGGAAATTTGCCTTAACGAGTGAAGTTCTGGTCTGGGATACATGCACCCAATTTCCAGACATGGCAACAGAATTAGTATGTGCGATCTGAAGACAAGCTTTGGGAAAAACGTAGATTTTAAGTAATAGTATCTATTAAGTGATATTTTCATCACGTCCTGAGATGATTCAAAGATCTGAATACATTTTCATACATATTGAGTGTTCTTTACAGTGTTGATAGTAGTTTCTGAACATCTCTTAACTTGACATATTTTGTTTTGCTGCTATTCTGGTGGGATGCATTGGAAATGTAAATAATAGCATGCCTGTGAATGTAATGATTCTCTTTTGTAGTTTCTCCAGAGCCAAAAACAGAAATGAAGACTCTTAAATGGGCAATTTCACAGTTTGCGTCAGTGGAAAGGATTGTGGGAGAGGATAAATATTTCTGCGAAAACTGCCATCATTACACAGAAGCAGAACGCAGCCTCTTATTCGATAAAATGCCTGAAGTTATAACAATTCATTTGAAGTGCTTTGCTGCTAGTGGCTTAGAGTGAGTATGCAGACTGACTATATTATGGAACAGTGTGCTGTTGGAAGGGAAATCTTACCAGAAGAGATGAAAATGCTTTGCAACTTTTCCAAAAGCAAAAGCAGATTTCTAGATTGAAATTAACTTAAATCAGAGGGACACAGCTCCTCATTTCATAAAGGCTTTCTGTTGTTAAAAGTAGTGGCAGAAATTATCTCTGGGAGAATACACTTTCACAAGACTTCTTAACAAAAATTTTTGTGTATATTCTCACAACAGCCTGATATCCTGATGTTTCTTAAACCTTTGCTTACTTTTAATATCACCTGTCTGTGGGAGTTTAGAGGCAGGCTTAAGTACTTCAGCAGGACAAGGAATGAGAAGAAAACTGAATTTTATGGTCACGGGTAGAAGTACTTTGGTCTATAACTGAATGTGAGTACTAAAATTCGGGGGGAAAAAAAAAAAAGAGGAAGAGAAACACTTTAAAGAGTTAATAGTACAGAAATCCTTTAAAATACAGTAATATCCATGCCACTGTTCAACTGCTGAGCGATCAGCTTGACGTTCTATACTGTACGAATCCTTATTTTTTGAAAGAGGTATTTATTATAAGAGTGTTCTTTACCTTTTTTCATACTTAGGAATTTAGGGATTTCCTTTGGGAAGGGACTTGAACCGATCAAAAAACCCCCCAACCCTGTCCTTACAGTACTGTGCACAAATGAAACAATGCCATGGCACTTCATGCGCAGCATTTTGCAGTAAACTGTTTCTCCACTGAGATTCAAATAATGAAAAAAGACAGAAGGCTTCGTCAGGAAAAACCTCTCTTAAAGTATTATGCCAGATCCTGCAGAAGATTGTTACACCACTAATTGTGGTTTTGAGAGTGACAGTACAATTTTAGTAACATTTACAGACCTGGCCTGTATTTTCGACTTTTCCTGATACTCACTAAAACATAACTTTTGCTACCTGCATTAACTTTGCCAGATGCAGCAAAAGAAGATAAACCCGTGTTGGTTTCAGCATCCCCCTCGTTGGCATCTCTTCCAGAGAGCCACGCACGCTCCTCTGCTGCAGCCTGTGTTTTATAACCTGATGGCTCGGCGTAGTTCTGAGATGGAACACTGAGCTGCTTCGGGATGTGCAGCAAGTTATTTAGGCACAAATTCGTTTGGCCTTTTATCCACAGGTTCCCTTGTGCTTTGCATTTCCCTCTTGGTTGGCTTTAGACCTTCAGAGCCACCTTGCCAGCAGGAAGTCTAATGCATGAAGTCTTCCAATGAATTTAGTTTATAATATTTGTGTCACCAGTATTTTAGAACTTGGCATGTATAGGACCTTTGGCACTATACAGATACCAAATAAAAGTTGACAGATGGCTTATCAGAGGATGCTCTACAAGTAAGTGCTGATAACTGTGGTCAATATAAGTGAGATCTGTAAAATAACTAGTGTCAAGGAGTATATTGAGATACTTCTACAGGTAGTTTCCTAGGATTGTTAAAATTAGAATTCTTGCTCTGCCTGTTTTTAGTATTTAGGAGTATCCAAAAGGCAACTTCCTCTATCTCTATAATGTCTGTTAACATCTCTTCATACAAGTCTAGGGTGATAACATAGACATTGTCTTTTCATTGTTCTACCTAACACTTGACTGTCACAACAAGGCAGAGAAAAAGTTGCACACTTTTTACAAATTGTAATGCTATTGTTGAATAGCCCTTGATGTGAGATGGTATCCCGGTATTATTATAGGCTATTCAAAAAAATACAGCCTGAGATGTCCACCTGAAAGGAAACCTGAATAGTATCTTCAGTTTGCTCCCACATTTGCTACTTTTTTGTTTCTGTGAGGAAGTACTTGCAGGTTGCAGGTTAACCAGCCATCTTCTGAATCACCTCTTCTGTCCTGGCACCCTTCTGGTCCTTCCTCCAAAATACACAAACTTATATCCTGGTCAGGCTGAATCCAGTCTCTTGTGGTGTTCCTCATGTGTCCTCTGAATCGTGTCATACATTTTCTGCCAAGTGCTAGCAGCCAGAGATTAAGGAAGTAAGAGTGGAAAAATCAGATGTAGAACTGGAGTCAGTGATGAAGCTGAAACTGGTTTAAAGATTGTTTCCCTGTTTTTTGGCTTGGATGTATCTTGGACAAACCCATGTCATTTCTAAACACCTGGGTTTGGAGTAATTAAAGCACAGCTGCAAATCAAGTGGGAAAGAGCTGAGGCTAGTAAACCAAAGCACTGGCTTTCTCCTTAGTATCCAGAGTCACTTCTCTGGTGGTTTTTGAACAGTGAGCTTTAATGGAGCTTCCCCCAACTGACTTACGTAAACTTGTAATATTTATTGTAGAACTACCATTCTCTTCATAGATAAGATGGCAATGGTAAAGTAGTAACAGACTGTTTTGCTGGCCTTACACTAAGATTTTTAAACTAAAAATCTTCACACAGCTTCTCTTACCTCCCATAAAAATGTTGAAATCTTGTCTGCTTCTCAGTTGTGCTCTACTGAGTTTTCTGATGACTGACTTTTAAATAAATGAAGAGAAATGAAGCAGAGTGGAACGGTAATGTAAATATTTGCAGTTTGTAGGGATTTGCTTCATCTTTTCTAGATACTGGCTTGCAAAGTGTTTTGGGTGTTTAAATAAAGCAAGCAGCCAGCGTGCATATCTGCTTGCCTGGGGATGAGTAATTCTCTCTGGCAAGTGTGAGTGTGGGGGGGAAAAAATACTAGGCCATGTGTGCTCAGACTGCAAAGCTATTAAGAAGAAATGTGTAACCAGTAACATCTAATTAAGCATTTCCTCTATATAAATTTAACAATTGGTGAGAAAATTTGATTTCTGTCTTGTGAAATGGTTTTGTTACAGTCACATTTGCTAATTAGTGACGGAAGTGCTTATGCCACTGGAAATCTTGGAGTATTTCACATCCTTATGTGTTAAAAGCATTGCAGTAAAATAGCTTAAGTCTTTAAGGGTCTGTAATAACTTGAGGTATTAATTCAGTACAGTGGGTAAAGTTCCACTAATTTATGGCCTCAAAAGATGCAGTTGCAGAAATCAAGTTTGTTGTGTGTGAACTACTGTGCATCAGTCAGAGGAGGCAGAGTACTTGGCATGCAATTTTTCTGTCTTCAGATTCTTATCATTAAGAAGAACAAAAAGCTAATAGGAAAAGATTTCCTCTCTTATTTCCTCCTCTCCAAATCTTTCTGATGCTGGATCTCATTCAGAAGAAAGGTAGAGCCTGTTTTTTAATGTTTTATGTTAATATGATTGTCATAGTGTGCTTGAGTGGAACTGGATTTCTGATCTAGAGTATCAGCAAGCAGTTTCTCTGTTTCTTGACTCTCTTCTGAATATCTCTATTTCTGGCTACTAATGATAGGGATTTTCAGAAGACTTAAGTTTTTTATTATTTCTGATTATATGCTCTTTTGTGTTTCTTTTGGTGTAGTCAAATGTTTATGGTAAGCCTAGGTCTAAAATGAGATTTTAGTTAATTAGACTTGAGTGACTGAGGACATCTGTGTGTGTGTAAATGTATTTATGTTTATAAGGGTTTATGGCTGTGACATTAGCAAAATGTTTAGAAGCACAGCAGAATCAAAACTAAACCTAGTAAAACAAAAGTAGTATTCTGTTACTGCAATTATGCTTATACTGTTATGTCCTTGGATTAAAGATAGTTATTCTTTCTTACGATAAACTGCAAGTTGAGTAATAGTATTTAGCTTTTTGGAACCTAAGTTTTAGAGAGTTTGTCTGTATTCCCCATCACATTTCCCTATAATACCCTAACAGTTGAGCAAGACTGAATCATCACTGAAATCTATTAGGACAGATCGCTAAACAAAGGCATTCATTAAATTGGGCTGATGCAATATGTACATCATGTAAGATCAGAATCATTCAAGGAGGCTCATACACTATAATGTGGAAATCCCAACACTTGTTTTCTTTACAACAGGATCTTGTAAAGAGTTTGAAAAGAAAGGACTTAAACTTTTCTCATTGTAAATTTGTGCACTATGAACAAAATGCCAAATATTTATGGAATACTAGATGTTTTTCCAACAGAAAGCAACTAGATACTTTAAAAAAAAAAAAAAAAAACAAAACAAAAAAACCCCAACAAACAAAACCGAATAACACTGAACAGTTAATAGAGAATCCCAAGTAATAAGAAAGTGTTAGTAATTTACTAATTCTTAGTTAACTGTTGCTTTACCATTGGCAGTATGCTGCAGTGCACTAAGACGATCTGAGAAAAATTACTTAAGTCTTTCTGAGTGACATTAAAGCTACTTGAAAGTAAAATAGATTTGTGTTCCTTTAGTAAATGACCCTTTCAAGGGTTTGGAGAAAAAGCCCAAAACAACCCTGATTACTTCAACCTTGGATGCTGAAGAGCTTTTTGTTTTGTCTTTTTTTTTAATCTGGAAAGCAGGGTTGTGTCTGGGAAGAAGTGCAAGTATTCATATATAGAAGCACGAGTGATAACTGAAGAGTTAGGTTAACTCCTTTTATCGTCACTATTGAAAAATTAACTTTAGTCGATACCTCAGAAAAAGGGAATCTCTTAAATAGTTAACATACATAGTTACTAAGCTGTAGGATTTAACAGTACTCATACTCGTAAAAATGTCTTTACTGAAGAGGGTGTCTGGGACAGATGCTCATAAGCAAGTTGAAAAACGAGCAGCCTCTCACATTCAGATCGCCCGTGTCTTTTTCATAGAAGGGAAGGAATACAGATACAATGTACGGCCACTTAAAGCAGTATTTGTTGTGAGCCACTGTGGCAAGAGGTCTTAACTTTTATCTTTCTTCTAAAGGTTTGATTGCTATGGTGGATTATCCAAGATAAACACTCCCCTGTTGACGCCTCTCAAACTGTCACTAGAAGAGTGGAGCACAAAGCCGACCAATGACACCTACGGATTATTTGCGGTGGTCATGCACAGCGGCATCACGATTAGCAGCGGACACTACACCGCTTCCGTCAAAATTACAGATCTTAACAGCCTAGAGTTAGATAAGGGAAACTTCATCACTGACCAAATGTACGAAATGATTAAACCAGAACCACTGAATGAGGAGGAGGCAAGAACTGTTGCTGAAGAATACGACGATGGTGAAGTCTCTTTTAGAGTCAACGGAAACGTGCAGCCGGGCAAAGTTCTGAACAAAAAGAGTATGGAGGCTGTGGGACTTCTTGGGGGGCAGAAGAGCAAGTCTGACTGTGACCTGTACAACAACAAACCAGCTAATCCTGAGAAGTTTCTTAACGTAGTTACTGAAAACAGAAATCCTGAGTCTAGCAGCAGTAGCGGGAGCGCGGAGTGCAGCGCAGAACACAGCGAGCAGAATGGTGTTGCTTCCAGCGGACTGGAAAACAAAGCTCTGTATGTGCTGCAGAGTCTGAAAGAGTATGAAGGAAAGTGGTTGCTTTTTGATGATTCTGAAGTGAAGGTAACAGAAGAAAAGGACTTCCTGAATTCTCTTTCTCCGACATCATCGTCTACATCAACTCCTTACCTACTGTTTTATAAGAAAATTGTAGAGTGATACTGTATTTTGACTGTAAATATTAGGGATTTGCATACACCTGTTAGTCTGACTTGCATCAAAACTACCTGGAAGAAACAGCTGTTTGTTTTTGAAGCTACTAGTTCATAATGTTTCTGGTCTTTTTGTTCGGTGTAAGTGGCTCAACTTGAATTAACAAACCATGACATAGAACTTAACTCACATAGTAACTTCTATGCCGGAGAATAGTGATAATACCTTTTAGAAATACCGATTTGTATAGTTCCTAAATGATACCTACAGTACACAGTAGTGGTTTTAACACAACTCTAGGTGTCAGACATGCCTATTGTATTATTAGTTTGTTTTGTTTTTTTTTTTTTTTTTTAATAAAAGTTATTTGTATTCATATCCTGGAGTAAATGTATATTAACTAGCAAATTTCATCAGAAGTTGTGTATTTTTGTAACTTGGGAAGTAATACTTCATATTTAGTCTTTGGGTAATCGACATGGTTTATTCTCCTTATCCAGTTCTGTACTGCTTGGTGCAACTTGAAGCACAAGAAAAGGGTCTTATAACCTTGCTTAGTGTGGTGGAAGGAACTGAACTTAATAGAAATGTTTGAATGGTCTAATTTGCATCTTGTTGCATAGGTGTTAAATGGACAAAGTGTAAATAGGTGTGATTAATACTTCAAAACAGGGGGAGCGTGTAGTGTAATTAAAATAATTTTGTACTTTTCAGAGTAAAGCCCTCTAATATGCATATCTGTTTGGGTGGGTTTGGAACTTAGTGGTGATCTTCTAACAGTTAATTTGTACTTGGAGCTCACTGAAATGTGGGAAAAAGAAAGCATTTGGCTTTGATGCTTTGTTAAGAATGTATATATGAAATAAAAAAAATTATGATATGCATCTGAGATGTCTAGATGATGCTTTTGTGTTTGGAGAGGGAAAGCGGGAAGTGAAAGTGGTTGGGCATGGTTACAAAAAGGTTGGGAAACAGTCTTAGGAGATTGAAAGTGCTCTAAAAAATAACATTCTGGTTTTTAACTGATTCTTGTACAGCATATCCTAATTTGAAGGCACTTGATGACTAGATGTTCGGAGGCAAGGGCTAAGGGAAACGCTGCAAAAACAAGTGAAATCTTTGGCACTTAATACTAGAGATTAAAATCCCCAATCATCTATCAGATGCTAAAATGTTAAGGTGAATCCTATAAACTGCAGAGAATTAAAACCTTAAAAATATGACAGAAAATAGGATGAGTGTTTACTTCTGCTGTCAGAGGATAGATGGAATGACGTGAAGCGCTGCTGCAGAGAGAGATAAGGAAAGATACACAAGATGTGAGTGTGCCCTAGTTTTTGGGATATATTTAAGCTTTTTTCAAATACAAATTAATTTATTTACAGAAAGAGCCCTGGAAACCACTACCTAGTTTATTCTACAGTAGTTAGGCCTTGACAGTCTTTTACTATAATGTAGTATAAACACTGAGGGAACTCATGAAAAATATCTTTAGTGTATTTTCCACGTCATGGTGGGCCTTGATTTTGCAGTATATCCTAGATGTTGATGTATTACTAAAATATGTTTCAGTCTAGAAAGCTTGCACTGTCAACAGGAAGCAGCGTAAGGAAGGCTGGAGTAAATTTAGATTTGCTCATAAACTCTTGCTGATTAGATGCCTATCGTAATTATCTTCTGCAGAGGAAAAAAAATTTGGAATTACAAATACACTAAGACCGTGACTTTTTCCAGAGCACTGTCATCATAATAAATAATTTCACAGTCTAAACCAAGAAATAGCTACATTTAAAAAAAAGGTAACTGTAATCTTACCTTGCAAGGGTAGCCAAATCACATTACAGAATGCTATTTTTTTACTGCCTGCAGTATGGGGTTTGCTGACTTTCAGCCTGCAAATTAAAGTTTATTTTTTCCACACTTGACCCAAGACTTATCTTTTTCATTCAACTGCAGGAACAGGAAATGTTCCAAGGAAACAAAATAGGGTTATATTCAACAAAATACTGGCTACAGTGTAATCAAAGGAAGACCCAGCTGTCCTCCATCACACTACAGAGCCTAACGGAAACATTCTTTGTAGGCAGCTGAACAGAAAACTATCAGCTGGATATGAACAAAAAAAAAAAAATAAAAAAAAAAAAATCAAACCAACACTCCTCTGGCAATACAGACAGATAGTACAGGGTGGGTTTTGGGGGGACATGCTCCAGGAAAGAACTCGTCACCCTTCCTGAGTGAGTACCTCGCCCCAGTAGCCAATGTCCTGCACTGCCCGTGGCTGCAATGGCAAGCAAGATGTGGCTGCCCAAGTTCAGCTCTCCATCGTGTTACACTTGAGCTCTACCCAACTGTTGAGCTACACGTACTGATAAACCAGTCGGATTTATGCTGCCATGGGGCCACCCAGTAAAATCAAAAGGATCTTTATACAAGATTTGGATTAAAATTGATGTTTTTCTAGCTAAGGAAATGGTATACAAGGACTACTGTAAAGTAAGGCTTCTTTCTTGGCTACTGGGATTTGTTTTCCCTTTGTCACTGTGTAAATATTTTGCATGCCTCTTCATATAAAACTCCTGCAAAGCTACCTCCTCTTTCCTTAGTATTTTCCATTATGCATCCCTGACTCCCATACAGCTTCCAAAGCCATGTCAACGTCCCTGGGCTTTGCACCAGGCCTTTGAAAAGTCTCGGGGAGGGGAGGTTTGGGTTAGAGGAGTAGCTTTGTTTTATGCAAGAAATTCCACACAGGCTTTCCTTTGTTACAACCCGCAACGCAGACCTAGTTCAGGATTACTTGTGATCGAGGGAAACGGAGACCGGCACGCTGCTGAGAAGAGCACTGCGGTCACGCTACCAAAAAAAGCACGGCCGCTACGAAGCTGTTGGAACAACAGAGCATGGGAGGAGGAGTGAAAATTGGCAGCACGGCTCTCCCTTCCCCACCACAGCCCCGGGCCACAGCCAGGCCCCGTCCCGCCGGGACAGCCCGCCGTGGCTCCGGGACACCGTGCCTGGCCCCGCTCGGCAGAAAGAGCACAACATCCTGACAGGCAGCCACCAACAACGCGAAATGAGCAACAAGAATAAAAAAAGACCCTCCCGCCCTAAACCCTCCCTGCTGCTGCACAAGGGTGGGCACTTGATTTGGGTGAACCCCAAAGAAACACACACACACACCCCGCCCCCAGCACCTCTGAACATACAGGAACGTGTATGGTAGAACTGAAGGTAAAAATTATTTAGGTTTCAAAAGTCAAATACTCACAAATCGGAAGCGATGACGTATAATCGTTAAATGCTCATGTATAAAACCCATTTTTCTCTTATATATATATATTTTCAGATATATATATAAAAGTATGTTTATCAAATTTGGTTTATATATATATATGTATGTATATATGCATATGTATGCATATTTAAGCATATGTATGCTCCAGGGAGGCCTTATAGCAGCCTCCCAGTGCTTAAAGGGGGGACAGGAAAGGTGGGGAGGGACTTTTTATCAAGGGTGTGGGGACAGGATGAGGGGTAATGGTTTTAAACTGAAAGAGGGCAGATTTAGATGAGCTGTAAGGCAGAAATTCTTCCTCTGCGGGTGGTCCCTGCCCAGGGCAGGGGGGTTAGCACTGGGTGATCTTTAAGGTCCCTTCCAACCCAACCCATTCTAGGATTCTATGATATTTAGGTATTTATCTAGAGATAATAAGCTTGTGTTTAATCACACACCACCTCTTCCAAGGGACCTTGTTCAATACAGAGAGGAAAAATATCAAGGGCTAGATTTAGGAGTTGTGCACTCAGCTCCAATTCTACCGTTCCCTTGAAGTGCTGTGTTAGCCACCACAGTAACTGCTGTAAAACAGATGGTTTTCTTTACAGAAACAATACAAAGAGTGCTTTGCTATGTAAATTTTTAACTTAAACTGTGATATTATTTTATGTTCTCTTTCCTCATTAAATTCGTTTTTAAACTGAGAAAGGGACACAAAAATGCAGTCTAGTTGCATGTACACTGCACAGCTGAATCGCACATTCAAAGTTATGAGGAGATTACTGTGCTGTTTGGATCTCCCAGCTGGTGGAAATGACCACGTACACACAGAAGTCATGCTGAAACTCCACTGGTACTGAAGGAGGTAAAGGGGTTACAAGATGTGCCTCCATTCTTCTGATGGCTACAGATGGAATGATTTTTCTTTGCAGTAATTCGTATTCAGAGTTACAAAGGAGAAAAGATAGAGATGATAAAAAAATCACCACGTGATTAAAAAGTTTTACTGTAAGACTTACCTTTCTCTGAACCTTTTTCCCCCAAGGATGGCAAGCTCTGAAGTCCAATGCACAGGGAATTAAAGTGTAAACATTCACATATTTAATAGTACCATCAAAATAACCATCATCACTACATTAAAAACTTCAAAAATGCATTTGCGTATGGTCCTAATATAAATTAAATATATGAACTAAAAGTAAATAAATTTAACATTAGGTAATGCTATAAATAAAGGTAAATGTGTTTAGTGTACCTTTGAGTCATAAAAATGCCTTAAAAAACAGGTAAGTTTACAGCTTATCACCAATACTCTGGATACCACTGTCATGATTTTTTTCAAACATTGATAAGTCTACATTTGACAATTCAGAATGATTTTTGGCCACTGAACACTTTGATGGAGGAAGAGGTGTGTGGGATGTCCAGGATGAAGTCCAAGTTTTATTTCACAATAAAACTTCTTTGATTCCCAGCGCTGATAACAAGGCTCTTTCTTTTCAAAACCTTAATTTTAAGTGCTTTTTTATTTTGGTTTTAAACTCGTTTAGATATCCATTTTGCGAAGGCTCATCCTGCTGAAGGAGTCTCTGAGGGAGAGAAAATACAATGATGAGCTCATATTTTCCATGATGAAAGAAGAAGCCTCAACAGATGAATGATTCTGTACTTGATTTCCAGTATTTTCTACAGCTGGCTACTACGAAAATTAAGTCCACTGACATTAACTCATTGCTTTTCAAATGAATTGGTTTCAGGTCTGTATCTGGGATCATTCAACTGCCCAAGGTTTAGTGACATGAAAGCTGACAGAAAGTTTAATTCATGCATGTAGAGAAGCAGCACAAACCATCCGCACTACTGAAATCTCATTTAGGTCTTTCAAATAAATCTCTAAGTGGAATTCGACTGGAATACCTGTATTAGACTCCCTGCACAGGCTGAATTTTGCAAGATCAGAAAATAATTTCCACGACAAAAGTGCCTGTGAGGTTCCACCTGGGTGAGGAGGGAAGCACTGGTACTCCCACCATCCCCAGCCAGTGAGAACTGACTCCAGCAGAGAAGGGCTAGCACGTGGTACGTGATCTGGGGAGAGCTTAAAACGTCATGAACCTGGGTAATGAGGGAAGGCCACCTTCCTGCAGTATTCAGAAAAACACACCAAATTCAGCTACAGAAACATCGCTAAGCACTGCTGTGTGAGCTGGGAACACTCACTTCCTTCTTCACTCAGCACCAAGTCTCACAAGTCTTGCTCTTTTTATAATGTAATCTGGCCAAGTCTGTCTTCTCACAACATTCTTTATGTTCCCCATTGCTCTTTGCCTCTGAACAGCACTCACGTGAGGAGAGGTTCAAAACCAGGGCTGTATTCTCCCAAACCACCGGGATGGACATGAACTGAAGTCCACATTCACACAAATCTCCTAAAGGGTCTGTCACTAAAAGCACCGTCACCGTCCTGCCGGCTGCTAACAAAGCCCCTTCCAGAAACGCCCCTGCCCCACTCACTGGTGTGAGCCCACGATGCCAGGGCCGTGCCACCTCGTGTTAGCCTGCCCTGGTGAGAGGGGGCACAGCTGGGCTTGTCACCCCAAAGATTACGTGGAGGGTAAGCACTTCTGCCCCTCTTTTGGCAGCCAGAACCTTTATGTACCCCAAGTCCCCTTGCTCAGCCGCAGCTGACGCCCGGGGATTAATTACAGGGCTCTGACTGGTTCCATGCATTCCCAGTGGGGTTTTTATGTTCTGTCTCACTGCAGACGGACAAAAAGCCCGGACTCCAGCTCACCAGTCTTCCAGCAGGGAAGACTCCAACTATTTTTCCACCCTGCCTGCCCCTGGAACTCCTCATCCCAGTTTCACTGGGAACAAACGAGTGTCAAAGTCCTGCCACGCTGAGGGTGGGTTTGAATCTAAAAAGAATGGGATGTGGGATGGGAGAAAAAAGAAAAAAAAATTTGTCATAGATGAGGAACAAAAGGAACCATTGCAAACACCACCTACCATAACTGCTGGGAAGGGGAAGTGCTCTGAAGTCAGCACAGAAGGGGAAGGGGATGGACTCGGCCAAAAGAGCCATAATGGAAAACAAATAGATGTCACAGGTTCACCAGGAAGGTCAGACACCCCAGTCCCCAGTTTTACACCCTCCTTATTTCTGCTGAAAGAGTAAAATCAAATATCCACCTGTGGCATGTGACCGGCAGCACTGCCTTATACAACTGTGGGATCTTTCTGTTTATCAAAGGTTGGAGAGCTTCCTTTAACCGGTGATAATTCCTTTCAAGTTCTCGCTGATACTCCTTTTGGTCTGGACCGATCAGGCTCTTGTTCTTGCGCAGAGCATCTTCACATCTAGAAAAGAAAAGCCTGTGAAATTTGGGGACATAAAAAAGGACCTGCTTGCTACAGACTTGTTAATCTAACAGTACAAAAAAATTAATTCTGTTCCTCTGGGATGACACATAATATCCTTCTCTATCTTGTCTTCTGGGTAATAATGACTCAGCTAAACCCCTTGGTGGGGGAGAGGGTGTCCTATTTCCAATTTCCATTTCACTTCCAAGTGACAACTCCTTTTTTATTTTAATTTACTCTCCAGTTCTATTTATCCTTTCTGAAGAGAAATGAAAAGTTGGTCTCCACACAGCCACTTCCAGTCCGAGAGGATTTAAAGACGTATAGATCTACTGCTCTACTCAGGAAAGATTAATAAATAGCAGACTGAGATGTTTATCAGGAACTCCTCTACTTGCAAAGATGTGATTTAAACAAAGAGCATGAAAAGAACCGTATCATCAACACCATTTAATACATATGGGAAAACTACATTGCCACTGGAATATTTTTCTTTTTTTTTTTTTTTTTTTTAATTCCTTGGTGCTTGCAAAAGATGCTGGACTGAGACTGCAGTTTGCATTACTCAAGGGGAAAGTAGAGCAGCCAGCGCATTTCTTGAGAGAATTCTGCCAGCATGCTTCCACTCCGTTTGGAGAAATTCACTTCAGAAGGAAATTAAATCTCCTGGCCAACTCAGCAGTTTCTCCTGACCCTGCCAAGCTGTGAGTTCATTTGTGCCAGCGTGGCTAGTTGTGTTTTCTGAAACAGGAACACGTGTTCACAGCTGAACTGTGATCACTAATTCATTCCTGATAAGTAGCAAAGCCAAACGACTTCAGCCGCTTACGTCGTGGACCAGCAGCACCAGAGAAATTGGGAACCAAGTGGGCAGCTGAGGAATAGAGCTGCGTATGGAGACTGCACAGATGGAGTCACAATATGAATACTCCTCTCTCCAGATACTCCCTGTGTTACTGTACATGTTCCTGTCTGATGGGGTAGTAGTAACTGCATCTGGCAGGCAGTTTGAAGACAATACTCCATACCTTTTCGTGAAGTCTTTGAAACAGAGCCGGAGTTTGTTATGATGTCTGAAGAGCTTTGGATCATTGGGTATTTCAGATAAGAAAACTTGTGCAACTTCTAATGGTCCCTTTAGGAGCAGAAGAGAAAAAGTACGTTTCTGGAAACCGTCTGTTATATCTAATCACTGGAGAAACTTCTTGCACACAGAAACATTCATAAAATGCAGTATTTCCTTACAGAATGCATCCTGAAGAATTGCAGCTGGTAAATCTGGCATAAATCACCAAACATCGTGACAACTGAATCTCTTCTAGACTTTTTTTTTGTTTTAAATAAAACTCTGCTTTTGGAAAACAGTGTGAGAAAATGCACAGATTCTACATTTGTTTTCTCTTATAAGGACTCCTGACAAAGTTTGCTCAACTCACAACTAAGACAAAGTTTAAACAATGCAGATGGAACCAAGGAAGTGTTTGCCAGCACTGCAAACTCAACCCAGAACTTGAAACTCCAGCTGATTTTTTTCCAGCTTGTGCATTAGGAAGAGCTTTACTCATCCTCCCTCAGTTTTTCCTCACTTTTTCTCCATTCACTAGTTTTGCTTTCCATTTTGTTCAAAACCCATAACGGGACAAAAATCCTACTTCCACCCATCAGAGCCTGGCTAACCAAAGGGAAAATAATTTTTTTTTTTTTTTTTTTTTTTTTTTCCCCTAGAGGGAGAAGGAGAAGCAGGCAGAAACAACTGTAAATGCCAGGAAGGAGCAGGTAACCGAGGGAGGGCTGTCTCTTCTCAGCCACTCTGCAGATCTAACCACGTTCTCAGGAATCTTAGTCAAATGGAAAAGTCACTGAGAGCAGCTGGTCTAGACCCACCACTGACCTTAAACACATCCCGTAGACTGAATGGGGAAAAAAATCCAAGGTAATTTAGAAATCAGGCCCAATGCTGAGCATCCACTGCACTGAGTGATATGTACTACCCCAGTGTTTCCAACTCGGAGAGCGATCCTCACCTGATTTACTGTGGTACCTACTGATCCTTGCAGCACCATCTGCAGCATCTTTGGGTCCGCAGGGTCTTGGTGGGTTGCGAAAGCTAATTCCTGTGTTTTCTTCTGCATATCCTCTATGGCAACTTCAATGGGTGTCAAAATGATCTATGCAAGTGGCCAGAATAGAAGATGCTTGTTATGGCTGAAGCTGCCAACCGAACACCAACTTCCAGCAACACCAAGCTCATTTTGGGGTGGCACACTGAAGTGGTGGAGGACACCCACAGGACTGACAGTCTGGTCAGAAGCACTTCAGAAACACATTGTCTCAGTCTTGGTTTACAAACATCAAGATAAACTTATGATTTTTAAATGTGTTTCTACATCTGGGTACTCAAGAGCTTTCTGAAGTTGCTTCTGAGCGGGCAGTCGTGTCCCTTTGCAGTCACTGCAGCCCACTTCCCAGGGTCACAGCGCTACGTCACTGCCTAAACATTTTCCATTGTGTCCCAGTGACCACATCAGTTCCTACCCACCCCTGAAACATTAACACAGCTGTGGGATAAATCTATAAAGCCTCAGGACCCCACTGGCCGAGGGCCATCGAGGCCATGCAAGTGAGCTGCAACACAGAGCAAAGGAGAGGCGGTTCAAGTAGAATGGAAGGGAGCAACCTGCACTAGTACAAGCTCACCAAGGGTCCCCACATACACCAGCCGCTGGTGAAAAAGGTGGCAGGACATAACTGCATAGCTAAATAAGTCTGATTTTAGCTCACCTTGAGTAGGAACAGGGAAAAGTTCAATAGAAACAAGGCGTTCTTAAACTCAAAATGAAGGAGCTTCATGCACAGGCCCGGCAGCGAACAGCCAGAGCAGCTCACAGCAGCGCTGTCTGCTCTCTGCCAGATTTTTGCATCTTTAACAGCGAGGGGAAAGGCAAAAGGCAGGCTAGTGCTGGCCAGGAGGGTGCACGTACGTTAATGGGACGGCGTGCAGGGACGCAGCCGTGCTGTATTAAACTACACATACAACAGTCCGTTATGCATGAGCTTCAGCAACACCCACTTTCCTTGGTCTTGTATAATATTTCCCTTCAAACACAGGAAGCCCCTGACAGCACAGGCCTCACCTCCTCTTTGTGAATGACGTTTATCCTGGTTTTAATGTAGGGAAAAGCGTGGGACGTCGTCAGGATCGTTTTGCGCTTGAACTGCTCGTGCAGCTCCCCGTGAGCTCGGCCGTCCAGCGTGAAGGGCGTGCAGTACATGAAACGCCGCAAGTTGTAGTTTTTGTCGAAGTAAGTTATCCTGTCCTTCATCTCGTACGTGTCAAAGTACGGCTCCACGTACGTAATCTGAATGTAGGCCTGCAGGAAGGAACCCAGGCGTACGCGGTGAGGTACAGGGCCAGGGGAGAGGTGCTGACTTTTCAGCAGCGCAATAACCCAGCTTGCGCTCTTCCCTCTTGAATCCACCTCTGGAAGAACTAGGACTGTTTTTTGCCTTTACTCAGGAAAATCAGACATGCACTGACAGGGACTAGGGGAGCTTGGTAGCTGCTCAGCAGTTTCTGGACTGGATAAATACGGCTCATTGCTCCTCTCCTCTCATGCTCTTCACATGAAGTGTTTCCTGCCCTTCCTCGCAGATAATGCCCTGCCCTAAGCCACGGTCCTGTTTCCTCGGCGTGCTCCTGTTATTTCTGCTACGCTTAAAGGACGTGGCACAAGAATGACAAAAGGCTGCAGCTGCAAAAAAAGCCAGAGGCCAGTGAATGGCAAAATCTCTTCCTTCCTTGCACTCAGCGCAGACTACAA
The DNA here is from genome assembly GCF_018691265.1 of Tyto alba. NCBI lineage: Eukaryota > Metazoa > Chordata > Aves > Strigiformes > Tytonidae > Tyto > Tyto alba. The sequence continues at coordinate 32,601,144 of NW_024881272.1, forward strand.
AGGCAAGTGCAGCCTGGGCCTCTGCTGTCCTTTCGCCTCCTCCCTCCCCACCAGCCACTACAAGGGCAGGGAATGAAATGGCTAATTCTGCATTCCTTTGCTGGGATGATTTTCCCCAACTCTCATCCCAAGCAGTCACAAGAGGCTCTGTGTGTGGATTTCACTTCCTACTTGGCGAAATTCAGGGCAAGAGTTGTCCCATTCCATTTGCATACATTCAGGACCTGTTCTACTTCTAAACCTGTACTTGTGTTCTTACCTTGTTAGGATCTAGTTTACATTTGTCCACAGGGTTTGAGTCCTTAATCACTTCAAGCACATCTTCACCAAACCGTTCTCCATAAAATCCCTACAATCAAGAGCAAATGCATTGAAAGAAAACATCAAATGCAGCCATGAGAGATGGGGGTTAGAGAGACAAAGGCATATTCAGGGGAGGTGAAGCTCCACATGCCTTCAACAGTAGCTGTGCCAGGGCTGAATGTGATCTGCTGAACCTAGGAGAATTAAATCAGTCACATTCCAGGGGCAACAGGAAAAAACAAGCCTGACGCCCTGGAAGGCAGGAGAACTCGGGAGCCTTCCAACCGCGCGCACGCACGCTGCGTGGTTCTGAACAAGCCATTTGAGCTGGCTGTGTGTCTGTGAGCCCAACTGAAAACGGGGGCCAATGCGGGGATCTGCCTGGAAATCAGGTGCCGCATCAGAGCACGGCTTTGCTGGGCTGGGTGAACGGCCAGATTCTGAGCTCCGCTTCACGCGCTTAAACCTCAGACAACGCTGCTGCTTTCAGCGCAATGTGACGGCAGCTGAGTTGTTGCAACAACATGGCATCAGATCTATCCTAGCAAATAAAACAGGGCTGGCTGGTGCTGCCCTCTGGCCCGACGAACAAGCAGCACGGCACGGCCCAGAGCCACGCTGCTAAATGTTCTTCCTCTCCCACTGGGCATGGCCTCATCTGTGTGCAGAGCTTACTGGGGACGGTCTCCGACCCATGATGTCCCCCAGACTGTGCTAGGACGTTGTCTGGGCACAGGTTAGTCGGCACAAAAGCAGGCCAGGCTAACCATTACATGGTACAGATGATCACTGGGTGGTACCTGGAGCTGCACCCAAGTCTCAGTTTGATTAATCAGAGATGCCTCTGCTTGTTCACGGCTAAAACAAACTTCAGACCTCTGATGTCCCACCTCAGGGGTTCTGAAATTCAGCCACCTTAGAGGGCCCACCCCCTACGAGCAGAGGAACATGGTGTGAAGGCAACAAAATGACAGCAAAGTGCAATACTTTCTGAAAGTCAGATCCTGAAAGGCATCTCAGCCTTTTTTCAAGCCCGGGTCATCCCGTTTACACCAGGAGGCTGAAGAGAAGTGCAAAACACAAGTACGATCTACCACAAACTCTCCAATGATCATGGCAAGTCTGCAGCTCTTGCTGCAAGATCAGGGGAAACCTGTGGGACTCCTCTCCCTGCATTCCTCCCGCCTCCTGCAGAGGTGGCACCAGCAAGAGGGCAGGAGACACCAGGCCCAGCTCTGGGTCACTGCACGGGGCTCTGCAAACTGTTTTGCCAAGGGACTTGTTTCTCTGAGCTCAGCCTTGCATCGGTCTCCACGAGGCAGAGCGCTGGTTTTGCCCAACGACTTTCATTTCCGCCACTTCCTGTAATGTGGCAACGCTGCTCTTAAATAACTGGTGCAAAATGGTGAAACTGCAACTCACAGACGGAATTTGAGGTCAGCCACAATCATCTCACCTCGAGCCTATGGGAAATTTCAGCTAACTTTGTTATCGCGGGCTCCTTGTAAACAAACTCTTGCTCATCCAGGTCTCCAAATTTAGTTCCATAAAAACCAACCCGGAAGTAGGTGCCAAACATCCTCTTTCCATCCTAGGTTTGGAGAAACAAGAGGTTATTTCAGTGTGGAGACACGCATACCCCCCAAGCATGGCTGCAGGCAGGCTCCTGAATTTACGCAAAATAAAAAAGAAATTTAAAAACAAGGAAAAAATAGAAAGAAAGAAGAGAGAGAAAAACACACCTGGAACTCAGCATGAATGCATTTAGCAGCAAACACCGCAATGAAATTATAAACTAACATGAAATTACATGGATCAGTTACGACCATTAGCCCAACGCTGCAATGACTTTTCCCACCCCAGGAGGAGTCTGGAGGTGTCAGACGTCTCTGAGAAACAGTCAAAGGCAAGTCCCTTCGTTTGGGTAATTATTTCAGGCTCTCCAAATCCTGTGTGGACACCCCTTAGCCTGGTCTGTAGGCACAGGGAAATCCAGTTGCTGACAGTCTGCAGCACGCAGGGGGAATACTGCACACAGACACCCCTGAAAATCACCAAAGCCCCCATAATTCATTCTCAAGTAATCGCAGGATTGGGCTGAAGTCAACGTCCAGTTCACTCACACACACACGCAAGTGCTTTTTACATAGCATGTCAACTGGGAGGTGTTACATTCTCTTCTAGTAACTAATATCTAGTAAAGAGGGCCAAAGTCACGCCTGGTGAAAGCAGATGCAATCCACTGTATCATGTACCTGCTTCCATTTGAGCCAGTGGTGAATTTGGCCCAGAAATGCAACAAAAGTAGAGAAACAAGAAAGATTTTTGCTGGAAAAGTAACGAAGAAAATCTGATAAAGAGAGAGAGAATAAAAACGCTTTAAAAATAAATCACACCTTTTATTTTGTTAAAAAAAAAACTCACGCTGCATGCACAAACCAGAAATGCCTTTCAGCAAGAAACTCTAAAATGTTCACCTTTACTCTCGTGAGAAAGTGTGATGTAGTATATAATGCTCAATGTTTCTGAATCTGGGCTAGTGTTTGGTTTCAAACAACACTTACAGGTGTCCTGGCTGCTGTGTACTTTTTTTTTTTTTTTTTTTAGTATTTTGTTATGGCAAAACTGATCTCTTGCAGTGATGGTGAACATGATCTAAGGAAGGCAAAGAGGATAAATAAGCCAAACTAAAACAAAAAAAAAAAAATTAAAATCCTCAGGCAAACTCCAGAGACTGGAAAAAGCGCTGTCATGGCAAGTCCTTGCCTTCTCCTGGGCTGGAGGGAACTCTGGGGTGTCATGCCCAGGCACAGCTCAGCTCATCTTGCCCAAGGTGCTTTTTTGTTGCTTTTTTGGGCAAAGCTCACCGATGTCCAGCTCTGAAGTGACCCGAGCCAGCAGCAGCCTTGCTTCATGCACACAGGCCACATCTTGGCTTTACTACGGGACAGCGACAGAGGCAAATGCATCAGCTCTGCTCTGGCAGGAGCGCAGACACATGCTCCAATTTAAGAAAACAAGGAGTCGCACAGAGTTGCTCACATGCTTAACATGTGGGGGGGGCGGATCCTGGGACCCCTGCTCTAACCCACCCCTCTGAGCATCCCCCCACCAGACAGGGGATTTCATCCTGCACCACCTGCCAGCGCAGATTACTGGTTCACCACACCACAGACACCCCCAGAAGCACCTCCCAGGGTGCGACCCCCAGCTGCAAAGCTATTTGTTTTATTGGAAGTATCATCTGGCAACATCTGGTTGTTCTTTCCCTGGATTCCCTGTCCTCCTCTGGTGCCCGCCCCTCTGGACCCATACAGGAATGAGCAGCCTACTGAACCCTTATAATTTACTCATCGCTACCTTTTCAAAGCCACAGTTTTGGACAATATTACCCATGCTAAAAAAATCCCTCCATGCCCAGCATTTCCAGCTTCCTGTGCTATTTTTATCAATTCGATCTCAACGTTATAGGCAGCAGACTGATTCCAGGGCTCCTTTCTCAAAGCATTTCCCAAGGTAGCATCACGTCTGCCTCAGGGAAACTGCGGCACAAAGCACCTCCTCAAACTCTACACAGGGCCTGGGCATGCTCCCCGTGAAAGCTGGTGGGATCCTGGCAAATTTTGTATTTATTTAGTATTTTGTTGGAGCTGGGGGAGTTTGGAAAAGCTTCTCACAGCGGCCACCACTTTAGCACCCTCCCCTGCTACCAAGAACGCTACCACTCACTCAAACCCAAGGACAAGGACACACTGCTGCTCCTCTAATGCACGTGCTTTTTCCTACCTACTTGGCAAGTGACTTTCAGGGTATGGAGCATTTGCAGAACCTGGTCCCTACAAGGTGAGAATCTGCCCTTTGGGCGTCTGCCCAGAAAGCTACTTGTTACAGGCAGTGTTCGTTTATGTTGCTGTAAAAATAACAAGGAGGAAGGAAGAAAAAGCTGTCTGTTGATCAGCATAAATTAACAAGGAGTTTTGGTGGCATTACTGAACACATAAAATAAAGAGTAACGGGGCATTAGGAAGTCCCAGGAGTGGCAGCAGCAGAGAAACCCGGTGAGATATCGTGCCCTTGTGTGAAGGCAGCTCCCAACTTATGTACTTATTTCATCTCCATGAAGACCAGCTGCACTGGCTTTTCCTGATAAATCCAGTTGCTGAAACTCAGTTATCATAAGGATCCCAGGGAGAAGAGCCAGCAGTGAGGAGCACTGGTTAGCCCTGAATGCGACAGAAGCATCTCCCCACAAAGCCCTGGATCCATCAGCCATGACATGTATGTGACTCGTGGTGGGGGGATCTGTACCTGGAAGCAAGGGGATGGAAACAAACTCCTTCGGGAGAGCAAACACCTAGGGGCCATTCCGTACCTCACATGGACATTCAGTAGCTGCCAGTCCCCTGATATTAGGAGAGCTCAGTTTCGTGCCTGGCTTTAGAATACGGGATGGCTCAGTACTAGGATCTCTGAAATTTAGCCAATACCAAAGTCTATCTAATCACAAACAAAACACATAACTTAAAAATACTGCATGGTCTTGTTTCCAAAAAGAGCTAAAAATGCAGATATGAGGGAGAAATTATTAAAAGCATTTTATCTCCTATTATTTTCTGAAAAATAATAGGTCTTTGGGAGGAAAGAGAATGAAGGTGAACACCGAATAGCCATTACAGAACTGGCAGAGCAGACAACAGCCACCATGACTTATGAAGGTTCATCATTTGTTATTATGCATGGTAAATACCTTTCAAAATTGCCGGGAATAAAGTTTTAGAGTTCTCTTGCACGCACACAAAAAGCTTTGCCAACAAGATTTGAAAAAATCAGATGCAAGAGTGATCATCTGCTTTCTTCAGCAAGACCAACACAGCAGCAGCTGCCTGAAGGCAGAGTCAGCCTGAAGTATGTAGGAATAAAAGTAACTCCTTCATACACACTGTGCAGAATGCAAAATCCAACCATCTTTACCAAACTGAGCACTGTTACTTTCTTGCTCAGTTTTAACCCAAGGCCCTTTGCAGTGTTGCCAACTACTGTAAATCTTCCAATATTGATTTTCGCAAAGTACCAGCTCCTGGAGTCCTGCTATTTGATGGTAACCTCACCCTGCATACTTTAAAAAGCATTTTTGAATTCTCATGGCACAGCATATGAAAATATTTTACCTAAGAACTTCCCTAACTGGAAAGTAAACCAAATTAATTAACATTTATTCAATGAACAAACACACAAGCAGAAAAACCCACCACCTGGTATGTTTAAGCAGATCTCAGAAATGTATTGGTGCCAGACTCCGGATACTTCAGTGCTTGTAGTTGGCAATACTACTTTCCTTGTGACATGGAGTGGGGTCCTGCTGTTGGCATAGCTCTTTGGTAAAATGAAATTGGGGTTTCCACAGTATAAAACAAAAAACAAAAAGGGGGGGGAAAAAATAAGAGAAAGGGGAAAAAAAAAATTCCACAAGTAGGAACTTACCACAACAGACAATAGTAAGAGTGGGGAGGAGGGTCAGCAACCAGGGCGATAGAGGAGAAAACAGAAAGTATTTAATTAGGGAAATTTCAAAAAACAAACAAGCAGCAAATTGGCAGCAAATAAACTTCAAAATAAAAAAGGGTGAGCATCAATTAAAGTATTTAAAATAAGGAAAAAGGGCAAAACATGCAACAAATCTGAAAGCTACAAAGCACAAAGATCAGAAAAAGTGTGGCAATGAAGGAGCACGATGACAGACGAGAACTGAAACCATGGGTGTCTTTTACCATGCAGTAAAACATGACTGAGTGATGTTAGAATCATAACCAACGACAGGATTTTCTTCAGGGGTCGATTTAGGGGCAGACTAAACAAAATAGATGCTCACAGGCCTTCACATTTGTTGGCTATTGAACACGTATCATTTACACTCCTACAACATGTACTCTGGATTGCTGTGCTGCCTCATCTGCTGGGACTTTTCACAGGAACAAGTAGGTGATTTACAGGGCCAGCCCTTAAGTGTCAGAGTTTACTTTTAAGCTACTGGATTTCATTTCTTGATAGGCCAGAATTAAAACTGACATTCAGACATCACCAGCCCAAATTATTCACGTCACACAATGCACAAGAACTTCGGTCTTGGCCCTAGTTCAGTAAGTGTGGGCATAAATGCTCTCCTGTGGTGGAAACCTGGCGTGAGAAGGTCCATACTGAGTTGCCTGATTCACAGAAAAGCAGAGATAAACTGGACAGCTGAAATCTAAACAAATAATGTAACACCATGTTCACAAAAGGTTTAAAATGTCTTCTGAGACTTCTTGACGCTCATGTACCCACTGTGTCAACTGGACTAGGGTCTGAGTTATCAACCTCTCTCTGCTGTGTGCGACTGCAGATGAAGCCCACTGCTTTGCTTATTTTTAATCTAACTGTATGGTTTTCACGGTGTATGTTGTAGAAATGCGAGCAAACAGCCTCTACAAAAGTGAAAGCAGCAAAACTAACTCCAGTTAACACAACCGAGCTATTTTACTGCCAGATAAACAGCTACATAACAAATTGACTGTTCTTAAATGAACAGAATGAAGCAACCTGTTCTCTGAGATATGGTCTGCACATGCAGTAAACCAGTTTTGTGTTTCAGTACCTCTGAGCATTATTGCTTAAATCGACCCCTGTGGGTGGGGTGAAAATATGGTATGAAGGGATGATATTCTGTGTCAATGCTGATGGAAAGAAATATAAACAAATTATAAAAACAAACTAGTGATGATACAGTGGCTCATTCACCAAAGAACCTCATTAGTGGAACACATCAGCATCCATGCACTACCTACAGCTCCTTATGAAGAATGTCCTACTACACCACAATTGGTTTATTGGTGTTTCTTTGGTTAATGAATTGTTTTAACAGCAGACAGCAACAGAAATACCCACAACTAGCACATGTGGGCAAGCGTTGGCGTGAGTCATCTGAAAAATCTATTAGTGTTCTTTACTAACTAAAATGGAGTTACCTACCTCCCAGCCAGTACTCTGTGTAATAAAAAGTAAAAAGCGCATGTCACAGAAACCAAAAAAAAAAGTTTCAAAGGCCACAACATGACCATCAACGTAAGGTATCATAAACCAGAAATGGTTTCAATGATAAGTCACCACGCACCCAAAACAGCCTTCCCTGGCCCAGAAGGACACTCAATGATTGTCTTCTATCGGTTCATTTAACCTTGGGAATCTGGCAATGCCAGAACATGGAGAAAACCACCAGACCCCCAGCTGGATCCTACGAAATCAATGCACCGATCAACATCTACTGAGGAGCTGATGGCAGTGTAAGGGTAACCACACCGACAGACCAATGATGCGCCCAGCAGCCCATGGCCTGAGAGCTGACTGGGGTGAGGGGCTCAGAGTAGCACTGGCATGTACTAGAGAAGGGTCTGCCACATCCTTGCTTGCCCTGACAGAAAGGTAGGCACCCCACAGGCCTCTCCTAGAAGCTAACATGTGCCTTTTGAGAATTGCCAAGTGCTCCCGCCTCCTGCTTAGCTGAGGTCTGCTGAGCTTTGTGAGGGCTGGTAACTTCTGATGTCTCTCATCAAATGCTCAGCACCTAAGCTGGTGGGTTTTGCACCATCTAAGTTTAGAAAGGTTCCTTCAATAATTTATCCACCATATGAACAGACAAATAAAACCCCAACATTTCCGAATGTTACCTACCAGGCTAAAGGCAAGATACAGTGGTCTCTCCCAGCATGCAAAACACAGTTTAAAATAACATCTGAAAGGATAAACTGACAGATGACTAGAATTTTTAACTCTTGGATATTTCTGAAGTTACAATGAAACTTGGTATGTGATGCTCTCTCACGTTAAATGTCCAGAGAGAAAAAAATCCTATTAGCGATCCTTGCGTTTACTGTCTGGATCACCATTTGACAATTCTTGTGTAATCCAAATAAAAGTGTTTTTTCCTTAATAGGTAGTTTTTATTTGCACTGAGCGTTTGAAGTTTCTTCACAATTGGCATTGTAGCTGAAAATTCAAATCATTACCTGGTGAACAATCTTGCTGAATGCTTCTTGGAGTTTACCGTGAATAGTAGATAGCTTCTTGGCATCTCTATTAGCTTCATGAATAGGAATAAGGACTTTGTAAACCTCATTAACTGCTTCATACATGCCGGCCTACAAAAATAAGGTCCATCAGATTGCTCTATCAATTCAATGGCACAAATAATACATAATACCAGTATTTAAATTATAAAACTGCAAAATGAAGAGGTGGCTTAGCTACCACTGTGATGTAATCAGCATCTTCTATTAAAATATACCCAATGCATGAATGGAATAAAATCCTCAGTTACCTTGAAATCAAGAGCCTACTGCATTACACATTGCTACTAGGAAATGAGATTATTAACAGAATCAAAACTGGGATATTTTGGATGGATATATGCACCAGGGCACAAGCTAAAAAGGATCTTAACCAAACCTACAGGAATTAAATAGGGAAGCTTAAGTGCACAGTACAGCTCATTCTGTTGAGTGCATCTTCAACCTAAGTGACTTCTGCATCTACTTTGGGCACTCCGTGAGATGGGCTTTGTGAAGTTTCCTTAGGATGTCTCTGCTGGAAGGGATCCAGCCCGTCACAGGCAGAGACCCTGCGTCGCATGGATTAGCCAGCCCACAGCAGGGGTTCTAGGTCTTTGCCCTGGAGTTATGGCTGCTTGTACTTAAACCCACTGAATGATATTTCATAATGTGTTGTGGGAAATAATTCACTTGCTTTCCTTGGTTTCTGAAGGATACACTACTACCAGTTCATTAATACTGCTCACACAAAGCTCTCAGCCCACTCTTTTTAAAGAGGAGGAAAAATATTATGGCCTTTCTTTACTATTTTTTTACTATTGTGAATTCCCAAAGATGCAGTGTTGAAATGAAAGATACTGGAAACACAGAAAGGCCTCTTGGTCCCAGATCCCGTTCTTTGCACAATTTACTCCAGAGGCAAACCGGGCCATCTTGAACAACCAGAACTCCAAATGCTCCATGCAAATTAGGTGGTTACAATAGAATTATACAGTATCATAGAGAAAAAATTTTCCTTCATATTGCCCAGCAGTGTAAGATTGCTGAAGAAGACAGGTAAAGAAATTAAAGTCTTCTACCATGGAGAAAGATGCTGCAGCCTGTTCCAGCAATCCCACCAGACCAGCTTCTGTAAAATACTTTCCAGAACAGATACCTTCTTCATCTGGTGATACAACATCATCAGAAACTGCTGACTCTTCCAAAACATTGGAAGATATGTTCTAAGGAGATATAAAGTAGATAAAATATTTTTACTCAGTTTACTCAACACTTTCAAGACTCTGAAAGCCAGCTGATTTTCAATCAAATCCTAAAATGTTGATAAAAAGGCAGTTTTCACATGCATTTTATTTAATTTCCTTCTGAACCTGCACGGTACTTCAGCACATGCTTAAGCTAACAGGACTGGACTACACATTCAAAGCTAAGTATGTGCTGTTTGCTCTGCTCAGTATTGCCCTGTTTAAGATTATCAGTCACAGGAACTACCTTCATCAACTGCACCCACTACAAACTGGCTAGACCAAAGAGGTTAAAAACCCATGACTTAAATGGGAGAAATAAAAAGAACTGGATTCACTCAGTCTATGGATGTAAAGATTTAGGGGAACCAAGACAGTCTTCAAACATAGTAACATTTTTCAGAAGTCACTGGAATGCATTCTCCCCAAAACAAATTGGTAAGTGCAGTATGTGTATGTAGGCACAGTGACACCTGGCACATGGAGATACTCTCTATCTCAGCAGCAGACAACAAAACCCAGAAATACATGACCGAGGATAATCCCCACCTGAAATGTAACACACCCTACAGGGAGGTATTTTCGGTCTTCCAGCATGCTTAGATATTCAGCTACCAAGGCTGCAGAGTGGACCAGGCACTGGGCTGATTCAGCATGATTGCTCCTCTCGGAGTGCTTCCCAGCCATGTTCTGCAGCCACGTCAGGCGCAGGTCAGGGGAATTCTGATAGCCCTTTGCAATCCTAATTGAAGAGAAAACCTCTGTGATTAGTGTTTAGTTACTTCTGCTTAAAATGACAACCACTCTCAGTGCTAGGCTATCTAGAAATACATGAGATAAGAAGCTATATAGATGGAGAGTTACCCTCAATTACTTTACACACTACTGAGCCAGTTAGTGATGGGCAAGCGACTGCAGCTACCCCCTGATGGCAGAATGCTTTTATGGGCAACTGCTGAAGCTCTTCACCTAAGCTCGTATTTCACCTGGGGACTGGTAGTAAGCCAAATGTGCAGGACAATCAGAGCAGACCTGTCTGGTTGCTTATGACAAAATCTCTGCCACCTTCTAAGAAGACTTCAGGATCATCTGTGCAGACAACACCATGGCATTTGGTAGTTGGGATCTTAACATGGCTCTGGAATATCTTCTGCATATGGAGACCATCATATGTACCACCCCCAAAGGCCTTTTGTGCAAGCAGGTCCTGGAAGATCCTTAACTTTTCCCTGATGCAAGCAGGGAGAGTTGTCTTTACTCAGGTGGAAGATGAGATTGTCAGAGACTACTGGGGAATGGGAACTGCTTTAATCCAAGATAAACTACATAAATGCCAAACAAAACCTATCAACACCACATTCAAACACAACAGAGAGGTACATATTGGTCCATGAGCACTGAGACCCAGAACTGCTCCAAAAACAAGCTCTGTAAGAGCTCAAAATGCGCAACATCTGAGTCCAAAAATCAAGCAGCAAGTAGCTGTGTTGTTTTCAGGTGAAGTGCAAATCATGGCAAGCAGTTTACAACAGAAGTAAGTTCAAAGTAAAGCAACTGCTAATAAAAACCAAGTAATCAAAGTTCACAGCAATACAATACCTCACGCTCTAACTACAGGAAGCGCGGTAGGTACTAAGCTTTGCTCAACCACCATGTCGGGCACTGACATCTACTGTCCCTACAGTGCAATGGTTACAAACTCTACCTGTACATCAGGTCAATCAGCATTTCTGGATCTTCCTGGTGCTCCTTCATTTTAACTGTGTCAGAGAGGATCATATGGAGGTTGAACACTAGATCCTGGACCTGTAAAAAAGACACTACTATAATTAACTGGCAATGGGAGTTGAGCTACACACTGTTGTCTTAGGACCACAGTTGTTCTGAACCTTTGTGTGTTTGCACCTTGTTAGAATTAATCAAGGACCTGTGTTTTACATACTTAGGTGATTTAAAAAAAACCCAAACCTGTACTTCCTTCAGGAAATGTATGCAAATGCCAGCTCTAGATGGAAGTTTAAGCACAGCCTGTTGATGAATTACACATTACTTCTCTTCTGGTATTTCTTTTACCTGATCAGGAAATGTTGTCTCCCTAAGTTCCAGATCTTCTTCAGCATATGTCAAAATAGTCTTCAGGGAACGTCGCAAAAATTCTTCATTGAAGTTCTGGGATGTCCCCACCAAGGACGACAGAGACATGGTCACCTGCATTTTCACTCTGGCAAAGTTCTGGAACAGAGATATTGTTATGGTATTTCAACAACCTGGAGATACTGCAGTGGTCTGTTGCAACGTCAGTGCCCTGGTCATTGTACCCTCCCTTCCTGACAGTTACCTGATACAAAAAAGAAAACTCAAGTTTTTGCAAAAAGAGCTGTCTCAGAGCAGTGATTACAATAAACCTCTGGTACTGCTGAACTTCATAATCTGATGACTAGAGGTAAAATCTGAATGAAAACAAAATCCCAGCATTGCTAATTCACCTCCACTAACGCAGCCCTTTCAGAAAGGACACACATACTAGCTGTGCCACAGAAAGGGCTGTGTGGCTGTTTCTGCTCTCACCTAGAGGTGTGTGAAACCAAGGCAGAAGCGAGTTCCTCCATACAGCCCCTTGAGTGCAAACTGTCCAATCTGAAGAGTATGAAAACTTTCCAAACTGACACGTTTGGAAACTCTTGGAATGGATGTTCCAGGGAGGGTTCTGCATCTCTCTATAAATCAACATGAGAGGCAGCTTGCCTGCAAAGAGATTCTGGGCATACAGCTTGGACTCTGACACTGGAGACAGGACACTCCTGTCATGCTCGTTTTGATGGTAAGCCCTCCAACAGCCTTTCTCCCACAGGAACACACAGAGCTCCATCCAGCAGCCCCCAGTCAGTCACTTTACAAGTAATAACCTAATGAAGTGCACCAGGATACTCACGTTCCCAATCTCAAAGTTTTGCCTCATCAGAAGGTAGAGAGAGGCACTTGCATGCGACCGTATCGTGCTGATACTGCTGCTGCAGTGTCTCAGGAGCCTCAGGCACAGATCTGCACACTGCTCAGTCTCTTCTTCAAACAGCAGCTCAGGGAACTGGAAAAACAGCACAAGAAAATTTAGTGCTTGGACTGACAGGAATAAGCACTCTGATAAGAAGGCCAGGGCAATCCTCAGCAATGAGCATACACTGGCATGAGAGAAAGTCCATTCACCTCTGTTTTGAGGGGAATGATGCTAATTTGAATCACTTTTACAGTAAGGCAAAGCAGACTCACTGGAAGCACTGGAAGGCAGCTCATTTTACCTACCTCACAACTTGCTCCTACATCTACACCCTTAGACCAATTTACATGTTTCAAAACCCCAGGCTTAAAACTTTGAGATTTTCCCAGCACACCTACAGAAACTGGGAAATTGTTTAAATCATGGGTCCAGTAAAACAAGTCCATTTTAAGTGAAATTCATACAGCTTAATTTCCACCTGTGCTTTGTGCTCCCTACAGGCTAGGAGCCTCTGCTCACTTCCCGCCAGCCAGCAGGAACCCACACCACGCTGGGGCTGTGTGAACTGTACCTTTGTGTGCAGCCATCAAACCCAAAGTGCATAAATACAGGTACTGATCATGAAAACCAGTCAGGTTGTATCAACCCCCAGACCACACTTCCTGAAAGTCAATACCGTACAAAATAATCAATGCTTGGTGAAGTGACCCCAATGCAAAGGAAGGAAACAGTCCCAGCTTCCATCAGTGCTGCTCAGGATATATTATAACATCCACAGAGAATTCACCTTTGAAACCAAAGCCCTCTGTGTGGCGAAGCAGTGTTGGAGGTAAAGTGCACTTTGGTTGCAGGCCATGCTGTGCAGAAGCACTTTCAGCACCCCACCGAGGATACTCTCTTTGGACTCCGTCACAGAAACAGTCTGCAGTCAAAAGTAAACCAAGAGTCGCATGAGCAAAAATTAATCTCCTCTGTGTGTTTGTGTGTGAGAGAGAATAACTCTGCTGCAAAGCCCTTTAGCATGAAGAAATCACCCACCCAGCTGGGCCTGCAGAACAGTCACGGTACTGTATCAACCCCCAGGTAATGAAAACCTGACCCGTGTGCTAAAGTCACTGGAATGATGATGCTTTCTACCCAACGAGGCTCTGACCCTTGGGGACCTTGTTCTACTAGAGGGAAAGTCTGTAGCTGGCCTTGGGGTGGATTATTCAGGTACAAGGTGCAACCCCTGGGATTCCTGGGTCTCTCTGCAGCTCAAAGGTGGACCTGGTCAGCCTGCTACTGCCTGCTTCCAGCCCATGCCCAGGTTTCGTTTGTACAGAAAGTGAGGGACAAACTGCCACGTGTCCTTGCTCACCTGTGGGGAGTGAGGAAGTAGCTGGGCTCTGAGCAGACCAAGGAGCCTAGAATCTTACCTGCACCGTGCAAAGTAAGTACAGACACAGGAGGCTGACCTGGAACCTAACGGCTTGAGGCAGATTTGGAAAGGAACTAGGAGAATCAGTAAGAACAGGGCAGAACGTGGAAATTTTTACAGTTCATTAGTGAGTTTTTGAACAACTGCTTCTTATACTACAAAAAGGGAACAACTTTCAAAAGGGCTGAAGGAAGTTATTGCAATGTAAAACCAGGTTGTTACGGGCTGAGGATTAAGACCAGCATTACCACCCTTCCCGCTGCAGCAGGGGAGTTGAACAGTTCTGACAGCATTCAGGCAGTTAAGAGCACCAGGAAGATTTTGTTTAACAAACTGCTGCCTGGCCAGGTGATCATAATGCCATTTTATCTATATTTTCCTATCATCCTTACCTGTACAACTATCTCTAGCGTATCCAAAATAATCAGATTGGCTTCTGTTGCAAGATTTCCATCGATAAGAGCCTCATGTTCTATCTCTGCCCTTGATCTAATCAGAGAAAAGAAAGCGGTAAAATTACTTTCTGTTTAAGATGTAGACCTACATATTTTCCAGTCAAAAATATCTTCTCATTAGCTGGAAACTCCCAGTTACAATTTGTATATTTATTACTGGACAACACTACAAGGATATTTCAACGCATCCATCAAGAGGACAGGAAGAAAGACTTGGTTTTTTACATATACAAACTTACACAGGATTTACGTTCATCATGCTAGGAGAGATCACACTACTTTATGACACTTCACTCCTCTCCCAGGAACACAACAACCATTTAGAATCAAAATCCAACTCAAAACTGGTTTAGTAGCATCGTTAGGCATGCAGCAGCACAACCAGGAACAGAACATACGGCTTTATGTTATAGGCTATGGACACAAGGTGGTGCTACACGAGCTAGTAGATCTACACTCGATCCCAGCAGCTAGACTGGTTGCAGCAGAGTGCATACTGTGAGGGTGCAATCTTTGCCTGTTTAAGCTACATTACATTCCAGTTCCTGAAGAACATCTTCCTCTCCAAGAAAAATGACAAAATTTCGCAGTTATATGCCAGGCACTCACTTTCCTGGAAAGTCTTACAAAGTTCATAACACCCACTCACACCGCTGTCCCCAGGAATCCAGCAGCAACCACCTAATTTCAGTGGCACGAGCTGCATTTGGCAAAGACCCAGTAGTATATTTAAAGAGCCCAGCTATGGCCTGCCCTACCACAGGTGCAGTCTCCAACAGACTCATGCCAGGCCAAATCGCAGCAGGAGTGTGACCCATGCAAACTGACAAAATCCAAGCAAAATACACAACAAAGGGGACAGCAGCTGACTCGGCTCTTGGACCCGTATTGCAGCAACTCTCCCTCACCACACTTTGCTTCCTCTGGGAGCTGGGTCATACATTCATTATCTACTCTTCAGGCTCCAGAATATGAAGGCTTAGGGCCTGGTCTTATATAAAATAGTACCATCTGCATAAAATAATACCACCTGCAATTAGTTGTGTATAATTCTCAGTGTGAAGTCTTGCTTATTAGGTTTCAAAGGTCCAGACTCCACCTACGCACGCAGAACGCACTTGCAGTGCCACAGGAGTGGAGTGCGATGGACCCAGGTCACAGTGAGCAACTCTGGGTTAAAAAGCACGTTTGAAGAGTTATCTAAGCAGATTGTTTTGTGGGGTGAGATACCATCCTTTGACCATCAAGGTATTCCATAGCTGTTTAACATGTATGTGAGGTCCTTCTGGGAAGGAGAGGGCTCAGATCCGGTGTTGGCAGCGAACTGATGAGTTCTCCAGGCCAAATTTTCAGCTGGTGTAACTCTGTCCACAGCTCTGGAGTTGTGCCATGGTGGAATTTATATCTACACTGCTTCATTAGCAGGTTGAACCACACTGGTCATTTGGTTTCCCCGATGCCTCAACAGGACTGGAGTCTTGGACAAAAATCCAGTACTTGACCGTAACAAGAGATTACACTCTTGTGCTGGACAAAGCAATTAGAAGCTGTGAAGATGTACTTTCTATTCCAGGAAGTGTCAAGGTCTTCAAGGGTAAAATTTGGCCTGATCTCCATCTGGGCTCTGAGGACCCCGTTCCTCAGTTTCTTCAGAGCTTCGTTTAGGCTGAGACTGCCTTCCTAGGATTAGGAATAATTCTTTTGCTGGGAGGATGGAGACTGTAGGTTGTAATTTGAGGAAACAGAAAGCGTGCACAGCGAAGCTCAAACACAACTCCTGAGCCCTCCAGATTAAACCATACCATGAGAGGGAATTTTAAAGAAAATGGGTGTAATAAGCAAAAAGAGTTCATTGCGATCAGTTGCACACACACACCGAAAACTTCTGCCAAGCATCACAAACAATGCTGTGATGATTGAGTCTGCAGATGTACAAAATGGCAATTTATAAGAACTGCACACCAATGCTACAGTACCTGGCCGGTTTGTGGCTTCTAAAAGCACAGCACATGTGGAAAAACAATCAAAGTGATGGATTAGGACAGGAAAGGAAAGCGAGCTTTGACAACTCCAGAATGCTCTTATGGAATAAAGGAAATATGACATGAGATATATGCTATCTGTGAAAACTGTTAACGGATCTTCTCTCTAAATTACAGCTTACTACAGGGTTTTAGGAAGGTAATGGATTGTATCAGTCTCTCTAAATCTCATTTTAAAATCTAAGAAAGCAAGGGATAGTGGAAAGCAGAGAGTTAGCTAGGGCAGTGCTGGACTAAAAGCTATTTGCACACTGCCAGCCCTGTGCCAGCCGAGGGCCCAAACCTGCTCGCACGAGAGCTAAGCGGCCTGCTGCCATTGACCTCCCATGGGAGAGAGACCCTGCGTTCTCACAGGCACTGTCACATTGTTAATGTAGAAGGATAAGGCAGAGTTACTTGTCAAGCTTTTCTGTGTTTTGACGCCAGTGAGTCATATCCTTTCTCCATCTCAAATTCTCTTGACTTCCAAATGCGCTCCCGGAAGGGCTTCTCTCTGCAGGATAATATCAAAACAATAGCAGTCACCTATTGCTCTTTTTTTTTTTTTCCCCCCACGGGTAGCAACTCTACATTTGTTCACAAGTGACGGGTGACAGCAAACTATGACTTCTAAGAGCACAAGGCTGTGGCTCTCACCCAAGACGTTTACAAGGCCCCTAGTTCTGTCTCTGCTGAGTGGCACGAGAAGCAACTTCACCTGCAGCGGTTTTGTGCGCATGAGAGCGACGCAGATCACTGCGCACTGCCACAGGCCAGCTCACTACAGAGCTAACGGGGAGAGGTAGCTGAGATGCTCAGATTGGGGAGGAGGTATCAGGGCTGGTAAGAGAAGCACCTTCCTTGGACTACATAAGGAGCCTGGTTGTGGCAATCCTCAGCAGTCTGATATTGCTGTCCTCAGCGGGCACACAGGAATGTTCTCAGGGTAGTGCCAAGACCCCCTTTCCTACCCACCTCACAGTCTTTTACATCTTTATTCTCACTGCTGGGAGGGCTGGGCAATTTCAAGTAATAAAGGCAATCAGGCCAGATTAGGGAAAAAAAAATACAAAGATCCCCATCTCTCTGAAATGATTCATTAATTATGGCTCTAAAATATTTATTCAACTTAGCCCACAATGACTGGCTTACATGTACCAGGATGCCTGTGGCAGAGTGGGAGACAAAACCACAGTTCTGATTCTTGTCCTAACCCCTGGGCCATCCTTCCTCCCAAACAACATAAACAGCAAAAATCATCAGAAGGTGCTTGTTACCCCAACTACTGGCTATTTCAAGCCTCATTAAGCTAGCAGAAATATCCAGACATTTTCAGAGCTATCAGAACAAGATCAGGCAGTTTGTTTTCCACTCTGAGCCTCGCACAGGACATACTAGAAGGTGGCTCTGAAAGATGCTACACTGGAAGAAGCTCAGGCAAGAACACCTCATGAATGGGACATGATCACACGTACACAGAAGCAATCAAGTAACAAACTGCCTGTAGATGGAACCCAGGACTAAGTGTAGAGATCCTGCAGACCCACTGAAGCATGCTGCAAACTGCAAACAGCTTTTTCTAGGGGCTTCTTTGTCTGAAGATCTTGATGGGGAGTATTCCACACCGCAGATGGGCATGAGTAGTTGCTGGGGATGGGAGCAGCAGTTTTTGGAAAAGGGGGACAGCGCAGAAGACTCCTTTACTTACCTAGCTGTCCTCTACTTCTTCGGACCATTTCCTGCCTCGCCCCTATGCTTCCCAAAATAGCTTCTTCAAGTTTGGCTCTCATGTCTTTCGACTTCTTGAATGTCAGACTGTTCATTCTTTCAAACACTTTCTTGCCCTGCAAGTTTCAAATGAGACCACGAGGGAAGATTCTTTCAATCTGGGATATTTTCTAAGCATTAACAACTCAAAATATCTTTCCTGTCTAAAGGTATACAGCAAGAAAGGAATACAGGTTTAGTTGCTTGCTAGATAACCTGTCCAGACTCCAGCATTGCTACAGAAAACTCTTACTGATAGTAAATAAAATGAGCAAGAGCTATCCCCCTTTCCCTACAGCACTTCCCAAATGAGTGGCAAGCAGCATAAGCTTCTTAAGAAACAAGGCACAGACACTCGCATGGCTGAAAAGTAAACACAAAAAAAGGCCAGGGGCTGCACAGAGACGTGGTTAGCCTTGGGATTTTGTATACAGGAAATACTTAGGAGAGAGCAGGAAATGCCTTTCTGCAGTCGTGTAAAGGATGGGAGTGTGTAAAGTTCCTCAGCAAGCCCTAGAAGGAACTTCAGGAGGTTTAAACAATATAGCAGTACCTTGTATTCAAAGCAGGACACACAAAGATAAAGCAAATCCAGCAGGCGATTGAGCTGCAACACTGACAGGTCTGTGAACCACTTCTGCAAGACGCTTTCATCTGCGTTCTTGAGCACCCACAAGAGACAGATCAGAAGGCTGCGGCTGGACTCTGTTGAGAAGGTGGAGTGCTGCCTGCCGCTCTAAAACAGACAGGTCAAGATATTTGCCACACTGTATTTCATGTCCAAACACTTCAGTCAGCCCTAAAAGGATCTGCACCAGCTACCGCCCCAGCCTAAATAATTACCAAAGAGTAACAGAAGGTGAATTTTTTACCAGCAGATACATATTTCTCTTTCTCAACCCAACAGTTCAGTGGAGCCCACAGATAGTCAAGCCACAAGAGTGCAGCAGCAGTGTGAACCAAAATAATTACATTATATGAATGAGTTTCTGTTCAGGCAGCAAATACCCACTTCTCCCAAGGTGCCTTTAGTAAACTCCAGCAGTTAACAGTTAAGCAGAGGGGGCTCCATTCATTACCCTGTGTATGTATCAGTGCCTCACTTTAAGTGCACTAAAACCCAGCAAAATGGGGTCCTGATGCAGGAGTAAAGGGAGGAGGAGGTTAGAAATGGAAGGGCCTGCCCGCTACTGGAATCAGGAGGATTCCCTCCCTGTGCAGAGAACAGGGGAAATGGCCCCTTTATGTCCAGCTAGGTGGGATTTAGATGTGGTAGGATTTTTTGCTTAGGGTTTAGACCTCCACTGCACTTCACAGAGCTTTTATCAGGTTGTTTCAGAAAAAGAGACTCTTTATCTGGAAAGAGAATTCTTCTATTTCCTGAGGCTTGGTGATTTTTATCCCTGCTTGGCCCTCCGAGACATGCACAACAACATGCAAACATGACTTGGTCCCCCTTGTCTTTCACCCTCTGCCTCCCTGTGTAACACTCAGCTGCAAAGTGATACGAGTCCCCGCCACTCACTGATCAGCCCCACAAGACCTGCATGCGTAAATATTTGCTTGTCGAAACAGATTGAGAGATGGCTTTGTACCGATGAGGCGAGTAGAAAACTGCTGGGCCGGGTGAGCTGAGGGACCGATGTTCCTGCGATGGCCATGGCAACTGTCTGGCTTATCATGCTTCCACCCTCACCTTCGTAATCATCAACAGCGACGCAGCTTGGCCTTCCGCGCTGGTTGTGACTCTCTGCCGAGAAACACGTGCATCTAGTCAATGCCCAAATTCAAAGTTTCTCTCCCCAGCCTCCCTCTGCAGTCCTAGTTTCATTGAACCGTCTGGGAGTGCAAAGTGAAAATCATCACACTCATGGGGTCCTGCAAGTAAACAGGACTATTATTTGAGGTCATGCAGAGCAAAGAAAACAACAGTTTTCAAATGCAATCTACACAACCTCAGCATCTAGAACCCTTCTGAAATCGGACCTTTTGTCCCTTTGAATATTTCACTCTAAATTCTTACTTGCAGCTTTCTTGTGTCATTAAACTCAAAGGATGTAGACGACAATTCCAAATTCCAAACTATTCCAGATTGGACTCCCTGCCCTGATTTGAAATAACCCACCTCTGCTGCTCTTCAGGACACTGCTTTGCAAAGCAGCCCTGAAATGAACTGCTGACAGAGCACATACTAAGAGGAAGAAGAGGAACTCTGCCTATCCTTTGGAATTGTTATGAGAATTGTACAGTACGTGGAGTGACTATTTAAGCAAGTCAGAGACATAGAGGAAGACTGGCTACACGTAGAGAGGAGCCAGCCAGATGTAAACTAAAATGCATTGCTAGTTTTTTGCTTCATGCAAACAAGTGGGCAAATGCAGCTTTTCAGTGTGAACAGTCATCGAAGTCACATTTTGTAAGTGCAGTTCAGGAAATGGATGTGAAAACATGTCAAAGTTATAATTCAGAAAGAGAAACAATCTCATCCAACGGTAGAGGGGTTTGTAGTTCAGTTTTAGAATCCAAACACTCAAGTCTTGTGAGCAGATGAACATATATTCAAAGCAGAGAATATAAAATACCTGTAAAGTCATAAAGCTGAGGCACGGTTTCCATGATCACGCCAATCAGAGGTAGATACAGCATTGCCACCCGGGCCTTTACCTGTGGGTCAGCGTACCGCGGATCCGAGTCGTGACTGGACAGTAAATTGTGTACCATATTGATGACCTTCTTATGCAATCCAAATAAACTGTTAAAAGAGAGTTGGGTCATAGAGATTAGTTAATATCTTCAAAGCAAACTATACTTTGTAACTAAGGGGCTTAAAAAAAGAAAAAATTCTGGCTTTTATTTTTAACTTCACATAAACTGCCATTACACATATTTTTTGATCTCCTGTGTATTTTAAAAATGGCTGGCTTTTCACTGCGCCATATAAAACATACAAAAATATCCTGCGGGGGTGCACACCCAATAT
Source organism: Tyto alba (assembly GCF_018691265.1). Taxonomy (NCBI): domain Eukaryota; kingdom Metazoa; phylum Chordata; class Aves; order Strigiformes; family Tytonidae; genus Tyto; species Tyto alba. The sequence goes on from NW_024881272.1 coordinate 32,622,410, forward strand.
AATGTGAACACTGTCATATTTTCCATACAAAAACAAAGCCCCAGCTACTGCTATGTTGAAGTATCGGGTCTACTAGAGACTGTTAGGAGAACTTAGGGAATATGGAAAACAGGGAGAGAAACTTGAGAGGACAGTGGGTTTAGTGAAACTATTTGTTGTGTTCTTTTTTTGCTTCTATTTAACACCATTTACAGAGAGAAAAGCCCTCCTAAGACCGAACAATGCTTTTATCGAATGATCAGTTTCTGCTTTAGTTCCCTGACCCCTCATGCAATTATTCAATCAAAACAGTAGACTGCACATCCATAATTCTGAATAAAAAGTGTCAACAAAATGGAGGGGTAGAAGGAAAAACAGCAAAAAATGGCCTTCCTCATTATTAAGATGCAAACGATGGCAGAGCCCAAGCACCATCCTCTTTTGCAGGGCACCTGCATGAGCCCATTCGGTGCTCATGCCTTGAAAACACAAACTCCCCTGGATCTCTCAAGAACTCGCTCTGCTCCTTTCAATTCCCTCAGCCACCACACAGAGGCAAAACTCTCTCAGAGCAAATAGCAGGTATCTCTGTAGCTATTTGCTCCTGTAGGCAAACCAGGCCAAGAAGACAACTTTACCCCATGCATGAAGCAGCCAAGGAAGCTCATACATTATGCATTAGCAAAACATAAGCTTCAGCGTTCAGACCTGAGGTATTACAACAAGTGCTGAATTTCAGGCAGTATCCACTTTACCTGAAAAGTAGAGTTGAGTTCTGGTTAAAAAAGATGAGAGGCTTTGATTGGATTGTTGGGGGTTTAAAATGATTAAAAAGACACCAGTACAGGTTAGGAGGACATTAGCTAGTTGTAGCTACACGTCTTTCCCGTGTTTTTTAATCAAGCTGTAATGAGATCCTACAATTGCTTGTTTGTGTAATTAGTGAGACTCTTAACAACTGGGAAGGAAATGCTTATTTAAGTGACTTGGTCCTTCAGATCAAGGTTAAAGAAAAGTCTTTGTATTATTTTGAAGGAGTGGCACCTAAGCTGTGTTTCCAACACTTCAAGGGAAACTATCCTGCAGGCCATAGAACTGCACAGAGGGAAAACGCATCCAAGCAAAGCAGTGCAATTCAAACCCAGGGCTACACGGATTTCTTTTTCCCTTTTCCAGAACAGAACAGGTACCATGGTGGATCGATCCATAGCGAAGAGGAAGAAATAGGGCCCACTAAACTTTCTGGCTAATAATGCAATGAATTGATCTTGCTGCCCTCCAACTGTTCCCTCTTATCTCAGCCCTAGCCTGAACTTGTGTCAACACCACACACTTTTGGAAAGCTGACTTTTGTCACTGAATACCGAGGGCCAAATTCCGATTTTCTCACTTCTCTAACATTGGTCAATATGGGCAACGTGGGCACTATGAGACGAGCAACATGAGTTAACAACCAAAGCATCACAGCACTTGTTTGCAGAGACAACCCGTTGAGGGTCTAAGCTGCCTGGACTCACTCTTGGTAACTGCCACATTCAGCTGGCTTCCTTCATCTGCATGTTGTATTGCCTGTTAGTCTGGGAGTGCTCTGGAGGAGGACTGTAACGTACCGTGTTACGGTACAGCACCTCGCACAGAGGGACCCATCTAGCACACCACCTTCAGGCACCAGGGTCCTGCAGTCTTTTCTGCCCAATTCAAGCCAAAGAGTTCTTTTAAAATGGGTGAGCTAAAATGGAATGTATTTTGCTAATAGAGCAAAAAGAGCAGAAGAGAACACATTTAAGGCTCTCTATCACCTATCAAAACCTAAGGCAAAGCTCTAACACAGTAAGCAACCAGATGGACATCCCTCGCCACTCCTGCTGCAGGATGATGCAACTGGGAACGATTCTGAGTTTTTTTCCCATGGTGGCCAAAACATTTTAATGGCAGACATGTCTGAACCCTCTACTAATAGCCTGTTGATGATACGATGTGACTGTTAAAAGCCTTCGCAGGCAAAGGAACAGCAGACCTGCACAGACTGGTCTACTTTATACGGTGGATCTATCAGGGCAAATACAGAAGGCTGAAGTCTGAGAACAGCTAATAAGCTGCAAACTACAAGTCATTCTGGAAAACAATTTAAAGAAAATGCATTACCGGTATATACCTCCACCAAAATTCAGGAGCTTTGATTAAAATGCATCTCCAGAGCTGAACTGGTATCAGGGGGCTTTTTCTGTCTAGACAAGGTTTTAGAGAGGAGCTGTCTCCCCACTGAACACCAGCAAGATCATGCTGGTATCTCCTTTTTGCAGCTGGGTAGTGATTACCCTCCTGGTCCAAGCTTAAGTGTTGAGAATAGCACGGTGAGATTGCTCAAGAGGCAGGTAGGTGAAAACAGAAAGTTCATGAAGAACAAGAACAAGTATGGTCAGAGACAGGACCTGATTTCTAACCAGAGAACAGGATGTTCCTATGCTACAAAAAGGATTTCTGCAGACAGTGTATATGGGTAAAGATTTGCTGCTTTTTCCATTTCAGGCCAAACAAATGGGACTGCGGTGTGTTATGTACATATACAAGAAAATATTCTAATTTATGGCATCACTTTCTTCTCCAACAGGAAACAGAATGAATGTTTAACTCCCGAGACCTCTTGGTAAAAGGGTAGAATTAACCATGAATCATCAGCATTTGTCGACTCGGCTGGTTTTTCTGAGTCCACCTTGAGAAAAATGCCTGCAAGAGAACTCAGGACTGTGGAAGCAATCAATAATTTCCATCAAAACCCATTTTAAAGAGGCAAGGCAGAATACAGCCCTAAATAACACAAGTAACGACTGGATGTCAGGACTAGCGGCTACACTCCTACTTCAGAAAATTATTTGCTGCACAAGCCAGGCAAGTCACCCACAAACTCTGCATGCTTGACTCTATTTGTCCATTTATGTAACCCACAGGGATCTCATCAATGCATCATTTATGTTTAAAAAGAGCTAGGAAGACCACAGGTGAAATACCCTGTAACATTTAAAACCACCTGCAACACAGACTTCCCAAACGTTGAAAATTACTTTCTTGTTACAATTGAGAAAAGCTATTTCTCTCTTAGAGCTCCAGCAGTGACCCTGCGGCAGCTGGGGGCTCCAGCAGGAACCTCTTTCCCTTCTCAGCTGGAAAAATGTGACTGAAATCATGTTTACAGAGTCAGGGCTAAGGAAGCAACAAATACGAGGGGGTAGGGAAAAAGAAGAGAATTCTTAAAGAACTGGTTTCTTATCTTCTCCGCTCACAAATTTAAATCAGTTCTGACATGGCCAGAACTTGATTTGCATCCATCATTTGCCTGGAATTTCAGGAAACTCTTGGGGAAAAAAAATTATAAAGATTTACCCTTCTGCATCAGGATCTAAAATGACAGCCAGTTCTGTTAACACAAGCCCGGCCAGGTAATGCTGTTGGCGGAAAGGCACAGACAATTCAAACATATTTGCAATCTTCTGGTCTTGGACATTTGTGGAGAACCCAGAACTCTGAAAGAAAATCAAATTTCAGAAGTTGCATAATGGGACACCTTAGAACACAGCGTCAAAGTTTATGAAGTACACTAGAAGCAGTTTCAGAATTAAAGACAATCTCACATAAACTACCTTTTCCCTTTTTCAATTGGATCTAGGCACATCTACTTACATTACATCCAAGCTCACTAACTCTTACTATTTCTGTTTGTTGTTATCGCCTTCCCACCTGCAGGGCAGGCGTTAGGGAAGTTAAGCCAAATAACCTTTAAAAGGGGATTACTTAAACTTTTAACTCAGGTATGGATGCTCTTATTCAGGCTAAAGAAGGCTTTAATTTGATTTAGTTTACCTAATTTTGCAACTAATGAATCCAATCGAATGACACGCTTTCTAATTCAAACTACTTTTCCTGAGCAGACCAGCGCTAAGCTACAGCGCGGTAGGAAGAGCCTTGTTTTGTAAGAAAAGGTTAACACTGGACAAAGAGTTTTCTTTAATGCTCATTTAAATTCATGCATCTGTCCAGTATAGGAGGTGACTAGGTCACTAAGGACAGTGTGTGGTCACTACAAGGATAAGGGTATGGGCGTTCTTTATTCAATAATAAAAGATCAAAAGAAGTCAAAACCTATGCGGCGGGAAAAAATAATTTCTAAATAAACTCTTCCAAAAATATTACCCAGCAGAGACTGAAAATACAGGTGCTACAACTGCCTCATATGATTTAAGTCTCAGAACAAAGCTCAGCTTGCATTTCCACAAGGAATCCTTGTCACAGCGTACCTGAGAGGTTGCTGAAGACACAGATGGTGATGGAGATGCAGGTGGTGTGAGCAAGCTGCAGGGTAAATTCAAGGTGACGTAGTGTTCGTGGCTGCAAATGATGCGAAGGAAGTCCAGCCTCAAAGATGCCAGGTTACTTGGATTTGTTAAGGAATACAGTTTTGAAGACACCTGACAAATTTAGCCCGTGAAATTGCAGTTAGCACCAAAAGAGAGTGTAAATGTAGCATGAGCCCCTCTGCCCCACCACTGCTCCCCAAAAACACTCCCAAAGCAGGAACCGAAAAGCTTGATATCAGTAAATGGTCACATCCACATCATTCATTCTTTGTGCTACAGATTAAATTTCTGATGCGCAGGAGCCATACGCATTCCAGCCAAAGGCATATATATCAACACAAGATGCATGTAACAGCCATATTTATATAAGCAAATGAAGAACTATGTACTTCACATATGATATCCACATCCTATTGATTTCAGGAGGAGGTTGTGCGAAGGACCACAGAGTGTGAGGCATTAACAGGCCAAAGATGCAGGTTGGCTAATATACAGCAGGCAACAAAGCTCAAATGCTATTGCTATCCTTGTCCCTTACATAAAATGTTTTATACCCTGCAGCAAAAATGAGTCTCAGCCGAAGCTCCCGATACCTCACCATCTCCTTTGTACACAGTGTCAGCAGAGATGTTTGTAGTCAAAGGAAACTTTGTGGTTTGAGGTTATTCCCCTGCCACAACATTGCAAATAAGCTTCTCGATGCACAGCATAGGAACCCTCCTTACAGGGGAGGAGAGCTTGCATCCTCAGAAGGATGGAAGGGGAGCTTGGTGATCAGTACGATCATGCAGGGTCAATGTGTCCTTGAGAGACTCACTGACAAACCAGGAGAGCCTGAGCTCCCTCACAAAACCTCCTACTAATTTTTGATTCAATTACTCCAAACGTGGTGAGCAGAGGGAATAATTCTTCCTTCCTACTGCATGTCCATTCACTCATGGGAGTTACTCCTAATTCATATTTAAGATTGTAATCAGAGAGGCGTAAACTCTAAATCACCACTGAGAATGCCTTGCTTGCTCTGAAAAGACCTGAATGGCAGAATTCTGTGTCCATACTTCACTGTCTGTCCAAAGAAAGTTAGAGTGATAGGCTATGCTATGGTTCACAGTTAAGTCATAATATTTATCTGTATTCACCTGTTTGTAGCAGGTCTTAATAAGAGCAAAAACAAATCCTCTGTCCATGATAGACAACAGGTCATTGAGGAAAAATGCAAGACTAGTGTTGAGCCTTTCAACCATTTCTGTATCCTAGAGAGAAGGAAGAGAAAAATGGGGAAAAAAAAATGAAGAGCACACTGAATGTTTTCAAATGATTCCTGGCCTAGGCAGCAACAAACAACATGCAGAGGGTCTGGTGCCTGAGCTCTGACTGGGGTTCAGTTTAATTGTTTGCCATTACCTTCTGAAACCGGGAGACTATATCACCGGCAATTGTGCTGACCAAAGCAGTTACATCATCCATGAAACGCTCAGGAAAACGATTCTTTCTTGGCGCATCCAGTTTGTCAGCAAAATACAAATGATGCACCATGCTCTTCACCTATAGGAATATAAATTACAACAAAGTCACTTGCAGTTGTTGCCATTTGTGTTTTAAACTATGAACTGTAAGGCAACAGGCAAGGTGTTTCCAGTTTGCTCACCATCAGCTCGAAGAAGAACCAGGCCTGCTGTAGGGCTGCCTCCCGCACACTCCCGCTGCACACAACCCACTGTAGGGCCAGCTCCTCATGAAAAAGCTACACAGATTCAAATCCAGAGTTAGCCCGAGCCTCAAGATCAGCTCACAAAACAATCCACATGAGAAATGGTAGCACGGTCCATGGAAAGTATGGCAAACAATGAGGTTAAGCAAAATAAATAACTGCGAACATGACAGCAGTGGTGGCATCCCTTAAAGAAATCCCCAACTAACAATGAAGGATGATGTTATGGTATGTGATGTGAGAAACGTTTCACAGCATCTTGCTCCAAAATTGAATTTCAAGTGTCAAAAGAATTTTCCACCCACCCAAAACAAAACAAAAAAAAATTTGGTGCTCAAATTAGTTTAGTTTAAAATCTACCTTTCTGCCTGGTCTGATTTTTGCAGGAAAAAGGAGTAAAAAGTGGACATATAAAGCAATTTGTACAAAGATGTATATTTACTGTGAGAAAGGACTTAAAACAGTAAGAAAGAAATGTGGGGCTAAGAAACAGCTTTTTGATTTCTTTTCTCGGGAGGACCAACCCACAGACTGGATGTTGTCAGCAATCACATTTTCATTACACAAAAAGTCAGGCATTTTGTCTTTCTGCCATTGTTCAGTAGGATCTCTTTTCTTCTAAGGGAGTGCACTTTTAAAGTAACTCCCATATACTACCTGGAGTCACTTTGGATTAAAACCTATGTAACTGAGTTCAGCACACATCCATAATGCTAGCCATCTAACACATTATAATTTTGCACACATGAATGTATCATTTACATGTCTAGACAGCGCTATTCATATTTTTTGAAAGCCAGTAATAAACTGGATCCAAACACTATGGACATTAAATCAGACAAGCTACTCCTGATCATTTTATTCTTCCCAATTCAACTCTGTCAGAATGCTTCATATTCACTACAGCCTGGATATTCAGAGGTGCTAAGCAACAGCAGTTCCTAATGACCTCGGAAAAAATCAGGCTATAAATAAAAGAATAGATTGCATCATGTTTTCAGAATGACTTGACCTCCCTGCCCCACAATATCAATTGTCTTCACTGAAATCTACCTTTTTAGTTGGTAATCGTCCTGTTAATGTTTGTAAGAAACTTGACGTCTCAGTGTGCGAAGACATACGATTACAACTTCGATCCGTAGCCTACGGAGTGGAGATGAATGAATGATGACAGGACATTAAAGTTTGCTGTGGATGGGTTTTGCAGCTCAAGGACAATGTACGTTTACAAAAATACTGTTCCAACTGTAGGCTTTTTATTGTCTTTACACCTTTTTATGCATTCTCAAACTCTTACTCATTTACAGATTTGGTTTAAACAAAACTACAGTACTTTTTACTGTTTTAAGACATACAGGCTACTTAAATAACTGCATGTTCTTATGCACAAAGACACTTAATGCTGCAAAGCATGAAACTTTTTCATTATTGTATTTTATCAACATGCATATGTCAAGGAGGTAATACTTGTAATTTCAGTCCATACCTCTCAATCTACCAGAGACCGAGCACATGGGGATGTACCCCACAGCGATGCCGCTACCGGCACAGGGAATGAGAAAATTACTGAGGTTCTGCTTCTGATGGAAATAATTTGCCATGAGTGCAAGTGAACTCAGACTAAATATTTCCGAAAGACTGATAAACTTGAAAGGAGGTACAGTTGAGAGGTACGTTCAAGGCAATCATGCAGTGGAAAGCAGCAGGCAATAAGGGCTAAATAAGTTAACTCTGACTGAAGCTGCTATGAAGTTTTCATACTTTGCAACACAGAACAGATACAATTGGCCCTAGCAAGTCATTGGCTCCAGCACTCAAATTTACATGTTTTAAAGAGAGAATTTTACATGTGGTAATCAATTTGGTTTAACGATATTCCAGTCAGGCAGTCATGAAGGATTACTTGACGATGAATACTAAATGCTTGATGAAAATGGCAAAATGGTTCACAACATCAAAAGAAATGGCAAACATGGACAAAACTATGAAGCTGTGATTAATGTTCCCACTTAGAAATGTGCTCCACCTGAAGCTGAAACTAGTGTTAGAGGGAGAGAGAAAGAAAAGAAAAGAAAAGCAGTCACAGCATTTACATTTCACAGACCAGCAACCACTGAAATGAAAGAAGGGGACACGTTCACACATTCTGAGGTTTTTCATGCAGTGTGGTGAGGTGGTGGGGGAGAAGATGCTAATTTAGAAAATAAAACTCACAAAATTTGCAAGGAATAAATAATAATTTAAAAAAGAAAACAAACAAACAAAAACAAAAAAACAAACAAAAAAAAAAACACAAACAAACCACCAAAATCGGAGTATACACTGAAAGGAAGATACTCTACAAGGAAACATCAGGGAAAACAAAGCCAGAAAAACCTCTACCGAAGACACCACCTGTGTTGACTCTGCACTTGGGCTGGGGTTGGATCCCCATGGGGCTGCTTTTGGACCACCAGTGTTTACCCAGGAATTGGAGCGGTCTAAACCCTGGGCATGTAATAGAAAGCAGTTGGGAAAGGAAAGAAATATTACATATTGCATGCCATACAGTAGTCAAAGTTTAGTCCTTAAAAGCAATCAAACCGGGTACACTGCAAAGACATCATTAGTTAGCACTGTTAAAGTGGCCTGAATTCTCAGCTGTCTGTCGAGACATTTTAGTCCAGAGGATTATTTTATATCTCATCGCACACATACACCACATTAATACTGTCGAGAGCTCTGGTCCAACCTATCCTATCTGTAAAGTTTGATATTCAAAAACTATCCTCCTGAAAAATCCCACTCCTGATCAGAGTATGATCAGTTTAAACCTATTCACTTCAGCAGATGGAGCCAGCCCAGATTTACAGTGTGACAGAGGAAAACTGGTGCACAGATGTGAAAACCATGCTCTCCGAGGTTTCCAGCACTTGTAGGGTAGACTGCTTGCTAGCCCGCAGATTATAAACTCCATAACTCTTGTGGAAATGCTGAGAAACTTTGAGAAGACTGACTGTCAGCTCTATTCATGGAATAAAAATCCAGCACCACTGGTAGAGTAACCCTGTGAACAGAACTTCACATGGACACTCATGTATTTTCTCTGGGCATTGTGGCAGACAGACGAAAAAGCACATACCTTTTCTGGAACCAACCTGCTTTGCCAAGCAAGAAATTTGAAAAATCATCCTGTTTTTTAAAAGCTCAATCTAGTTTGTACTCCAAATTCTAGTCCTGTAATGGATCATATGGGAAAAATTAGGGTGGATCCCTCCCTTGTCTCCACTCCCTTATCCTCTCAAGACACTCAGAAAGAAGAAAAGGAAAAAATTAAATGTGTTTGTTACCCAGGCTGGTCCCGAGTCAGGAACTTAGGATGGAATGGTGGGATGCAGTGGACTTTCCTGGGCTCCAGAAACCAGCTCTAACGGAGACAGTTTTGCAATGCCACAACCAAATAGTGGTTCCTTATAAATTCCACACACTGGTTTCGACGCTCACCTGAGCAAGAGCTTTCATCCTAGTTTCTGTCTCAACCTAGGGCTTTTTCCCCCATACATGAAGCAAAGGTGCAACCCACTTCATCACAGCGATTATCATCAGCTGCAAAGTCCACCAAGCCTAACAATCTATTTCTCTCCACAAAGAAAAATACACCCCAAGGTTGAACCCAACATGAGAGCTGTAACCTGGGATTCGAACCATTAATCCACTGAGTTACCCTCTATGCAGAGTACAGCAATGCTGTAATTTTGCTTAAGATGTCCAATAAAAAAATACTGAACACACACAAGGAGAGTGTTGTAATCTCAATTACTTTTAGAAGAAATAAATCAAAGCTTTCTGCCCTGCTTAGACTCATAAACATGCTTTATTTTGCTCACAGTGAATTAAAGCCGAAAGGACATTGAAGAATGCTGAACTAAGCTCATGTTTTGTAAAATCAGGTCTAATTTTGAAAATGCCTTTATCACACTCACTTTTCTGCTCACAGGCTTTCTAATCATGTCACTCTGGTTCTGAGGATAAAGTTAAACATATACTGTATTTGCAGAAGCAGAAGTCATTTTGTAAAAAGTCTGAAAAGGGAAAGATTCTTCCCTCTTTGGAAAATAAAAGACTACAAGAGCATCTTAATTGCTTGGCAGAGTCACTCAAAAGTTCACAAAACCGTTAATAAACTCTGTTCTATCTCTGGGGTTCAACCTGCGGCTGGATCTGTGCAGAAACATAACACACGTTTGTGAAAATGTACTGTCAGAGCAATGAAATTCCACAGTTTTTTCCGTTTTTTTCCCAGCACAATCTCCAACATTTCAGGAATACTTAAAGCATAAAATCTGACCGTAGGTCTTTTTAGACACTTAATAAATTTGGTTTAGTAGGGAATAAAATTTATATGGCCTCAATTCACAAACTAAGGCAAAATAAGTGACAGACCTAAAACCTCCTCTTATGAAAATAAACAGAAATCTTCCAAATCCTGTAAAGGGGATGACTATTTGAATTTTCAGAATCAAGTAAGAAGCTGATAAAGGAGAGACTTCATGCATATTTACCAAACCTATAAATATCTTACATTACAATAAAAAGCAATGCAGGACTAGACTCCGAAGACTTACAAACAACAAAACACTGTTTGTTTGTTTGTTTGTTTGTTTTTTAAAGCAGAAAGCCTCCCAGGACAGATTCTAATTTGAAATGCAGATTCCCTACTTGGGTACGTGTGCTTAAGCCATTACTTGGAGAAACAGAATACGAGTTTTTACACCCTTTTACTCATTTCAACATCTTAAGAAGTGTCTTAATTTTTCCTATTAACAACCAGAAATAATTATACTCAACCAAAAGTCTGTCTAGTCAGGCTGAGCTTAATTTCAAACTACTCTAAAGGAAACTTTTCCTTCAACAGTTATGCACAGAATAGGTTTTTCTTTAAAGCCTGGAGTACATCTCCAGAAGAAAATATCTCTTCATTTTCTATTGTGACATTATTCACTAAGCCAGCACATGTTAAACTTCTGATAGCCTGTGTAAATTCCATATGCACATTAGTGCCTATGGCATTTCACAAAAGGTCAGGGTTGTTTAATTAGCAAGATACTGAAACGGTCTTTAAAATATTTTAAGACTTCTACGTCCAAACTTTGATGTAAGAAATAATGATTTTCCTATCTACATTTCTTCAGACTCTGGTCAGCAAATTATGTTGTTATTAATTTCAAATTGGCGACCTCTTTCTGAAAATATGTTTTTCTTGCTCTTATAAAAGCCAGGACCAACCAGTGATGGCTTTATTAACAAACTTGCTCACTGATCTTCCAAAGGATTGAACCTAACAGCTCTCTGAAAGGGCTCAGGAATTCATCTGTGCTGGAAGAGTGAAGGGTCACAGGTGGGAAAACATCTCATCTTGGTGTAAGTTATTACAGTCTGAAGATTAAGAAAGAGAACCCCAAACAAACCATGGCGCCTCACTCAGGGAAGGAAATTGCCAACACAGGAGATTTGCCCTGGCTCATCCCACCTATTTTAGGCACAAAACTGAAGTGCTCAAATTGGGACTGTAGCAGTCCTGTGTACTCGGAAGTCACCAGAGAGGGACAAGCCCTTCTGTAGGAGATGCGTACACTGCGCCCTTACGAGCCAAAGTAAGACCATGCCAGATGCTCTGCACTAATGTGCCCACACTGGAAAGTCACTTTTAGGTGTGGGGAGTCAGTGTGGGTGCAGAGTTAGCACACCATAAATTCACATTGAAGCTCAGCTGGCTGGAGTAAGGCTCACTCACTCACCATCCAAAATCCTCTCTGGTCTGTGCAAGGACTAGAAATATTCCTGCTGTGTGCAAGATACCTGCTCTGGACTTAAGTAGTAGAGAAAGCATCTGAGCAGCCCTTAGTGCCAAATGCAGAGGAGAAGAGAGAGATTTGGTTTGGGAGGTAAGAGTGAGATCACAGAGTGGCAAGATAGGGGATGCAAGGTTTGGGGAGACATAACAGAGCTGGTCAGAGGATACGGCTGCTGGCCATGTGAAAAGTGAGGCAGTAAAACCATTCTTGTCCTACTAGTCTTGGGGAGACATGTCCAGGACTAGCCACCACACTTGTGGAAGTAACATTGCCAGGATGGCTTCCAACAGGTCAGAGAGATCAGCAACTATTTTCAAGGACTGGAGTTTCAGTAGTGTTATCAGCAACTGCTAGAGAATGTCTGAGAAGGAGCCGTTAGTAAGGACATCTTTTCATAGGAAGAAAAAAAAAAAAATCAGCAAAACTTCCCTGTTATTTCTTTAAAGATTTATTAAAAGATGCTGCCACTCCTGTAAGATCCTCAGCTGTGCATGCGTACCTTGCTGCCAATGATCGAGCGAACCTCATCGTCCGGCGAGGTGGGTGTCCCAGATATATCTGGGTTGCTGTTGCTGAGGCTCCGTGAGCGGTTCAAGTTAAGGCTTGCTGGTCGGACAGCAGATCGAGCCATGGTGGCATAATGCACTGATCCCCCTAAGCCACCGGGACCTACGGGGGTGTACAAAAGAACATCTGTTAGACCGTCAGTCAGAGCCTTCAGCCCATGCTGCTTTACACCAGCCTGATACAGCAAAACCTTTGGATAACCAGTAGGTCTGGCCTGTAAGGAAATGCTCCCTGTGCCTTCCCCTGCCTGGTTCTCCAAGGCAAGCAGCAGGGAGAAACGGATGGGATTAAAAAGCTATCTTATCCACTGATCTGTGGGAAGCAGAAGCTCCCTCTGGGTTTAGGCAGTCAGTGTGAGGTATGTCTTTAGCTAAAGGCATATTTGCCAGACCTCAGATTGAAAAGCACCAAAGAACTGGGCACAGCTTTAAGTACAGAACCTTCCCACACCCTCTCAGAGGTTTTCCACTCCATGCAAGAAGCAAGTGCTGTGTACAACAGTCCTTCCAAAGCCTTCTTTTCTGTGGCTGTACTTCACACCGTTTCTTCCCCCATGCAGATATATCCCCTGTTCTCAGCAGGGGTGGAATTGATTTGTTTCCCTCATGTACCCAGACATGTGTTTTCAAGAATTTCACACTCCTTTGCCAGTGTATCAACTTTTTCTGGAACCAGATGAAAGTCCAAAAGTACTAGTGAAAGAGACTGGGAAGCAGGACAGGCCAAGAGCGTACCACATCTGTCTACTTGCCACAGAAAACAAAAGTAAGAAAGTATTCTGCCGTAACTTAGCATCACAGTCTTTCAGTGGTTACACCGTTATTTAAAATCATCAAATAGTTAAATCTCCGACATAGCTAACTGTAATTAAACTCATCCTGTAAATGGCTACACTGGATCATAAAGAAAGTTAATAGCAGGGCTTGGCAGGGAACCAGCCATGCAGTTGGAGCTGAAGAGAACGTGCCAGCAAGCAATATCTGCTTGCTTTTAACAAACTGTGACTTGAAATAAAGCGAAAAAAGGGGCTACCTGGTGATGGTGAGTTGGGATAGGTATTTGGTAGGCGAAAAACATAATAAATATAGGAAGCAAGAAGACTGTTTCTGCCATGCTGGTCCTGGTTTCCATCCAAGTTCTTGTGAAGTCTGTTTATGATCGATGCCATCGCTTCAAAAGATGCTTGGCCCAGGTTAACTGAAAGTATTAAATGAGGAGTTTGTTTTAGACTGCAGCAGTGCTCATAAACAAAACCTAAATGTGCATTTAGTCCACCTTGTAAATGACAAATGGTGAAGTTGTTAAGAGTATAGCAAGCATTTCTCATGAAAAAACAAACTAGGTATCTGAACTAGGTCTAATAAACAGCTTGACAGGAAGACAGGTGTTGCAGTGATAAACTTCCACTTTTATGAATAACAAATTTAATGAGTCCAGGCCAGATTTCTTCCCAACTTTGGTCATCAACTGCAACAGTAACAAGATCAAGTCCTTGTTTAATTCATGGATAATATCCTTTGGATACTTATCATACTTTTCTCAGTTAATTATTTCCTCCATGTAAGCCTTAGCCAAAATATATATGGTATCAAAAAGAACAATTCTATTATGTTTTGGAAAAAAAAATCTGTTGTAAAAATGAATACAGAAATCTGCACAAGGACTGAGGAAGATATTCTAAACAAATTAGGGATGAAGCAGACAGCAGCTTGAGATTGTAAATCTTTTTTAAAAAGAAGACACTAATGTCCTCATTGCTCCATACAGTCAAAGTAAACCAATGCAGAATACTTAAAGAGTGAAAGAGCATTAAAATATAAAATAAAAATTCAAGCAAAATTCTCCCCCAGAAAGATAACCTTTCTATAAAAAATGATTGCTGTTTTTAAAGCAGTCTTAGATACCTATATTCCATCACGTCCAAACTCAAGTTTCCTCTGAAAAATCCCCACTGCTATTTTAAATACTAAGGATCTAATCCTGTCTTCCACTTGAGATTTTTTGTACTGCCAGAGCATAGCCCGTAACTGCAAGCAAAAGAAGGGATTATTTATGCTGACAGTATCAGATCCAGAATAGCTAGAGGAACATACAGCACCTGTATCTTCTTATCTTACCCTACTTCAAGATTTTCCAAGATGAGTAGTAAGGTTGAAATTCTTAGTTCCTGAATGTCAGTATGGAGACACCTTAACAGTCTCCAGTACTAAGAAAATGCTGAGCATCCAACTCATTAAAGTCAGGGCCCTTTTTTGGTGTCTCAATGTGGACACCAAATAACAAGTCATTCTTGAAAACCTTTGTATTAAATATTGTTCTTGTGTATATCACCACCGACCTGGATGCCAGCATGTTTTATTTTGAAGATTCATGGTATATTAGTGGCACTAAAATAAAGTATTAAAATGGACTTTTTCATTTCTACATAAATATGATAAAATTGGAAGTGTCAAACTTTCAGCTACGTAATTCTCTATAAAACTTAAATAGAATACCTATTTGGCCTGCAATGACAGGAGGTCTTACTACCAGAAGAATCAGTTTGTCAAGCAGGAGATGAAGAAATCGCACTACCGGCTCCAGTTGAGAGGAATTTAAAGCTGAAATACTGCTCTTCAGTTCATTTTCCAAGTTGTTTTCCATAATTCTCATATCTCCTATTCGCACAGGGAACATGTGCTCATCCAGAGCATGGACAAGTGCAAAGAACTTGTCAAGATAAGGGTCCTATGCACAAGGGAAAAAAAAAAAAAAAGGAAAAACAAAAAACAAACCAATAATCAGCACAAAGCTCCAAAAGTAACTCCACTTTCTCTGGATTTGTACTTCATGGATTGATGCTCTCCCTCACTCTTCCATCTGACAATTTAATCTCACAAAACTAGCAGAAACTCAACATCTTTGAGAGCTCTGCCCATGTCTAATTCAACTGAAATCAGCTGATCAGAAGTTCTCAGGGCAAAACTAGAGGAGCCACAGACAGTGTATTCTTAGAAAAACAGACAAAAACGCACTAAAATCACGTTATGATTTACAGCACAAATAAAACACACAAAACCCATCAAATTATGTACTAGGAATTAATAAAACAAAAGTTTAAATGATTAGTCAAAATGATTGTCATCTTTATTTTCTGATCAAAGAAAGACAGATGAAAAATACATGGAGAAAGAGACAAGCAAGAAAGGAAAAACAAGAAAATGTCGTACGCCTGAACTGTACGTTAGATCTGTTGTATTAAACACAACAGTCTGAGGTCTGAAAACACTGTAGGCCATTCAACCCCTGTGAATAAAGGCCAAACTGCTCATATTTTTAAGCAGAATTTCTCAAATATACTGACAGCAGAATGCGGAATAACAGGTCTGCTGGCTCAGAACATAAGATTGTAATTTCACTAAAAGTAATTATTGTACCCTCCACAGTATCAACTTTGACAGCATTTCAACTGTCAAGACTATCAAACTCTTGTTATTACAATGACTGCTCTTAACATTTACCTGAGTGTGGAGAGATGATACAGCAACAACTTCTACGTTGAAAACCCCTTTGTGGTTATCCACCCACTTCATTCCAGGGAGTGGAACCTACAAGTTAACAGAAAGACGAGTGAGGATGTGACAGAAACCAGAGCTAAGGCACTTCTAATTAGAATTGCCATTTCTTTTCATTTTATTGTCAGATCACACACATGTAGCCACACACACCTGTCTAAACTTGAAAGTATTTAAGAAATAAATAACCTAAGAGTTAAAAATACACATGCACACACAATCACACACATACGTGTACACATACACTCTTTCACTTTTTAACAGGAGTATTCTCCTGCTCATTTTCAACATGAAGAAGAACTCACCTCTGGAGAAAGCACTGAATAGGCCTGTGGTGGTTTTTCCAATGAAACAGGTAGGCAGAACTGACCAGTCTTTAACCGTCCGTTTTGAAGCATCGGTATCCACTTTAAAGAGAAGGAATTAACAAAAGGAAAAACAAAACCACACATTTCTTAAGTCTTTCTTGACCTTTTCAGGCTTGACTGTCAAATTCTACAAAGGACTATGAGTTGATGGTAATGCTAAACAAATGCATTAGAATATATCCTGTGCTGAAAGACACTCACAGTGTATCCGACTGGGGTCTCCAGGGGAGTGTTTTGTTTCTGTTGGCAACTGACATGGTAGAAAGTAAAAAGCAGGTGGTGGTGATCAGTTAAAGTGGCTGGAAGCTTAATCTTGATTTCCTCATGAAAATCAGGTGATCTGTGCAGAGACAAGATCCTCAGCTGAGTTATTAACACAAACAGCATGGTTTCCTACCTTATGCTTGAGACTGAATCCTTTGAGTTAAAATATCTGGAGTGACGGAAGCATATGGACTATCCCAAGGGGTTAAAGCTTCACTTTCTGATCACCAAGGACTGGAAGAGCTTCATGTATGCATTCACAGGCCACAAAAAGTGAAAGCAGCAGCTCCTCTTCACACAGGCACTCTGAACCGCGCTGCTCCCCCCCAGCAATGAGCCACTGTCTCAAGGTGGAGACTACCACAACCCCCAACCCACAGGACAGGGATCTCTCCCTGGTACAGCTACAGAGACTATCAGCATGTTAACACCAGATTCAGCACTCCTTACCCCAGCTGCAGTGGAATTATTTTCAAGACCAAGTGTTGCCAATTTGTAACTAAAGTCTAAAAGGCTCCAGCAAAATAACGAAGCACACACGAACACGTGTTTATAATGTAAGTCTTCACGACGACTAGACTGAAGCTTGTACTTACAGCATCTGCTGAGTTGGGCTACATGCTCAGGATCACAGCCCCTGACACAAGGCTGATTTGTACCAGAGCAAACAAAGACTCCCGCTCCTAGCCATCACAAAGCTCTAACGACAGTATCAGCTGACACTGCAATTGTTGTGAGTGCTATCCAGATAGTCATTGTTAAATAATTAACAATGAGACAGCATCACTGGTGAGTTACTCCACTTTCACACTGGCAAAACTTCCTTTGGGTGGAATCATACTACCTGTATGTGCCCATGTTGTTTCAAAAGCTGTTATGTGTTTTACCTGTTGTGATATACTACAGCTGTGTATGCTTCTTTGGAAAATTCAGGACAGCTAGATTTGCCAAAGATGACCTGCAACAAAGAAGAAAATCAAAGAAATTCCCCTATAAAACTGTGCCAAGAATTTGTTCCGTAATCCCGCGGAGACATTTCCAGCTCCATTCATGAGCCTGTGCAGTTGTGTACCGTTACATCTGCTTTTGCATGACCCTTCACTTATATGCAACGTTTTACTTAGTCACTGAAGCGTTCACAATTTTAATAATCTCAGTTACACATGCACACAGATATGGCTGAAGAACTGATGAATGTAACCACCCCTATGCAGATCTTCACCGAGTGCTGATCACTTCTGGCCCTAAACACAAGTGTAACTATCACCTTTATTTTTTTTGGCAAGGAAGCAAAGATGCTATGCCAAACACACAAGGGTGTCCACTACAAACATCTCAGGTTAAAATAGTACCTACTACATTGTTACTTTGCAAACTCTATACAAATGTACTCTCTGTTCTGAAATACTGTAATTTTATTTTCCTTTGAGCCTGTTATTTTGAAATATATTTCAGCAAGGTTTTCTTTTAACACATGGGTTTTATGACTGCAATGTGTACTCTGCCTTATTGGCGTGCAGCATTCACACAGAGCACAAAGTACTTCCCTCACCGGCATAGCATTGCTTGGGTCCTCTCCATACATGAACTGGACTTTTACAGTGATATTCCTGGCAGATCCTTGGCGGTTGGCGAAGTTAAGGCTCTGAGGATAGACATAAAGAAGATTCCTGCAAGAGACAAAGGCATCAAGTGAGCATCTCTGCGTGAGACTGAGAGGGCACACACCTTTATTAATGCTATTATTTAAACCTCTGTGGAGACACTCAGAAAGTCAAAGTGAAGGGTTTGACATTTTCCGTTAGCCAGATGATATTCTCTTCAACGTAAGTGCACACCCATACAAACAATTTAATAATGACCCTTACTTTAGACATCAAAAGACATAATTTTTTTAACTGCCATCATATTTTGAAATAGTTCCTGTTTATAAGGGTACTTGAAAAATAGAGCTAAAAATTTACCAGTGATTATATGACCTAAGAAGTTCAAGTGGAAAGAAAACATGAATAGAAAAGCACTGAGAAGTGTTTATTAGTTCAACACAGAGTGGCTGGTTCCTGTTAAATACATTCCTTGTTGTGACTTATCCCTTTTTTTTTTTTTTTTTAGTTTCTTTTTTTAAAAACCTCCTTGCATCGTGATGACCTCAGGTTACACCTCTCCTCTGAAAACAGATTAAACTAAATGGGTATCTGTGGCTTCAGCAGATACGCAACCCTCACAACGACTCAGATGGAATGGTGTCTCCAATTCCACGCCTGAATACCACACTTGGGGGAGGGTGGGGATCAACTAAAACTCATATCTGAGAAACAAGAATAGTCAGGAGCTCTGGAAAACAGTGGGGATAGCCAGACTGAACCAGAAATATTTAGTTTTGAGGGAATGGCTGGGGCCACAGGTAATGGCAGCACTCCCAGGTACCTAAAGAACTGCTGAAAAGATCAGAGTAATAAAGTGATCATCACATCCCCAGGGAACGTGACAGGACGTAATGGGCTGAAATTGCAGCACAGGAGATTTAGCTTAGATATGAGGGAAAATGTTCTGACTGTAAGGCTAGTTAAGCATTAGAACAAATTGCCTGGGGAGGGTGTGAAATCTCCATTTTCTGCCAGCTTTTGAGGATGGGTGAGGCAACCAGCTGTCCAGATCGGCTTATAGACAATCTCAATCTTCACAGGGTGGGGGTCTCATTTTGCAGGCCCCTTTCAGATCCATTTCTCTAAGTCTTTGTTTACTTTAAACACAACAGTGGCAAGATGTAAAATTCTGCAATATCTTCCATTCTCTTAGCTGAGTCCCTGCCAACAAAGTGCAAGCTGGAGTCACACAACATTAGAAAAACTGTCCACTAAAAGCCCCCTCCTGCCTGATGAGCAAGTATTTTATACCTGCAGAAAGTCCCGTGCATGTTCTTTTAAAAACAAAAAAGACAACAGCCCCTGAACCATTCCACTCAACATACTCAATTCTTCAACGCAAATATACTTTCTTTTGCTCCCAAACAAGTAAAAGTGTATGAATTATTATACATCTTTAAAAACTCAGCCTGGAAATTCCCTGCCCATCTCCCCCACAGCCCTGCCTACCTGACCAGCATCATTCCCCCTCGGATACCCCAGCTCCTGCGGCTCCAACAAGAGGGACGCTCACCACAGGCTACTCAGCAGCCCAATGGTTAGGGGAGAGGTTCGTGTTGCTGCCTTGCATCTGCTAGGGATAAAACACTGGCATGTTGGAACTAGATGATCTTTAAGGTCCCTTCCAACCCAAACCATTCTATGATTTTGCCCAAACACTGAAGCAACCAATTCTGTAACAAGCCCTGGCTTGTAAGGCAGAAAGTAAAAGAGGCTCCCTTTCCCTCTGTCCCCCTCTTGGAACTATTCAGTGAATCTGAATGCAATTTTTAAGTAGTTTCCAACTGTTCCTTGTCCCAGAGAGACAAGAAACAACAGATGGGCACAGAAAACTGAAGTGAGGAGCACAGCAGAACAACATTTTGAGCATAGTAAAGCAGCTGCTACAGTGCAATGGCAACAGTAGACTGAAAACAAAAAGACTCTTTTTTTTTTATTATTATTTTTTATTGTCAGAAGGGCAGTAATTTGGTTTCTCAGTGAAGGCACCTGGTGCCTTTTCAGATGCCATGGGTATCCGAAACACCTGCACTGGGGCTAGCAGTGGGTCACTCTCCTGGAGGAGCGGCTGGAAAGGTGGGCTGCCCTAGGCTGCCTGAAATTGTGCTAAATGTCAGGGTTTCAGCAAACGAATCCCACCCAAGGACTCGGTTCTGACGGCAACTCTGGTTGCTCCGCAACACCCACGGGTACTGCCATCTATACAGATGCTAAGGTCCTAAGAAATTCTCTAAGAGTCTCTGAAGAAAAGGTAACTCCTCCTCCAGGTCAGCACCTATACAGAGCAGTCCAGCTGTATAGCTCCAGAAGGCTAGAGCTATATGGGGCAGCATTATGAAGCCAGGCTCTTTTTCACCCCTCCAGGCAGAGGAATATGCTTAGCTGGCATATGGGAATTTCTTCCCTTTCAAGTCCTTCATGGTGAATTAAGTTTTTGAATCCCAACCCCATTGGTCGCTTTGCCTAATCAATGCTCTCTTACTATTTCAGAGGGGGCCTGTGCCATTTTTGTGACTCTACTAAATTACTTTGTTCTGGCATGAATACATTTGCTCCTTGATGTTCTTTGTAAAATGAAAATGGATATGAAAATTTACTCTAAAATGTACATTGCTCATGAAACTTTTATTAAGTAGTATTAGTGCTTAAGAGAAGGATTTAATGTATTTATGAAGCCAGGCTACAGGATCCCTATATTAAAGGCAGTCTCATGCTTAGGACTGATTTATGCTGAATAGCACATGAGCCTAAACCAAGCTTGCAGTTCTAGGGCCTGGCCTGCTGTCACCAAAGGAGACATTTCACCAATTTGATGCCACTCTAGAAAGAGGGTGCTAGAGACCTACAAGCAGACATTACGGCTGGTGTTACATGTCAGGCAGGGCTTTAGCTACATTCCTAACAACAAGTGCTGGAGGAAAACGTACAGGTTGTTCCCCCATCAACAGCCTTTCAAGCCCTTGCCATGTGAAAGGCTCAGAGGACGGTTATCCTGCATTTCATTAGGAAGAAGCTCATGTTGCCTATTGCAAGTTCAGATGCAAAGATCTCACTGTAAGATGGGGGAGAGCTGGATGCTTGCTCCTGCTCAGGCAGCTTCTCTCCAGAGGGTCTCCTACTACAGGCATCTTCCTTTTGTGGAAAATTTACATTCAGAGAGGGGAAAACATTCCCTGGCTTGCAGATCAGTGTGACCCCAAATGAAAAATCCTCATCCTACACAAGTAACAGCTGCAGATCTTCCCATCTACCATAAGCACAATTATAGGAGCCATGGAGAGACACTGATGGACGAAAAACTGACAGGAACATTATAAATCTCTTGAAGGAACTGATGCCCCTATCTAATAGCTGCCCTGGGAAGCTGACTTCTTGGTTTCTCCTCTGATACCCTCTTTCTTGTTTCATTGTATCTCAAGTTCTCACCTTATTTGTGTGCACAAGTACCAGGACTCAGTAGACTTTGTAGGACACCAGAGCTGTAACCACCACCCTCCGAAATGAGTGAAACAAGACTTCTGTGCCAAGTGATGGCAGGAGCTGCCTCACTGCACGAGTGAGGTGAGAGGCATCGAAGTTGCGGGGCTTTTAAAGGCAAAGTAAGTGGCATGGCATTGAATGTAGTCCTCAGAAATCAAGAGGGGACAGCCCCAGCCCTCTATTACATACAAGCAGTGGGAAGCAAGGGGAAAGAGCAACTTTCTGGTGGGCTGGACATCATGGGGAGGTCTCATATCACAGTGTTCCATTCTCTATAGAAGGGATAAAGGGAGGAGAAGGGACCAACCATGAAAATAACACCGCAACACTGACAAGCAAGCTAGGCATACACTGATTAAACAAAAGGACTGCTAGTCCTTATGCTTCAAGCAACTTCTTGACGATACTATTCACAGATTTCTATCAATAAAAGTTTCAGCCAGAAGCTTTAAATCCAAGGACTTGTGTCTAGAGCTTCTGTTAAAATGCTGTGCAAAATGTATGCAAAGCTTATACTATTATCTCAAACAGATCTCAAAAGTACTTTTACTTCCATAAAATTAATTGCTAAAGTGCAAAGGCTTCCCAAGCCATGGAAATAATGGCACCAGGCACTCCTCTAAATATTTATATAATGTGATTGCAGCCATTTTGCAAAATCCTTCATAAAGGTATTAAAACATTAAGAGCTGATCCTAACTCTTAGAGGGAATGTCTAAGTATTATGAAAATTTCCCTTTTCAGTAAAACCTAGAGACCTTTTTTCTTTGGTTTATTCCTACTATAAAAATCATTTAAAGCCCATTTAATGAGGGTCACCCAGGTGCAGGAGAGATCTTCAGGATCATGTTTGTTATATACATCTTTTCTTGACTGGGTTAACAGCTCTCAGAGGCAGGATTCCCCATTAGGGTTTCTACAACTCCTGAATCTTATGGTTTAATCGTACCAGAAGTTTTTCTCTCCTCTGCTTTCCTGTGTCCTGCTTTGCTTACAGACTCTGTGACTGTTGTGACATCTAAGGGTGGTATTTTGTAGTGAGCTTATCACTGCCTGACTTTATTGGCACTGGCATTAATATGGTGGAGCTTCTCAAGCTGTAAAAACCTGGTAAATTGTCCAGTTTCCAGTTGCCTGGTCATTGCTACTTCTTGAGTAACTTCCTATCTTTTCCTGAAGACTAGGCCAAGAATGAAGATTTTTGGGGGTGATGGAGTTAGGAAGGATTAAAAAATATTTAACACAAATTGGAGAAAGACTTCTTGTAAGAAATAGTTAACAGAAAATTATTAATTTGAAACCCTGTAAAACCAAAGCCACTCAAGCATTTTGAAGTGGATTGAATAAAGTCTATACCTTTTCTCTTGTTTTTGTTTTTGTTTTTTTTTTTTTTTTGTTTGTTTGTTAGTTTTGGTTTGGGTTGGGTTATTTTTTGGTTTGGTTTGGGTTTTTTTGTTGTTGTTTTTTGTTTTTTAAATTTTGCAACCATTTTTTCAAGTTTCGCAGCCCAACATCCCTCTGTCAGATGCCAGAGGCTAGATTTTGTTCCCTATTACAGAGCAGTGTCAGGCCCATATAAAAAACATATCTAAACTTCATTGACACAAGTGAAACTAATGAGTTTCCCTACAGAAAATGTAAATCCTTCAAAAGGACATGTTTATCTTACTTTTTTCAACATTATAAGTGTTTAATAGTGTTACCCAGTGTTATGTAAGCAATCAATTTTGTCAAAGCTAGATCTCTGAAATAAAGCCCTATGCCATGCAGATCAGAGAATTAATCATGACAAACAATCACTATCACAATAAAATTAGGAATTACTATAATGCTTAACATTTGAGCCCTAGTTACCAGACTTAGTTACATGTGGGGTTAAAATGAAGTGCCAATACAAAGGCAGAAGCAGAAAAATTGAACCGTGTTTCATTTCAGTAAAAGTCCCTGTTCAAATCTGTGTCTCTACGTACACTGAGCAACTGCATCACTAAAATATTTTTACTTTTCTCCACCTGACAGCACACTTACCCAGCCCAACGCAGTACCACCGAGAAGCACCTGATTTAGGAACACATCAGACTCCCCATTGCCCAAAGCCAACATAATACTCACCCACTGAATAAGCAGCACCAACCATAATAAACCTGAATCTAAACTCCCAACGCAGAGTAACATATAAGTGTGGGTATAACTCTCAACCTGTGAGAAGCTCCACTGGTGGTCTCGTGTTGCAGACTGCTGTATCTTTACGCATCAGAGAAGAAACAAATGCACAGTCCTAACCCCCTCTTAGTTCTCTGCACAAAACTGCTTTGCTCCTACTGCTCGCCTAGAGATCCGAGAGTGGCATGAGCTCTGTGACACAGCAAGAACCCTCAGCTCTTTGCTCGCCTCTTGGCTGCTTGTTTACATCCCAAATGTGTTCAACTAGTCGGTCTCCAATGAGTGACTTGTGTTACTTTAGAAATGAAGAGGCCATCATGTTTTCATCAACACGCCTAATATTCAGTGCAAAATAAATGATCGGCAAGTGAATGGATGTGCAGAAGCTATAATGAACAGCCCATAACCAAACTTCTTGCTTGCCTATAGCCTTCCAGGCTCAAAGGAGTAATTAAGCAAATAACTCTTCTCCACCATGTGTTACATATGCCAACAGTGAGCAGATACAGGCCAGGCTCAGCTGGCCAGGATCTGCTAACTGTGGCTTTACAGGAATTGTCATCGGAGAACCAAACAGGCATTTAGTTGGTAAGAGCCATTCTTTCTGTATCTTGCACATGCCCATTTCTGACCTGATTTAATGAAAGCTGCAGATAATGAAACAGAACTAGGCAAGCACTGCAGTATCTGCATGGGCCTACACATATCTCAGGCTTCTTCACAGCTCTTCAGTCTGTCCTGAAAGGCAAAAGGACTGTCCAGCTAAAGTATGGGAGGAGCCGGTTAACAAGAAGCTGCAATCCAAAGGAAGCAAAGGCTGCTCTGATCCTTGGCAGCAGCACTGGCCAGGGCGCAGAGCTGTCCTTGCCCTCCTGCTCCCTGACTCATTGCACGGTGCAGCCAGAGCTGAGACCTCAGGCTTGAACCTTCAAAACGCTCCGTGCCCAGGGATTTTTAAATCGTTACTTTGCTGTTTTGCTCAAGTGTTTTAAAATTGTGCTTGAGAGGCAATTCCTGATTGGTCACAGCCTTTACGATGCTGTGAATTCACAAATAGCTGAAATAGAGCTGAAAAAGCAGAACCTTACTTATCCCTTTTGCCTTCACAGGTTTGTTCCCTATGAGACAATTCTCAGTGCTTAGTCTTTGCAGTGTACAAGCATGAGGTCCTTCAAGACTGGGACACCTTGCACGATGAGAAATTACTGTGTTGGGGTTTTATGGGACAGAACTGCACCTTTGGGTTGTGAAAATGCAGTGCTGCTTTCTGATACAGAATAGTGGTTATTGTTTCTATTTAAGGATAATTCCTACATTTGCTTCCACTCTGTGGCAGCAGATTCTCTTTGAATGAATCCCCATTCCTCCCAGTGCTGGGCCTGATGATCTACACATTCCTGCTGTTTTTCTATACCCCATGCAGATACTCCAGTAAGTCTGACCCAAACTGTACTGGTACAAAAATACTCTCCACCAAGTATGTGGAGATCTAAAATACTTTCACATTATTTAATTATGGGTGGAGAGGTTACCTGCATATTATCAACCCTTCATCATGCAGTAAGTTTATGATATAACAACTTCATTTTTAAAATAATTTTTCTATTGATGCTTCATCTCATATGTGCCTATGTATATCAACAACAAGTCCGGGGGAAAAATTACTAAACATACAATAATCTAGCAAAAACCTCGAAAGTCTCCAAAGTACAGATTATATTATGCATGGATTGATTTTGATTTCTTGGATCTCTCTGAGTGATTCCAGAAAGAAAAATACCCTTCATTCATACCACAATACTACTCAAAAAACATACATGCTTCCATGCAGAGACCCACTGCTGAACAGGAAATTTATTTCAGAGTACTTGTAGACTTGCTTTATGTAGTGTGAATTTTAAACAATAAGAATGGTAAGGTGAGAAATGTAAGAGAGGTATTACTTATCTCACCCACCTCTGGAAAGCAGATCTGAAAAAATAAGTTTTATATGGTGTAAATTACTGCACAAACCTTAACATAGTAGAATCACATCCAGGCAATCTCTGGACCTAATTCCCTCTTTCTCACTTAATCTGAACTAGATGACAAGTAAATCCACTACAGCACAATGAGTTAC
Organism: Tyto alba; assembly: GCF_018691265.1. Taxonomy (NCBI): domain Eukaryota; kingdom Metazoa; phylum Chordata; class Aves; order Strigiformes; family Tytonidae; genus Tyto; species Tyto alba. The sequence goes on from NW_024881272.1 coordinate 32,648,447, forward strand.
ATCAGAAAATGGTACAAGATGAGAATCAAGTTGTGTGAATCATCTGGGAATATTTTGCCCTTCCACAGCTTATCAAGGAGCTGCACAACCTGAAATACAGCACCCAGTGTTCTTAAGTATGGTAAACCCTTTTATACTCCCAAGGCAATAAAAGGAATCATACAACACAAACAAGAAGCGATTTAGGCCCTTATCAAGATTATGACCCAAAATTAACCTATTAAAAGGCATTGTGTGAAAAACATTGTGTCATCAATAACATTTTATAACAGAAGGTCTGGCAGGTGGAAAAATTCAAAACCACTTTGATCAGCAACGTGCCCGTCTCGCAGTTTTATCTTCCCAGATATCAACCTACATTCAAGTGGGGTTACATTCGTTCAAATAGACACAGTTTAATGATCAACTCATTGGTCTCCCTCTTCTAAAATGAAAAGGAGTATAAATAGATCAAACTGTACAACCCAGAACAGTCACACAGCAAAAACTGTTGGTATGAAAAGTCTCTGCATCCTGAACAACCAACGAGTATCAGGAGCAGAAAACATGAAAATCATTCTAGTCTTTCTATTCATTGCCCCACTTGCTCTCTCAGCTAGAGCTGAGAAGGATTATTCCTCCTTTGATTCTGCTGCATCTCCCGAGACAAAATCAAGATTTGCCATGTTGGACGATGTACGAATCTTAGCCAATGGACTCCTCCAGCTTGGGCATGGTCTTAAAGACTTTGTCCATAAGACAAAGGGGCAGATGAATGACATCTTTCAAAAACTTTACATTTTTGATAGGTCCTTCTATGAGCTCTCACTGCAAACTAGTGAAATCAAAGAAGAAGAAGAACAGCTCAGACAAACTACAGCCAGACTGCAAATCAACAATGAAGAGATAAAGAATCTCTCACAGGAGATGAATTCAAAGATTGAAGACCTCATACAAAACAAAATCCAGCTGCAAGAAAAAGTATGGGGACTGGAGGACAAAGTCACTAAACTGGCCACTATCCAGCCTTCAGTGCAAGAGACAAAAGACATTTCTTCACTCAAAGTAAGTAGATTTGTGAAAGCCACTGACACACAAAGCCAAAGTAAATTGTAATGCTATTATCTGTAGTTATGCAATAGAAGCTTGTGTTTTCCATTCCTCTTCACTGTAGGACTACTGTGTACTTTGAGAAATAAATCACTGATAATCTTAAAAGATTCAGTGTCTTAATCTGACATATTGTTTATTTTGCAATAAAATTCCCCAGTGAAATCAGTGAGAAAATTGTGAAATTGTAAGGCTCTGCATCTTTTTCACTATCTTTTGCAAATCCGTTTTAAGAAATTCTTAATAACAAAATAATGACAAAAATTTTTTGCAATCAGAAAAATTATGTGATTACCACGCCCATAGGTTTGTATGTCATCATCTCATTACAAATCAATGCACTAGGAACTACCTGTTCAGTATAAAACCAGGAACTTTTAGAATTTTAAAAAGGGACATCTATAGTACCTATATGACCTCCAGGCCAAAAGAACATTTCAAGTGTTATTAGACTTAACGTCGATACATGCAAGTATTTTGGTGGGTATAAGGTTTGCTATTGAAAAGAAAGTATTAACTGTATTTTGCAGAAGCATAGAAAGGCTAAGCAACTTGAAAATACACTAAAGAACTAAGCAACTACTGGATGTTTGTGTCAAAGCAGAAAGGTGAATCCAGATCTCCCAAACCCCAGGCTAACACCCTAAATGCTGGAATTGTTCCCTTTTTTGATCAGTGGCATAAATATAGTCTGAATCAAGGGCCAACTTCACATAACATAATCGTTCCAGATGTGAAATGGAAAGAAAATAGCAACAACAAAAAAGGTCTACAGAGCTGCCAGTAGTTTGTCTCAATAAAAAACGGGTGCTCACTTCAGAGGCAAAGAAATTCGCCCCTTCAGAGGCAAAGCAGGAAACCCTTTGGAAAAGGAAAGGCAATGTTAAATGGTCTGTGCCTCTCAAAACTGGCCCCAGGACAAGAGTTATGGCAGCAGTGCCACTGTGAAGGTCTTCTGCTGCTTCTGACCACAACCCTCCTCCTTCCCTTCCTGTCTTCAGGCTTTCGTGGAGCAGCAGGACAACCACATCAAGCAACTTCTCAAAATCGTAGAGGACCAGCATGTGCAACTCGACAGACAGAACAATCAAATAATGGAGCTGGAGGACAAGGTAGAGGAACCATCTCTTATTTCTCTTTTCAGAATTTGTCATCTCTCATAACACTGATGGAGTCAATGACCCAACCATCCACTTGGGTCAGCCATCCCTCTTGTTCACAATTTGGGGGTGTAGAGAAGGGTATAAACAATTCTGACTGCAAACAGGTGCCTTTTTGGGTGAGAGACTGCTGTGCTGCCAGGCAGGGTGCCATGGCCAGGGCACACAAGGACCAAGAACCCAGCTGTGAAACACTGTCTATCAACACCAGCCTGCCGTATTTTCTGACTGCTAATTAATTTTCTTTTATTTTCTCTTCTTATCTATCATGTTGTTCTTCCATTAGTCTTCTAGGAATCACTACTTTCTACCCGTTTCTTCTTTTCCAATATTCACTCTGATAGGGAACCATGTTCTGCAGTTCAACATGTGTCACCGTAATGCTGGGTATAACTGACATGCTCATATTTAATTTATTCCTAAGAGGAGGCTATAAAAGGAAAATGCATCTCAGCCTAAGGAACTGTGGGTTCTGCGCTCTTTAGATGTTGGTATTATTTGTCTAAGTGATGTCACCTGAGGAAATAAGTTAAACCTGTTTGCCCATTCAGGTGCACCTCGTTAGCACAGGTCATTTACTCGCCTCATGAATCCTACCTTGTTTGAGCAGCAGCAGAGCTGACATTCATGCAACTGAAACCCACCAGTGCGGTTCTGAAGTTATTTTTATGTTGCAAATTGGGTATTCTAAAGAATTACATTCACAAGAAAAATTATTCTCTGCATGACATTGTTCGGCTTGATACATGAATCTCATCATTTCAGAGCCTTGGGAAATTAACAGTCTGTAATTACGGTTCTTTCAGCTAAACCACATAGAGCTCCAAGAACTTGCACAGGACTCCTTCACGGGAGAGCAAACAGAACCAGAGGCCACCCCCTTCCCTGTGCACAACGCCACGGCTGTAACACACAGATCCGACGGTGAGACCTTATCTCTTGGACGTGACTACACAATGCACTGCATTCACAGTATTCGCTGTGAAAGTTTTGCATTGGTTTTTAGTAGTCAAAGACTAAATGCAAAAGACTCTTGTGTTATATACAGCGCTGTGAGAAGGAGCTAGAGTTCCTGCTGTGGAAAAAATGTCGTCATCTAATTAGCCCCACTAAACGTGTACTTGTCTCTGGGGTGACATACAGGAACAACGTCCAACAATGCAGTAATCCTGTCCTCAGCCTTCACCCTCCAGTCACCTCTTGTAAAGATGTGCTGTTCCCATCCTTTTACCAACACTTCTGGCGTTGCCGATGCCTGTCTTGGAAAGTATTGAACAGAGAACTAATTTACTTCATACTGGCTAATTATAAGATTCAGAAGAGCTTTCTTTAAAGTTGAAAGGCAGTTTTGAAATGTGGCAATGGGAATGGTATTTATTGGGAATTTTATAAAGGGTAGGAAAGTCCATTTGCCAGAGTCTAGTCTTAGGCTTTACAAACTTTCCAAAATTATCTAAAATGAAACCTTGACCAACTTAAAAAATATAGGCAGTCCAACCTATGTGCAACTTGGCAGCTGTACCACCAAGACCAAAGCAGTTTGTCCATTTCGTTACATTTATTATAAAAAAAAAAAAAATACCAAAAACATTGTTCTTGTTTTTGTTTTGGCTCTACCTCATACAGAAATTCAAGTTGCAAAGTTGGATTGAAAATTACCACATCCGAAAGAGGATCTGTAATCATCTGCTGTTTGGTCTCCTAGGTGCTGCTCCTGACTGCACTGCTCTTTATAACAGCGGCATGCCGTCCAGTGGTGTTTACACTATTAAGCCCAATGGCTCAGAAGCTTTTGATGTCTACTGTGAAATGAAATTTGGTAAGACAGCTGTGCTAGAAACAGTGTAATTTTCACACAGGTAGTTTCTTATAAGACAAAAAACTGTGTCTCATCCCAAAGTACACAGAAGCTTACCATGATTTATGTATCCTCCTGACTTCTCTTACTGGCCTGTCTGTACTATGAACTCATGTTTCCCATATCCTGAAGTCTCCTTAACACCACTTCCATTCTTTACTCACTTCTTGTTTATAGCAAAGGAAGGACTTTCAATCATGTGACATAAATGAAGCTAATGAAAAAAACCCAAGTCCCTTTAGTTATAGATAATGAAAATGGCAATTATAATGGCAATTATAAATGCCATTATATTGCAACCTTTAATAGCTTTTCCAAATAAGAGCAAATGGTAAATAGTAAACACCTTATTAAAATTTTGTTTCATTAACATGGGTTATTGCTCAAGACTTAGATACACCAAGCTAACCCAGAGAGGTGAGTCCTGGAGACAGATTCCTGTATCATGTTTGAGCGAGTCAGTAGCTCTGCATCATATAGGTCCAGAATTGTCATGGACCAGAATGCACAGCACTTACCCAAGCTCTATATCTGTAAAAAACCCATTTGTCTGTTCCTTTTGCCACTACCCAGAGATCCCACATCATCTGGCCAGTTCACTGATCCTTTTTTTTTTGTTTTTCCCCCCACCCTGCAATGCAGCATCCTGCAGTGCTGCTCTGTGTGTGACCTGCCCGGCTTCCCCGCACGGCCCCTTTGCTGGGGCTGCCCAGCGAGCCTGGGAACACAGCGATGCAAACGTGGCAGGGCCATGTCACTTGCTCAGACGTGTAAACAGAATGGCATGGAGTTGCCCTGTGCAAAAAGCTCCTTTGCTCACATGTGTTGAAACTGGTGAAACGAGGGTGTCATGACCTGGTCAGGACAAAGACCCCACTGCTGCCCTAGTGTGGACACAGCCTCCAACACTTCGTACCTGCTGTGGAGTTGTGTTCCCAGCAGTCAAGCACTATCAAGAGAGGGAGTCTGACAATCTGATAAAATGTCTGGAACATTTCATATCTCTTCTTTATCATTTTCTCTATGTTTGTGTTTCTCAGCCCACATAAATAAATGAAACCCATTTAAGGCAGCGTAACAAAGTAAGTCCAGTGAACTGAGTGACCACAAGTGTTGCACAGGACGCTCGAACAGCCCCATGTTCTGTTCAGCTGTGCTCACATGAATTTCTTTCACAAAGACCTAGGCTAACTCATTCTACCTCAAAATTGGAGCACCCAAGAGCACACTCTCGAACAGTTAATAAGGCCAAGGCCAAGAGGAGTCGAGCATCTGCTCTCAGTACAGCCCAGAGCCTTTATAGCTCAGCACACGTGCACTCAGGTCTGTTGCAAAATGAAAAGCAAGTGGGATTCATATGGAGCCACCTTCAATGCAAACCCATTTTCTTCTGCACTGTGGTAGAGAGCTCACTCGCATAAGGGCAGCCACAGCAGCGCAGTCTGTAGGTCAGCAGCTGATGCTCTCAGTCACCTTCCATCTTCTCTCTCGTGCTTTAAACACTTAAGTCAGGCTTATGACTTATTTCCCCTTTGCATCCGCAGGCAGTTCCTGGACTGTAATCCAGAACAGAGTGGATGGATCACTAGATTTCAACCAAACCTGGGATGCCTATACAAACGGTTTTGGCGACCTCAATGGTAAAAATTACTTTTCTTGTGTCTCTTCTTTGTGTCCGTTTATTTGAGAAGCTGAATCTTCTTACTGACAGGTGTTCACATGAGAGCAGACAAAACCTGCAATCAAATCTGAACGACTTACCTAATTAGAACACCAGAAAGCACTTACCAGAAAGCACAGCTCAGTAAAATTCTCAAACACACACCTTCTAATGTGTGTTTAGAAACTTTTGCTGGATCAAGGCCAGAATGCTTTAAATACTGTTTTAATTATCAAGATTTTACTATTTATAAAAGCGACTCCCAAAGCCTTTAAAATGTACGCAAACGCAAAACCTCACCAGGTTGTTGTCACTACTTTCTCTCAATATTTCTGCAACCCTATTTCCCTTAAAACCACCACTCCAAGTTTTCCAACCCCAAGAGAGCCCAAGGCTGGGTGTGCTCCCCTGCACAAACACCTCCGGCTTCTCCGTGCAGCGGCCAATCCCTTCCATGGCCAGATAGGGCGAGGAAACACCCATATTCCCCTGTTAATCATCAACTCCCAAGAATCTGTAGCACCAAGTGCTGCCCAGCAGCCTTCCCATCCAGAATATTTTCCCTATTTTTCTTGTACAGTGAGATGACTCTACTTTTGTTTAGAAAACACTCTGACTTTCTAGGCACAGCACAGATCAAAACCTCGCCAATGTGGGCAGCAATACTGAATTACTTCCACTTCTTCTATAATGAAGTGCTGCCGTATCTCAAACTTTCCTGCATTTTGGGACAGTAGCTCACGACTGAGGTAGACCTTTACCTATGTAGCTTGATCCTACTGAATGCTACAGTTGGTCCTTGATTGGTCTCCAATTCCCATATACTAAACCAAAATGAAGCCACACCTTCTCAGTGACAGAAACATTTTGCAGAGGATTGCATCACTCAGCTATTTCCTACTCAGTTCTGTGCTGCATATTCTAAGGTGATAAAACATAACTGGCTACTGCTCCTTATCTGTAAATTGTGGGAGTATTTTACTGAACCATCTTGTCTTCTATTGCTTTAAATGCCACCTGCATGTATGGCACTAACATTCAGCTACACTATTTCTACATGTGGCAATTACCTATTGTGCACTGATACCAGTGGCACTGATGATAAGCTACTTAATTCATATAATTTATGAAACTAATTAAACTAATTATCGAGAATTCTAGCAAAAGAAAAATGCTCAAGTTACATTCACTTTGTACACAAGGGTATCGAAATCTCAGTTTAGTTCTGCAGCTCTTTCCTTAAAAAATACAACAATTGCAATTAGGTTTTATGTATGTCATTTGCTTCATTTGTCACACAGTTCCAATTATGCATGTTTTAAATGTCTTGAGCTCCCTCAGAGTTTCACAAGAGGTAGGAAAGTTAAGAGAGAAGCTCCAGTTCATTTATATCTCTTGCTTTTATTGATCACCGGTGTGCAATTAAGAAGAAGTAAACAAAAAGAATGTAGCAGGAGACCTCTGAAAAGATCAACAGTCCCCAAGACTCATATTATTGATTTAATTAAAGCAATGAATAAATCCTTGTAAATACTGTATTTTCACACATACTACCCACAGGTTATCTGTAAAAGCAAATTCAATAGCAGTGTGAGCAATATGGGCTTTTGGGGAAAGTTTATCACATAACCCTGTCCCCACTAACTCTCTGACTGGTGACTTCTCTCCCCTAGCCCTCACCTCTGACATCTCTTGATTCTGACATTGTGCAGTTTATTTGAAAACATTATTTTCAAACACTGGTATTTTAAAGGTTAATGAGCTGTCTGAAGTATAGGTTAGAGAAAAACATGCGAAGTGTGTTCATGCCTAGTTCCATATTAACAGCATCTATTTACTACAACTTTGCAGAGGAATTCTGGCTAGGCCTGAACAAGACCTATTCCATTACTAAACAAGGGGACTACATCTTACGGATTGAGCTGCAGGACTGGAAGGATAATAAACGTCACGTCGAGTATGCATTCAGCCTGGGAGGCCCCGAAACAGACTACACTCTACAGCTTTCACGGATCTCCGGGAGCATTCCCAATGCCCTGCCAGAGCAGACAGAACTGCAGTTCTCAACTGCAGACCATGAGGTGGACATAAGAAATGACTTCAACTGTCCAGAAAACTACCTAGGTATCAGTATGCTGGGTATATTAACATGGGAGCTTCTTTGTTACATGAAAGATTATAGTATGCTTTAGTGGGTAGTTACCAATAGTACCCTGGGTTTAGATACAGAAAAAAGAGGGTAACAGCATAGTTCTGCTTGCAGGAAAGGGCAGATGGTTTTCATTGATGGATAGCAGGGTCCTACAACAAGGCATCATCCTTCTATTTTATGGACAGGTAAAACTAAAGCATGGTGAGGCTGTGCAAATGACCAACATCAGAAAGAGAACTAGCAGCACAGTCTGAAACAAAAGCCCAGGATGAGATTCTGAGCTATGAAGTGAAGGGCAGTTCTTCCTTTGATGCCCGGGCTGGTGTGGCAGCCCTGGGTCAGATTGTTTAACTCCTCCTTGCAAAAAAAGAGAAGACAAACTGACTCTTAGCTCCATTTTGACTACAAACCAGAAGTTAAGAATGATGGTGAGTTTTCATTCAAAGGGAGATTTTAGCCACTTGTCAGGTATATATGCTATAATCACTCTCGAAAGAGCAAGAGAGATACAAGGCTGAAGACGTTTCTCCTTAAAGATCATTTGGTTAAAGCTTTTATGTTTTGGCAGTTCATAGCAAAAAGCAAACAGTTGAAAAAGCAATTAATGATTAAACCACAGGATACAGAATTGCCCTCCAGACACCTGTTTCATGCAACAAACATTTTGTACATCATTCTAGGCTTGAAAATTGTTAATGTCTGAAACAATGCTGAGAGTGTTACTCAGCTCTAGTGACCAAAAAACAGATGGCCAGTGACTTCCAAAGTGCTAAACTTTCATTTGAGCACACAGTCACTGACAGTCCTTTGCAAGCAGAACTGGGCTTACAATTTAAGCTTGTGGTTATGGACAACAGCCAATTAAAAAAGAGAGTTTGATTACTAAAGGCTCTTCAGCCTCCTGTAGATGCAGATATTTAACTATTTGTACCTGAGGAAAATAACTGCAAATCAGAAAGTCAGTTGAGGAAGGTCACGTGAAACATGAAACTGTGGAGCTAACTTTGTAAGTGTCCCAATTCAGTGGTAGCATTTGTGTGTGCAGTTTTCTATGCACCACCACTTTTATGAGAAGCAGACAATAATGGGGAGCACATCTTTGTACTGGCCCTCAACTTGCAAGTGTAAGTGGGTGTATGTACAAGCACCATTTCATTTGGTTACACTGGGTAATTGTCACATTTGCTGGAACTGGTCTAAAGATTTATAAGTTAGAAACAGGAGCTGTCTATTTGGAAACTGAGCACAGTAGGTTAGGGTACAACTGACAGTAACTGACATTACAATATTTTTTTCTTAGGAGGCTGGTGGCACAGTGAATGTGAGGAAACCAATCTTAACGGGAAATACATCACACCAAGGTCAAGAGGAAGACTAGACAGAAGAAAAGGCTTATACTGGAAGCCTAAGAAAGGAAGATACTACTTGCTCAAGTCAACCAAAATAATGATACACCCAACGGATTTAAAAAGTTTTGACTGAATGCTTAACCTGATGCATCTTAATTCAGAACACATATACTGAACATTACTACATCAAAGAAGTTCATGTTATCTTTAAGAACAGATGCACGTCTATATCCATACAATGTACGGTGTATTCTCCAGTACATAAACCTGAGGCATTTGCGATGGTCTTACAGTATGTTTGGTGAGTATTCTCATTCCCTCTAGCCACAATCTCAATGTGCTGCAACTTTCATGGAACTTCTACCTCCCCTGGATGAAACTCTAATGCCTAGGAATCAACCGCCTGTTCATGTGCTAGATAACATTGCTTGGAGGAATGGGTTTGCAGGCTGTTGCATTCGTTCCTGGGGTGTGTAGAAGGGAACACATAAAGAATTTCAATAAATGAAGGGCTGGCAAAATTCTATGGAAGACACTTAGGTATTAAACTATAGGGAGAAAAATTTTGTTTCATAAAGTAACTACTTTGATGTTTGGGTCATGTTATTGTTGCGGATAGTTTCTATGAGCAAACGAAAGATGGGTAATTCCCCATCTTAGGGTTCTGTGTATTTCGAGACAAATTTTCAGCAGTGTAGCTCAGGCCAGGCTTCACAGAAGCACTGTACTCACGCAGCTATAGATGTGTACACACACATCAAGTAAGCCAGAGCACAAGCCTAACCTTTTAGGTACCACACTTTGAAGAATAACTTAAGAACTAACTTTCTTATTGAAAGTTAAGAGCCAAGTGTCAAAGCTTACTGAAATCTTACTGAAAAGTAAGAGATCTTTTCTTCTCATTTGAAATGGAACCACAGCCATCCCTTTGCAACCTTTTAGTACATCTAACTAAGAAATTAAATGAAAGATCAAGGAAGCACAAAACAAAACATCTTTCAAATAGAGAATGGTTGCCTGTGGGGCAACTCCAATGGAGTCAATGGTACCAACCAACAAACCCTGCATGCACATCCTATGTGACAGCGTTGGTCCTGCTCCTGAGAACACATTCACATTGGTTTAACTTCAGCTGCAGAACACCATAAGGCAGAAGGACTACTGACATGCTTGCAGACAGCTGGCCGTGGAAGTGTTGACTGACAAAGATCCCAATTCTGCAGTTACCTTGAGTCATATTGACTTGTATATCTTATCTAACCCTTGTACAGTACTGATTTTTTATCTCAACATTTGCAACCATACAGAAAATGGTTTTAAACTGTAATTTGTCAGAGTGAAAGGAATGTGAACAGAATGTGATAATTCCAGAAAAACTAAAAAAACATTTTTACTTCTCATAGATTTATTACAAAGAAGAGATCACACAGGGCTGCTTATTTGTACTCATGTATTGTAATCTTTAATTACCTGTCCGATCTCAACCAATCAATCAATAAATAAAGCTTTTGAAAATATGCGAGATACGGAACTTGTCTAAATTCCTTCTTGTAAGCTTTGGTTTATAAAAATCTGGTTTGTATTTATCTAACTTTTACGACAAGAAGTAATAGATTTGGTGAGTAAGTTGGTGAAATTACTCAGCTGAAGAAGACAATTCCACTCAGACGTGTAATGTCTTTAAAGATACTGAGAAAAAGCATTAAATGAATAGTGGTACATAATGAAAAGAAATCTGCTCCCTGCCTGGGCTTACTTCTAGAACAGTTACTGTTTTCCAAGACACTTTAGAAAAAATTCTTATCTTCCAGATCTTCAATTTTTTTTAAGCATTGTAAACAAAGAAATTGCTTTTAAATCACAATGGAAATATGAACAAAGGGCTTATGCATTTTTTCACTTTTATCTCCTACTTCAAAGAAAAAAAAGTAAGTCACTGTAAATGTCAGAAAGTAATAAAAACAGTAAGAGAATGATGACTTTAGCAGATAAACAAAGAAAAAAACCTACTAAAACTGAAAAGAATTCAACTAAATTTCACTATGAATTTTGGGAAATGGAGAAACCTCTCATGTTCTTGTTCACAGCCAAGTTTTATGCAAGTTTATTTGTCCCTTCACAGCTGTGTATTTTCTGCTGTGTCAGTCTGGACCCTTACTGTGCCTCTGGCACAGCAGATCTACTGATACAGCAAGTTTTGCAACGAACCAGATAAGGTAGGAGTTTCTAGACTTGCCAGTCTCAGGCCCTGAAATGTGAAATGTATTTCGAAACTCTAACCTGTATGTGGTATTTGGAACGTAGACATCCCTGGCAGGAAACTCCAGGATTTCTCTTGTAGGTCTAACTCTGCTGTCTGGGTAAAGTTTGACTTGCAGCAACTCTGGAGTTAGACAGTAATGGGGATTCTCTGGAGCTGGAGATATGTCTATCTTTAATTGAGCTGTAAGAAGAAAATTATTTTATTACAGTAAATAGAAGTTAATTTAAATCATATTCACGCTTTGTTTCTTCAGGTTAATATTCTATATATTAATTTCATAAATAAACAAATCATAAATTACAGCCAAGGTGGATTTGTTAAAAACAAGTAACAGTGAATCAAACTGTTATCTAGGGCAAGTGGGGTACCAGGTAATAAGAACCAACAGAAAAAATGTATCTTAACAAGTTCCAAATGCTGTTCTCTGGGGAAATAGAGGCTAGATAGTGCTACTGTGAGGCCCAACTACTGTTAAAAACAATACTCAAAGTCCCATCAGGAATCTTGCCTACCAAACTGAAAGAATACATCAGGAGTTGCTGAAAGCTAATCTGCACCAAGATTATTGAATATTTTCCTTAGCAAGTTAGCTGACAGTACTGACAGTACTTATTGTTGGTGTATGGCACTGAGGCTGGAATGATTGCAAAAATGTGATAGACAGGAGAGTTGGAGAAATGGCATCGAATGACTAAGGTGAAACATAAGAAAGAGCAAAGGACTTGCATGAAGAAGGAGAAGCCAAACATACAAACATTTGAAAAAAAAGAAAATAATTGCATGGATCTATTCTATAGAAAAGGGCCAGGTGACAGCAGTGACAGCGAGTCACTCATGTATCTTAGAATGTCCAGAAGAAAGCTACAACCATTCTAAGATATATTAGTGCAGTATGTGTAAGACACTAGAGACAAATTTGTCTGCTTTACTCAGCACGAGGTCTTAGGAGGAGCAGTAAAACCTGTTTAGAGCACCGTGCTTGAAGAAAAGCATGGACAGCTTAAAGAAACTCTAGCAAAGAGTAACAGGCAATTTTAAAATCACAACCTTTGAGGAAGGGTTAAAAAAACCCTGAGATTGGTTAAGCTACAAAACAGGGGCGAGTAAGAGTGAACTAATAACAGTATTCAAGTACTCGAAAGGTTGTGATAACTGCCCTGAGGGCATGACGGACCATAATCAGATTAATTTGCAGCAAGATAATTTTACAAAGTTTTCTTAGTACCTAACCTCACTACAAGGACAGCTGAGAGCTGGGAGAGATGATTTAAGGAAGCGGTATGATTGCTGTCACTGGAGATTTTGAAGAACAGGTTAAGTAAATATTGTCAGGAATAGCACAGGTCAGGGACCAGTGATGCTTCACTGCTGTTGTGCCAGATTTTTTACTTCCCTTTCTCAAACAGAGGTGGAGTCTGTTCCTATTAACCAAGTGCGAGCCAAGAAAGAGATCTCCTCTCAGCTGGAGAATGGTATTTTATTCAGGAAAACAGAGGTTCCTCAGCCCCTGCTGGGTTTAGGGCTTTGGGGTTTGCATCCTCTTCTCACAGATACTTCTCTCAGTGTGACAAGAGCTCCACGTGCACATGTACCAATGAAAAACCTGCCAAAATGCCTTCTTCAGTGCTCGTGGTCTACCAGAGATTGCTGTTGATGAATTCTTAGGGCTTTTTCATCTGCGCCCTTGTAAGAACCGGGTGGCAATTGGCAAGGACTAACCAAATACCTTAACACATGTGAGCCAAAAAGATCTTGCTCAATACCTGTGATGGGTCTCAATCTCCGTAACACTGATGATGGCCGCCTCATGTCAGCAAGGAACTTGTACAAATCTTCATCACTCAGGCGATCACCCTCCTGTTGGATGTTGGGAAGAAAATGGTTATCTACACAACCCTTCAGGATTGTGAGAGAATAAATAAACATCTCATACTATAGTCTCTTTCTTCTGATATCAAAAGGTACTTTCCCAGAAGAAGGTGTTAACATTAACATGCTAAATTACAGTTCATTTCTCCATCCTTTTTCCTTCCTTTTTTTCCTTATTAATCATCATGACAGCTGCAGGAACTTCTCATTGAAAACCTTTTCTCTCCCCATCAATATTATCTTTCTCAAAACTGAAAATGGCTGTTAAGAGATTCCCCCAAAATATCCAATTTTTAGCAAGTATAATAGTTTGAAAAAGTATCCGTCATTCAGGTAGTGATCCTCATTCCTTCTCCTCTGTCTTCCCTTTGGTATGAGTCTAAAAGAGCCTTACTTTTCAGAAGTGTTAAGAAATGGTGAGAAGTGGAAGGAATATGTTGTCAGTCTTCCTTGTGCCACATTATAGTAGCTCAGAATTCTGTTAATTTTGGTAACATTACAGAAAATCTGACTGTCACACTCTGACTATCCAAAAGCAGAAGATATCTGATAATAAAGGTAATAAATCATAATATGAAAAAAGAAGCAAATGAAAGGAGAAAAACAGTGGGTAGTATTCAATTAATTGTACTCATGGGGAGAAAAGGAAGGGAAGATAAAAAATAAAAGACAGAATAATCAGAAACTTAAAATCTTAAATCAACATTCAGAAATTTTTAAAGGACAAATTAATAAAACAAGCTGTTCCAAAGTTGTCAAGTGAAAACAATGTTGACAAAGTAAATAAATATATGATTTTGTAAATCATTACTAACTCAGTGACAAGTTTGAACTGGTATATATTACAAAAAGGGCTGCAGAATATGGTCAGTAGAATGTCTCCATTAACAACGCTGCAATACTTTTTCCTTACTTTCTACATTTTGGGTGAATACATTGCAGAACTGGACTTTACTAACGCCCCAAACAAAAGGAACCTGCTGTGCTGCTCTGTGTCACTGAGGCCCCAGAGATACCATTCATAGAATGCAGTTTCAGTCATACTGAGTTTCAGGAAAGCACAGAGCACCAGAGGTATGAGTCACCCTCCACTTACATGGTTTGTACCAGGATAACTTGATGCCCTTGATGACATTTCTCCTTATTTACACTACTTTATTTAAGAGCAGACTTTGGATGGCTACCCACAGTGAAAATGGCACATAACCAAAATAACCAGAGGAAAAAAAAAAAAGGAGTTCAATTAACTTTCAATATATAGAATCTAAATCTTTGTGTTCCCAATGATTGAGAAATCAGTCAAAAAAAATATCTGGTTGTACACTATTAAATCCCTTTTTATACACAAAGGTGACATTGAAGTAACAATTTTCCTTAACCAGATGTGGCATTAAGCAAATCTTAGCAAAAATTAATGAACTGAAACCATTTTCTAAGCTTAACTAAAAATTTTATTCTGTTTAACCATGTCTTCTACTGCTTCTCAGGAAAATCCCAAGCTCTGGCTAAGAATAGCTACCACTTAGCAAAGCAACATCAGAAGTTAAATGTTTTGTTTTGTCAGACATCTCTGGATGTGTCCAGGGAACTGACGCCAACCTCAAATCACATCAACAAACCTGGTTCTGATGTGCCAACGGGATGGTCTATCACCCAATGACACCAAAGGAGTCAACTGACCATCAAGATGCATGCTATGCAACTCCCAGGCTTGGACAAATACCTGGAATACTTTTTGGCACATACTAAACCAAAGAAGTTCTCCTCAGTTTTTGTGAATTTGCTTCTATGAGCAGTTTTCCAAATATGTTTACCAAAAGGCCAGGCAGAAATTTTTTTCAGTGCATGTTAGAAAAATCTGGAGCAAAATAAACCGGTGTTATTCTGAGGAGACCCAGCTCTGTTAGCTGGAGTGATTAAATCACTTTGCCATAATGATGTTTTATCATTCAAGTCAAAACCAGCTAATAATTTCAAATCCCGTAACGTAATTATTCACAGTAAACTTACTGAAAGAATCCACCAACCGACTGTGGACCCACTGCTGGCAGAATTAAGCACATGATATAATAAACCCAGTGCATGCTGTTCAAAGATATCCTGCGATCAGGGAACATACATTGCATGCATTTGAAAGCACCGCAAATTAATCATTCAGGTCTAAACTGACTTCACATGATCAAATCGCTCTGGCCAAGGACCAACTCCTTAATTAGATAGCTTCATAAAATACCTGTTTAAAGAAGTTTGTCACCGTCAGAGTAGCTGGTCTAAAACTGGTCAAATTGCAAGCCTCATCCCCACTTGTGGTTCTCTCCAATGAACGCCTCCCAACAATACTGGAATTCCGCCTCTCCGACCACGAGCCCTTACGTTCTTCAAAAAATAAAAATAAAAAGGGGGAGGTGTTAAAAAAAAAAAGAAGAAAAACAATAGTCCAAGAGCCTACTTTGTTCCAACCAGGATTTTCTACACAAGGAGATAGGTGCTGCAGTTGGAAATTATGCAATAAGCATGATAGAAGAGGTGGTTATGCTAAGACAATCACACTCCTGAGGCATCAGGAGGCTATGAAGCACAGCTGACTACTTCTGCTCCTCTCACAGCAACCTCACCCCAGTGCCTTACTGCTATTATAAAAGTCTTTATCGTGTGGAGATTTATGTATTTCTCTTGCTCTGAAAGATGATGAAGTTGGCAGTTTTGGGGATGCTGAAGAGCAGTTTCAGATGAGCTATGTGGTTCACAAAGATTAATCCACTCCTTTGGAAAATGTTCATCAGCCTGTAACGCTCTCTCAGTCTTAGAAGCCTGGTTTTAAATAATATAACAGATGGTTTGCTTGTAAAATCCTTGAAAGATAAATTCATTTGTTATCGTGGACTTTTCTGTTTTATTTCAACCATGACCCAAGACTATCAGAAGGCCTAGGGCAGGGGGAGGAAAGCGATAAAAGGAGCAACGGCAGCTACAGGGTATGAATCAAGATTTCAGCAAACTCTGGATTTGTCCACATTCCCTCATGCAGATGCCAGATACTGTACCTCCTGTGCCAACTTCCACTTCCGTGGAATCTCTTTCCAAACTTCCAGCGCTGCTCACAATGTTCATTAAATGAATGGCTGTCCAGGCAAAAGGCATTCGATACTTGCCTAATCTTTGGCAAAACTGTTCTGCCTGGAATTTCAGTTTTTCCAACTTTTCCTTATTCTGTGAAGAAAATATTCAATCCAAGAGATTAAAAGGAGAGGAACAGGAACAAAGGTTCACTTAGCAAAACCAGTAACAATGGTATCTTTTCTAACTTGCAATGATTTTGTGCTTCAACAGCACCTTCTAGAGGAGGAACACTAAGTGCTACACAAATGGACTTCTGCTTCACAAAACTACCATCAGGCCAATGGTACCTGACACAGGACAGCCTGATAGAGCAGCTGGCTTCATGCTCTTAAACCTCCCAAACAGCCTGTCAAATCCCAGTGAGCTCATCTGCCCACTGCCCTTTCAGGAAAAGCTGAATTTTACTGTATATAGTCTGAAACGGCCTTTCTTAATGTGATTTTATGCAGCAGGTGCTCAGATCATCTGGAGTTGCATGGGAAACTGAAAACATGCCTCAAGTGAGCAGTATCATACTGATTTTGTTGAGGAAAAAAAGGAATAAGATAGGACTTTTCCATAAGTCTGCATATTAAAGAGCAATTTTTTGCTTTAGAAAGGTTGTTACCTACAGGCCTTGAAGAAGTCCCCAGACAGGGGGCTGGCTAACAACAGAGAGCGCTCTGTTGTTCACATTGCTCTAACTCAGGACACGCTTATGCACCTTGCTGAGAAGGAGATCTTGAAAAATCACCTTTACACCTACATTCCCAGGCATCCTGCAAATCCAATTCCAAAATTTCACTTAGACATATGTCAACTTACTGATCACAGGAAATGTAGTTTTTCACTTTAGTTACCTATATACCTGAGGTGAAAAATACCTATTTTTCATATTATGCTGCAGTGATATAAAGACAGAGATAGATGAAAAACACGAACTTATTCAGCTAAAAATATATTAGAACTTTAGGAAGGCAAAACTTTGTTAGAGTTGGACTGAAACTAACAAATGACCATCCCAGCTCCTTTGAAAAAAACATAATGGAAAGCCTCTGATCACAAGAAGCGCTGGCATCTCTGTTTTGCCCTTCATCCAGTCCTCACTATTACCCTTTGATCTTCACTTGGCTCAACCCAATTGTACCAGAAATTAGGAACCATTTCTGAGACTCATAAGCACTGCTTCACATTCTATGTACCCAGGATTTCTCTTCCAAACTTGCTTGCACACTTTACAAACCAGAGCTGTAAAATAACATACTATGCTCAAATTAGAAATTTGTCCTTCTGACTGCCGATAAAATCAGAGTTGGCTATGCTATAACCACTGTTGTACTGGAGAAAACACTTCAGAAAAACAAATAGTAGCCTGTGGGTGAAAAGATCCAGGAAAGGCCATAGTCCAGGTGTCACTGAATTCCGCAGGTCCTACCACCATTCCTGTTTGCTCCTAAACCTACCAAACCTCCAATTCCCACCCAGACTCCAACACAGTACTGTGAGTAACCAGCTGCCAACTGCAGGGAATAAGATGGCATTCTTCCCTGCAGGGAGACCTCTGCTTTTAGTCCTGCAAGGAGACAGGCTGCATTTAAACATGTGAAGGAAAGACAAAGAATCAGGCAAACTGGGGCAGGTCCATGGCATCCACTGCACTTTAAAATGCCCAAGACTTTAATGCACAGGGAAATGCCCAAACTGTTGAAGGCAGGAATTAAGGGACGCTGTTAATGAGAAAAAAACAAACACTAAAATATAAAAATATAATATTCCCCTTACTATACGTAAAAAGGACAGCTTCATCCTGCTGTTGAGTGTGACCCTTCTTTACAATATTAGGAAAAAGGAAAATCAGCAGAAAATAGAAGAAAAAAAGAACCAGAAATGCACTGCAATTCAAAACCAGGCCTGATGGAGAATCTCCTGTTAATATATTTCATCCACTTTATAACCCTTCTAGAGGAAGGTAGATGTACTGTGATGGGGTTAAGCTGCAGATGCAATGGAAAAGTTGAAATTTTACTGCAAATTCACATCAAAGGCTGCCTTCACTTGACCCAGCTATAAGCACACAGCTGATCCTTTGGGACAGGGAATCACAGATGACTGAGCTTGATGGTAACCACACATCTCCCCTGTCAGCTACAAAAACTGATGACCTTTAACTACTCTACCCCAATAAGGCATCAAGATTCAGGGGTCTCTGACTTTTTTGGCCTTTAGAATTTGACTAGATTCTTAATTAAAAATGGATCATTTTAAGGACAGGAACAGTATCAATGGCTCTTCAGTCCTAGGTAAAAGAAAATAATGTACATTTAATTTGTTAATAACAAAATGCCTTAACGTGCTTGTAGCCAAATTTACCCAAAACATAAAAAAAAAAAATAAATCTTACCTTTGCTGCATCAGATTCTTTAAAAATCATATAAGGCTCTGCACACTCCCCAATATCACCCTGCTGTAATACTTTTTCCAGCTGAGAAGGGAATATGAACCATTGTAAGGACACGTATCCAGCAAGGCTTATTAAATTAAACACTAGGAAGCAAAAACATTCTTTCAAAAGAGTTAAAGCTCGATTGCCCTTTGTGAGTCAGGGAACAAGCACTGCACTCACGTTGTTAGAACCAGTAAATTCCCGGATCTCCAGCTATATCTAAATCACAAGTGTAAATACAGGTTCAAAGGGAACGTATACCACTTCACTTTGATCTGTTCTAGAGACACTTTCAGCTCATTTTTAAGGCCTTCAGACAGTTTACACCAACTGTCTTCAGCAGCATCATTTTCAGAATTCTGTTCTTATTTCTGTTTGCCACATTAAGGACCTATTGCAGCAGCACAAAAAGGTGATTTGGATATGCTTGCCTAAAACAAGTGCTATTTTAAATCAGTGTGTTTTCAAATCAAATAATCAAATAATTAAAGTAATTTAGCTAAAAAGTATATGTTTGCCTCTGAAGTGTCTGAGTAACACAAAACTGCTTAAGACAAAACTGCTTAACACCCAGTTTCTGATAGAAATATCTTCCCTATCACATGCATGAAGACTGTTTCTTTCAGAAGCATCCTGGCCCTCCCTCCCACGTCTGCTACTCCGCACATGCTGTTATTAGATTAGAATATATTTAAACTTCTCCCATAATGTGCCATTCATACTTGTCAATTAGTGGAACTCCGCAAGGCTACCACAATATAAAGAACAAAACTACCTTCCAGCAAATCTTGCACTCCCTGGTGACTTTAAGATAGCAATACCAGCTTCCTGAAAAGCGGTTTCCCAGTGAATAGACCCAAGTGAAAATGTACCCGATAAGGCATGCTATGCATCCATCTTATTTATCTCTTACTATATCCTTTTCATCATCAAATCAAAAAAATCACCTAAACCAGCTCCTCTAGGATCACTGGTTTTCTCAGCACTAACGTCCAGTCACAAGCTCTTTCGGACAGATCCCCATCTCATAAATATGGGGTTCTCTCTCCCCCATATCTTGTACAAATCAAAAGACTGATTATGTGTGCATAGGCAGAACATGATTTTTAGAAGGAATTCAGAAAATCATACTGAAAATTGGAGATCAGAATATGCTCCAACACTACTGATAGCCTTATTCTCACCGGGGACTGTTTCTGTTTTGTCATGCCACAAAGCCTGAATTCATTTTCAAAAGCTTATTGCTCATGTAAGAATTGGTTCGTGAAGAACTTGCACACACCTCAGACAACAGGGTTCTCAAAGCACAGCACTCAGCTAGCAGGCAATGTAACCACTGCCTGTGAACTGCAAGCGTGTATTGAACTCCTCTTTTTACAACAGGATAATTTTTATGCAGAGACCAGCCAAAAAAACGGACTCAAAAGCCAATCTGAACTAGTAAGACTTGTGCATTCACTGAATCAAATGAAAGAAGAGAAAATAATTTTTATCTTTGTATACTTTACTCCAGGAGTGACCAATGTGGCATTTTATTTCAGTTATGGATCTCACTCTCTTAGCAATTTCAGTTCTTAAAGACATTTGAAAATTTGGCTTAACAGCATATATCACTTTTGAAATGAGATCCAGATCAATATATATTTTTAAATCACTCACTCATCAATCATCTTAGGGAGTCAGCACATTGTTTCACATGAAAACCAAGGTCATGCCCCAGAAAGCTGCTCTGTATCAAGCAAACCTTTGTGCTCTTTTCAGTTTTTCGATAATACAACAATGCATATCTTTACTGAACTGTTTCTGTTACAAAGGAACTTAACATCCTAAGTGAGAATATCTGAAATGAAACAGAATACTGTGGTGCCTGTGTTTACACTTTTGAGAATTGAATTCTATTCTCTAAATGCAAATAAGAAGACAACTAGTCAGCCAGACGCATTTATATTTTATTTTAAATAGAAAACAAGAGACAATAATAATTTAATTTTCTCTGACACTTCTTACCTTTATTACCAGAAAGACATCTTGGGAAGGGTAAGTGATAGAAAAGATGGCAGATCTGGCCAGCGTGGATATAGCAGCAGGGGGGACATGTGGCCGAAGCATTCCCTTCATTTGTTCAGAGTTTAAATCAAAGTAGAAATTTTCCGAAATCTAGGGGAGAAGTCAGGTAGCCTCAAACATTAGTTATACCTTTAATTTTTGGTAAACTCTTCATAAACACAACAGAGAATTTCAAAACACAAATAAAAAACTACCAGAAGTGCCTTCTTTCAAACCATGTATAAAAAGAAAAGGAGAAAGGGAAAAAAAAAAACAAAAATCTTTCATTAAGAAATCAAGGCAGGACAGTGGGAAAGGAGAAGGGAAATTGAGCAAACAATACACACTACATATAAAATTTCCTCTGGCTCCTGTAAGGTAGTTCCATCACAGGAGTCAGAATTACAATTGTTATCTGAATTGAAAATATCAAAGTATCAAAATAAAAAATTATCTTTAAGATCATCTATAGAAAAAGAAAAAAACACACATCTTGAAAGACAAGACAGTGAGCTTTCTATGCTGAAACACCAAATCCTTGACTGTATGAAGGCTTCAAGGCCAAAATGAATGTGAGCTGGTTATCAACACCAGAGGTCACTAAAGAACTTACTACGTTAGAGGAAAAAAAAAAAAAAAAAAGGAGTAATGAGATGATAAAATTGGCTTATGAAATGTGATTTAAATATTAAACAAAGTTCACATAATATTCCACATACTCTCATCTACATAACTTAAAACTCAATGCATTAAATTCAAGTCTTTAAGAGATAAATGTCAAAATGCATATTTTTAACATTTTTCTCTCTACTACTGCTAATATCTTGAATTAGGAAAACTAAGAGACTCTTCAAATATTAAATACCCAACATAAATAGAGGAATAAATGTACTCTGCATTTCCTACAAGTTAGTCCTTGAAAAGACTCCTCAGTTTTGTTTTGATTTTAGCATGTATGACTTTCTTCTGCATTATTAAAATGCTACTTGGACACATACCATGCTGAATCACGAAAAAGAGATTAAGAAAGTCATAAAAACTTAATCTAAATAAAAGGTTTCAGTTACTTAAGTTCTCTCTGGGGAAGAGACTTTTGAAAGCCAAGATTGGACAGTATATATATTCTGATTTCAGGCACTCACATATTAGATAATATTTTTAGAAAAGTGGTTATACTTCAACTGTTTTACTAAGCAGAATAAGAACACACAAGATGGTTCACAAAATGCCTTCATCATTCTTCCAATCACTAGTATGTCACCGTCTTCATAAAGGTTTGTTTCCAGCATTAATTTCTCCTCTTTTTTTTTGAGTACAGGTTTGCAATGCTTCGGTGGAAATGTCATCACTCAAGTAATTAAAAACCTACCTTTTTCTTTTCTTTAACATCATACAAAGCCAAACTTGCAAAAATGGGCTCAATTTCTATTTCAAATCTTGAAAGAAAGAAACACATAGAATCAGTTGACCTGCATTTTGTAAGAGACAATAACCTACCCCCCCCTCTCCAAATCCTTCCTGTGTAAGGCGAGGGCTGACCACTGTGATGTCAAGATGCCAGGAACTGATGAGCCAACCCAAGGGCTTGCTCCTGCTGAAAAGGGAGCTCTCCCTCCCCAGTTTTCCCCCCACTCCTCTCCTGCTTCCTCTG
Organism: Tyto alba; assembly: GCF_018691265.1. NCBI lineage: Eukaryota > Metazoa > Chordata > Aves > Strigiformes > Tytonidae > Tyto > Tyto alba. Next base: position 32,671,086 of record NW_024881272.1, read on the forward strand.
CATTGCCTCTGCTCCCTTCCACCAGGACACATACTGGTGCTCCCTGGACCTTCTAAAAGCCATTTCAACGCGCTGACCCAACAGAAAGGTTGGGATTAGGGTCACAGGACATAAAATACACTTCTACAAACGCTTTTATCTTCTTCAAGTGTCATTTGAAAGCTAAGCGAAGCAACCTAATAGCTTCCTTAAAGGGAGAGGAATTATTAATTGGGATAGCTGGACCACTTAGCTCCTCTGATTACCCTGAGAATCTGTCCTATATGTGCTGATTTACTCTGCTGACCTGGTGATATGGTTAAATGGCCAACCACTCCTCTCAGCGTTACTGCCCAGAAAGCTGCTTCCTGTGGAGAGTCAGGGACAGCTATTCCGGCATTTTTCAACATTTCACTTTTGTCAGAAACTGCCAGTATCTCAAAGACTCTCTCAAAAAGGTGTCACTTTTTCAGAATAACTGTTATCAAGTACTCACGCTAACTGAAACACTTCCAATGAAAACACTAACCTGCCAAATAGAGCTAAAGTCGTCGATAGCTCACCTGGGAAGTTAAGAAAGGAAAAAAACATTCAAAACTTGTCCCTACGCCACAGTAAGCAGGGACTGAAACACCATTCTCGTGTCTGCACAGCCTCTCTGTGCAAACTAACGCCCAATCTGTGGTGGGATCTCCCAGAACCTAGTCCTCACACAGAGCTCGCAGCTTTCCAAGCCTGGAACTATTTCAGCTAGCGAGAACAACAACAGACTGCACCACCACACAGGTATTTTCTTTAATTTTGCAACAAAGGTGAGATCAACCTTAAGATGACCCTGCTTAGGTGATCTTAGCACTATGGCAACCCTTCTGTTTTACCCACACCTCTCCTTGGACTGAAAAACTCCCTGTGAAAGAGACTTTGTACTTCTTTTACAGTCACTAAGATGGCACAATCTTGGATGCTAGCTATTATAACTGTAAGTGCAGTTTCAGAGATTAGTGTGGTACACAAACAAGCACATACTTGAGCAGATTTGCTATAAATTTACAGTCAGAAAGAGATGCTCAAATAGCAGAAATCATTAATATCCAGCATTTAAGTTATTTATGCTAAAGACACCACCCTTTGGAGAGGAAGCTCCACTGCTACTGCATATTATGTTGTTCCAGTTCATAAAAGGCTGCAAAATCAGTTCATCTCTATGGCTATATTAGGTCCTGGAGTACTCTACAAGCAGGAGATATGTCCCACACATATATCTCAGTTATGAGCTGCAAGGTAGTCTAACTGGAGCTCTCTAATAAGAAGGGTTGACCTAACTGAGGACACAGAAGATGAATACAGCAGTGTGGAAAATCAGTTTTGTACTTTATTTCTCCAAGGGAATAACAGTAAAATTTTACCTTGTGTTATTAGAGAAGAGTTATAGGCAATGAACCAGCTGCAGGTAACCCTATATTCAGGAGCTCCACTTCATTAAACTTGTTTAACAGGTTTCTATTCCTCCAGTTAATGCTTGCTAAGTATATAAAGTCTTCACTCTTAAAGGGACACAGTCAAGGTTGTTGAGCCTAAACTTCAGCAAATCTTTGGTTGTCTTATGCTTTAAGGCTTAAGCATTTCTAAGTTTTCTTTTTTTTTTTTTTTTTTGTCCCTCTTAAACTTCCTTATTACAGAACCAAACATCAATGACTGGCCAACTTCAGAGCCCCAGATGAGTGCAGTGAAGCTTCTGCGCTAGTACCATGGAAGAGGTATAGCTACAGCCTGGCTGGAAAGCAACACAGAGAAAAGCCGAGGTGGATGTTATCTGTGTCATGCCAATATGAAGAAACTCTTGAAAATAAAACTGTCTGATGCACGGTACTGTGTAACTTATCCTTTACAGAACTAATCTTTAAGCCTACGACCAAACCAAACAGTGTTACTTCAAGGGTAATAAACAGAAGTACATGGATACAAGATATATCCAGATGTACATATACAAGAGCGGATTTAAATTATCAATTTTGGCAATGCAGCTGCCCGTTGGAGTGATACTTACTTAAGGGACAAACACTTCACCAGGAGTCTTTGGCCAAAGTGTTCTTTGGGTACTTCAGGGACACTAAGTCGTTCTATAGGCTCCTCCTGAAATTAGAGACATGGCACTTGTAAAAACCACTAACAGCATTATGAAGCAAACATATGTATCACTTTTTTCTTCTAAGACACTAGAACTGATTTAATCCAAGGTTTACCAACATGTTACGTTCATCAGCAGCTACAAATATGCTAAATTAAATCGTTTTAATGATTCTACATTATAGGGCATTGCATAACCATAAAGGAAACCAATTTTCAGAAAGTAAAATCTATGGCAAGACAATATGCTAAAGAACATGTGACCCACAAAATAGCTAAGGTTCTCATGTACATTAAACATAGGTGATCTTAACTCCTTTAAATCCGTGGCAGACTGACAATTTTCACATTCCCCGCATCCTTCACTTTTTCAGTCTCACCCACATGTGTATGAAAATACCTCATCTGGTGCTGGATGTAGTGCAAAAAGCTCCTTATGCCTACTGGACTTCCTCTGATCTTCATTGTGGTGGTCAATCTCTTCATTTGGGGTTCGGTCCAGTAGGTTTGGGAGAAGGGCATCTGGAAGGGAGTTCTTCAGATCAAAAATACTGCATGCCCAGCTGCCCCGGGGAGTATCATCAATTGACATTGAACGTCGTTTAAGGTCATCCTGAGATTCAACAAATGAAAAGCAACTTATAATGGGAAAGGGACTGCACTTTTAAAATGCGACTATAAATTAGGTTTTATGTAGCAAGGTTTTACAGGTACATTACTTGTTCATCCTGGTAACTGTTGCCATCTGGAGCTTCATCAGATTCAAAGATCTGTTTGGGGAGCCCCTTTTGCCTCTCCTTCTGTTTGTCCAAGGTGTTGGGATTAAATCCAGTTCCTAGCTTGTGATATCTGAAAACAAAGTATTTCAAATGCATTCTTAGCATCCCTTTAGACCCCAAACCCAGAAGCAGAATTACAGAACAAACCCAGTATTAACAGTGTGGGTCCTCTCAAAGCATAAGCTGCTTTCTGCAAGCAGTATTTCCAGTCACCCTCCACTGTAGCTGGGTAATAATCCAACAACCAGTATTCCAGTACTACAGTGTCACTCTGTTCAACTATAAAACCTGGGTGATGTCAAAAGAAGTACTATCAACGGTCAGTTAATAAGGTCACACATCATAAAATGTGTGACTGGAATGCCAAGCTTCAGATAGGCCAAGAACATGAGAATTAAAGGCCAGTGGCTCTGGTGGAGCAAGAACTGACTTGGAGCAGACAATATTAGTAACTTGAAAACCAAAACACCAACTTCAGGTAGGACTGCATGAAGCGCATGAGTCCTAAGCACCTCTGGAAAACATTCAACTTTCCAACCCCAACTAAAATGAGCATCTTCCCATAGCATCTTTATAAGCAGAATCAGGTCCTTCAGAGCTTTCCAGGGTGTAAGAGCGCTTGCTAGTAAACAGTCTGTCTACTGTTGCTGACAAGATCAGATCTCTTTGACTAGCAAATTTTCGGGTACCAAATGGCACTGTGTCTATATTTGCACACACATATGGCCAGAGCCACGGTCTCCTTACAGTACGCACTCTAAGTCAGTTCCCAAAGCAGTGTTGGGGTCACATCTAGAATTAATTGTTCTTATCCCGCTCGGTTACCGAAGTTAACACAGAAGGATGCACAGACATGTGAAAACCATGGGCATGCTAGCAGTGAATAACGAAAGGGAGGAGAAAAAGGAGAAAAGCATTTTCCTCGCTAGGTTATAATTCCTGAGAACTGAACAATATGATCTGTATAATCCTCACCTGGGGTGTCTGCATTTCATCACAGCTCCACAAACAAGTGTAAATTCATTCTAAATCAGACCTGACTTCATAGGTGCTTCTGAACATTGCTGCCATTAGTCTAACACACAGAAATTATGCCATAAAGTTGAAATAAGAATATGCTATTGGGTTTTTTTAGGCCAGTGAATAAAACTTATTTACCTTTTCCAATACCATTAAAGTAATCACTGAAAGGATGGATTTGCCTGCCCCCCAAAACATTTTGGTTGCAAAGCACTGTAGTCAGAGATTGACATAAATATTATTTCCCCTGGGGTAGGGGAGAGGAGGATGGCACATCAGAAGTCATGATCTTCTAAAGCTAGAAGAGCTGGATTTTTTGTCCCCCAAGCTATCCAGAGCACTTGTAAACATCCAACAGGATGGATTAAGAAATAGCTGTTGGCATCCTTACTTGAAAAAAAAATTCAAGCCTTCCCAGCCAAACTCTTGGGTTCTTCCCCTGCTCCAGCAGTAACCCTTCTGTTTCTACCCAGTCCACTGCCATGATTTTATCCAGGTAAAAACTCCTATGGATGTTAATGGAAGTGCCTCTCCTCCCCCAAAGGGGCAAGACAACCTTTGACTGTAGTTCAACAATCACTCATCACACCTTCAACCCACTCAGGCAACTGTGATGTCTTCGTGCCTACCCTGACAGAGAATGCAACCTGCAGCTGATCTGCACAGGACAGAAAGCTCTGCTGCCAACCAAACCTCCTCAGCACAGGAATCGCAGACAGGTATTCCAGGTACCAGTGAAAGTCACTGGGAAACCAAGAGGTGTGCTGGCTGGGCAGGTCACATTGTCCAAGTCTACTGTGCATTCCAGACTCTGCCCACAAAGGCTGGGAGTTAATAAAGCAGCTCTCGGGTTTCTTTCTGGATGGGTTTTTTTTTTTTTTTGGTGTGAGATTACAAAACACATTTTTATTAGGTCATCTTAGCACTGCAGAGCATACCTTCGGCATCCCCTGAAGTGGTTCTCAGGACAACATTAAACCAGTGAATTGTAGCAACTGCCACAAGGGCAGAGCTGTAGTCAAGTCATTTGTAGGTGATGCGCATCACATGGATCACTTACTCCTTTGACAGTAGCTCTTGAAGTCATCAGACTTTCAATCATCTGAGGGAGTGTATGTTCCAAGTAGAGCTACTCGGAAACCTTTCTGCTAATTTGCATAAACTAATCAATGCATGCACATTCTCTAAACTGTTAACTCATTACATAAATGTTGTGATAGTTCAAAATATTAACAATTATTTGTTTAAATTACACACTTTCTCAAAGTCTGTCTGCGAACAAATGAATGCTGCCGAGGACACCTTATCTATTAGATGGATGTGCCTGCATATAAATCGTACATCGTTACAAAATTAATGCAACTTCTCTCTAAAAAGGGCTAAAAACATGTGGAACAAAGAAAGAAACAAATGTGGAAAGTCATTTTACTTGTTCACATTCCCTAATTTCTCTACCATTCTAAAAAAGCAACTGTTGACTAAAATGGTCTAGATTTTCAAAAATGCCCCAAGGGGTTTTGATGTCTGAGATCTAATTTTCAAAACACAAAGCATCATTTCAGCTAAATACAAAGCATCAGTTGAGCTGAGCTGGGCAACTAAAAGCCAGGGCACATAGAATCAGCAGCCAGGACAATAATTTTTGAGCCTCCTCATACCAGCTAGCCATCCTGCAAAAATTTAAATATGAAATCAAGCTGACAAATACCACAGGGAACTCACTTTCTGTTCACAATCGCCCAGTCTTCCGTGTAACTTCTTACACAGTCCCTCACGTGAGGGTCCATCTCACTGTTAAAAGAATAAAAACAAACACCTTCACAATCACAGACACGATAATGACTTCTTAAACACACATACTTCACTTAGGTTTGTATTTGCTCTTTCAGGCATCTACAGACAAACACTTCAGGCTTCAGCCTTGCAGATACTCAAATTCCTTGAGCGAGGTGTCCCCCTGTCACGTCCTACCTCTCCTCAGGCACAGCCGACACGAGCGTTCGACATTCTCGGGGGGTGTACACAACCTCGATGTCATCGGGAGGGAACTCAAGCAAGTCTCTCAGGGGCCCGGACTCCACTGCGATCGGGTGTGTAATAAGGTAGTCCTCCAACTCAACTGGGTCCACTGCTTCTGTAAGTGGTACCTGGGGAAAAAAAAAAAAAAAAACAAAACAAAAAAAACAAAAAAAAACAAGCAATGGAAGGGTCTTGAAACAGAGAGAAAGGGAAAAATAAAGAAAAAAATCACATGCACATATTCTACTTTGTTTTTTAAACAAGCTCTTCTGCCTTGTTGAGGAAACTGGATCTAACATCAGACGATAATCAACCCTAGTGGTGCTAATCTTAGGTAATACACATCACAAAGCTATTTTTCATGTCTTATCTTTCATCTGGTATTTCTGTGAATATTTCTAGGGTGCATTTCATCATTATCTAAAATAAGTACAAATAAAAAAATGGATTTTCATCCGTTTTCAAGAAATTCATCAGTTTGCAGCAAAAAAACATTTTGCACTTTAGTTCCCATGTGTATGTCTTCGGATTTGTTTTTACCGTGTTGTGATCACAAAGGGGACCTTCCCCCTGATGCAAGATGCAAGAACCCTTTCACCCTCAGGCACGCCCCCAGACAGGAATCCAGGGCAGGGGCTGTATTTACCAGGAGGTCAGAAAGCCACAGATTTCTAAAGACTAACATCATTTTGAATTAAACCACTTCTCTGGGGAACACAAAAGGCTACCACAGGTTCAAGTTTAACCACATCTTCTCCCTGATATTAGAACCTTTAGTGCCATGATGACTCTGCCCATACCAGGAAGGGACACTACTCTAAATAAAATGGGAGACTTAAAAAGCATCTTTACTGGGCACAAAGGCTGCACCCAAAGCACAAGGAATGACTGAACAAACACACATGCAGGAAAACAGTAGATTTCATTGGCAATACTGCTCTCACCATACTGAAAAAAGTGAGCTTTTTTTAAGATACATGAAAAAAAAATGCATAAACTAGATACATACTCACATTGCATAACTGTGTATTTTTACATATGTATACTATATAAATACACATATATAATCTGATATGAGATCATTATGCTATGAGGCTGTACATAAACATAGACATTAAGAAAATTAAATGCTAAAAACAAGTTTTGAGGAACCTGTCTCTACAGCAACTGACAGATTTCCTAGAATTCCCTGGCACATCCCCATGAAGCTGAGTGGTTTAATACAAGTCTCAAAAACACATCAAAATTCAGCATTTTTTCTCTACTACTTCCTCTTTCCTGTCATCGAGACAACCTCTGTGGGACAGGGAACTATCCTATAGTTAGCCTTCTGTTGGAGATGTCTTTACAAAGAACATTTAGTACTTAAGTTTTAAATGTGCTTCTCAAAAAAAATGCTATACCAATCTCAAATTCCAGTTTTTAAACTTCTATTGCCAAAATGTTCTGAAACAAATGAACTTTTTATTCAAGCAAAAAGACTTGGCTAACACAGAGGGTATTGAAATAATCTCTCCTACCACAGTCAGCTTCAATGAATACTGCAATTTTCTTAAAATACAGAAAGCAAATCCTTCAGCAGAAAAATGGTGTGACTCCAGTGAAGTCAGATGGGTTGGACCAGATGACTTTATGCCAGATAAGAATCTGGTCCACCAAAAAAATATGTTGTCAATAAATTCAGTATTCCATTCTGCAATTTCGGTAAAAGATAAAAATTAATTTCTGTGTAAAGAAATGTACCATCGTCATCTATTTAACTCTGACCCCATAATCTTCTCTTCCTCCTTCTAATCCTGAACTCATGAAATGAACGTAAAGTATGTGCTTTGGAGAACTCCTGAAAATACAAACCAGATACTTTTAACTGTTTTCAGCACTGCAAAACTCGCAACGAGCAGAACTTGTCATTGCTCTTTCCCACATTACAGTTAACATGTCATCACCTCACACTATCTGCTGCTTATATACAGATAGACCAGCTCCATTTGGCACTAGATAACTGACAAAACATACAGCAGTGAAGTGTGACAGTTTATTATTGAGGAATTGCTAAAAGTGCATGGTTTTTTTTTTTCAGAAGAACTGTTGCATAATACTACTGCTACTCTGCATGCATATAAGCCTTTCCACCAACAAACCTCAAACCCAAAGAAGAATAAGAACCCAGAAATGGAGACTCCTTGCAAATGAAGATAAAAATAACAAAATTGCTGGGCAAAAGCCACGGAGGCATTGGGTAGCAGAGGCGCTCTCGCTGCCAGTCCACAGCCCCATCCACGCAGCAGTGCAGCTCTGTGCTGGACACTGAAAGCACCCTCACTGGAAGACGGCCAGAAGGTTGAGGTAGCCCCTGAGGGTGACTTAAAGCTGCTTAGCTGACCTTATTTTTAAGCCCTAACCTTTTAAGACTTACTTTTACTTCTGCTGCTGACCTCCCTTCCACAACGGCAGCTTCAAAGCTGAGGCACCTTCCAGTGCGCTTGCTCGGCAAAACTGAGCTGACCATGCAAGTGCCGTGTTTCAATCTGCACAAACTCATCTACCTGTGCATCTCCCCAGATGAGGGGAAAGAGGAGAAAGAGGAACCTTCTCCTCATTCCCTCCCATCTTTCTAATCCACTCCTCCTGATAAACGGGAGAAAATTACAAATGGACAAGGAAAAAGCCCTGTATTAATGCAGAGTTGATGGGGACGTGCAGGACTGAGCAGACACAGAGCAGGGACTGCCCACAGGGCAGGGGCTGCCACTGCTCCAAACACACACGTCTCCCCATTCCCTGAATTTTACATCTCAAATTTCACTTGTCCAACAAGAGCATTGCAATATATTGGACAAAAGATGAATCAACTCGCTACACCAGTTAAATAAAAAACACCTAATCTGGAAAGGCGGGCAGTGCTTAGGAGGCTACCAACCACCAGGTCCCGGGTCGGTGCTCTGGGGGTTTCCAAGCCCTTCGTACATCTCAGGATTAGGCCCAAGGTTGCATTTCACAATTTTCCAGTTTGTCTCTTCGGATAACTATTGTACCATGAAGATGTAAACAAACATAAAAGTCAAACCCAGAAGCCTGTATTAGACTCACCATCTGTGCAGCCAGAAATACTGTCTACCACCTGAGTAAACAGGCCAAACATAAATTCATGGTTATGAAGAGGAACTACTTTGTGTCAGACTATTGGCAGATAAAAGGCAAGCACATTATTTTAAGCTTTAGATATTTGTGGGGGAAGAAGTGATGAGAGAGGAGGAGGAAATAAGGACCAACAAATGCACCAAAAGGAATATGAACCCAAATGGTGTCCCAGTGTCTGAACTAAACCACGACAGCTCCTCTCATGGCTCTCGCTGCTGTTGCCTTAACCTCTCCTCTGTCCTGCATCCCTCTGAAGCTGTGGATGAGACCAAGAACAGACACAGCATACAAGGGGCTATTCCCAAGTTATTTGTAACCTGGCCAACGTCACCTGAAATCATCATACCCGTAAGATCGAACAGGTACACTGAAAGAGTCGGACGAGTTCAGATAAAGATCAGGTTATCCAACCTCATCGTCCCAGCCTCACCACTGACTGAGGAACAGAACCCGCTCTATCATCTCACCTCCCGGTCTCCAGGCCCAGTTTACCTCCTCGTGGCACCAGGGAAAATAACGAGGCACCCAACAGCCAACTCCCCTGGCCTATTAGGATTGTGATACTTTCTTAGTTTACAAGTTTCGCCCTTATCCTTGTGCACCACTCTGATGTACAGCTGATCTCCAGATTACCACAAGAATAGCAAGTCCCGCTTTCAGCTGCATATTAAAAGGTTTTGAAATCTGCTGCAGCAGAGATGGAGGAACAGCTGAGGAGCTATAAAGCTGTCCTCTCCCACAGCCCTGCTTGCTGTCAGGCTACAGACAGCAATCTTCAATGCAGTCTTCATCCCGCTCCAGGAAAGGTCTTTTTGATTCCTCCCGACAGCTCCTAAAATGCAACAGTAAGCGCCTCTTCCACAAAATGCAGCCAGTGTTTCTTTATCAGACTTTCAAAGGCACAGGGACAATTTCAGTCGAGTATTTGCAAATGTGCAGTCAACCTACCAACTGGCTAATAAACCTAATGGGGGAATACTGGAGCATCACTGTAAGAAATCATTGAAAAGGTATCTGTTTCTTCCAATAAGAGTTTATTAAGGCCCTCTGGAAACACCTGCACAGGAGCTCTGACCATCTTCCCAGTCAGGACCACGGCATAGTCTGAATTGATGGCAAATACACACTAAAAAGATCAAAGTAAAACCTGCTCCCAGATTCACAATTACTGCTCCTTTAAAACACTCTCCTTGGCTTTGTACAGACTGTAATTACAGATCAAATTCTGGACAACCTTTCAGACAATTCCTTGACACAGTTTTCACTCAGCATTTATCCCTGGATCAGACACTGCCACCTCACTCAGGGCAAGCACAATTCTGGTGCTACTAAAATGAATCAGACTACACAGGGAGAAAGGAGCCACTGGATATGAGTAAGAGGGGCATAACCTGCTCCCTGACAACACAAACACCAAACACAACACCCTGATAAACTGAAAGTACAGAAGAAATCAAACAGGACTCTTTTTCAGAGTTACTCAGCCCAATTACCCCAAATCAAACACACCGCTTGCAAATAACAATTCTGCGTATGCATGTCCCTAACCTGAGCATAGACACACACTCTGCCAACTTAACTAAGAAACCAGCCTGATTGATTTGGCTTATATAAACTAACACACACATTCCATAGGTGCATCTGTGTTGCTGCAGTTATGGTTCTCAGCAGTTGCATTACAAAACCCTATTTCAAAGGTTTACAACTCTCCAGCAACAGGGACAGTCAAGCTTTCTTCTTTAAGGCTGTGTTATTCTTCACTGTTATATCCCCTTAAAAGCTTGAAAATAAAATTTCGTTTCCTATCGACTTTGTCCTTCTCTAGACAGCAAACATTGTATTTTGCTGTAGTTTTAGTGCACTGCTAGCCAAAACATGTCTCTGTCCTATTTATGTCCTTCTTTTGAGCACCTACCTGTATCATCATCATCAGTTACAGAAGAAGCATCTGCACAAATCTGGAGACAGGGGCAGGAGCCTCTGCTAGGGGACATGGCATAACTCCATGGAGGGTAGCAGACCCCCATTTACTTCAGCTGAGCATCTCACCCAAGGACCACAGGAGCAAAGGGCTAACATGGAGGGAAAGCTACAGCCAGGGCACCACGCTGCAAATCTCATGGTTTATTCCACCCCACCCAGGAAATAAAAAAAAAAAAAAAAATAAAATTCAAAGGGCGGATTTGCATTAGACACGCTGTGTTGGGGTGCTCCTGAGAACAGAGAACTGCCCCCAGCTCCCCCGTGCGCAGAGCAGAGCCCTCTGGCAGGCAGGGCTCTCCCAGTGAGCGGGGCTCTGCCCAGCAGCGGTGCTGGCCCTGTACGACGGGCAGGGACGGGCGGCAGCGGCGGCCGTGCTGGCAGGGAGCTCGGCAAGCTGAGGTGTGCAGGGCGAGGTGACTCAGAAGGCACCAGGGACAACTCACTAACGAAGGCAGTGGGGATACTTGATACAGACGCGCTTTTCCATCACGCTCGAGAAATGACCAAAGGATAAGTATTTAAGGAGCATGCCGTTTAATTAGCCATCATTACATGCCCTTGCCTGAACAGCCTCCCCCTCCGGTTTGCTGCCTTACTGAACCTACACCTATGCTAGTACCTAAAGATTAAAGGTCTGCTCTCCTCAGCACTGTACAGAAGCTCAGTAAGGGATCACAGTAGCAACTAGAGCAGAAAAAGGGACAATTATCACCTCCGTCTCACAGATACTGACTGAAGCACAGCAGTCCTGTGTAGGTCATTGCTGTGTGTCCTCAAGTCCACAGGCATTCAGATTTTTGCCTGAAGGACTTTAACCCATCCTTTCCCTGCACAAACAGCTGGGCTGAGGGGATATTTCTAGATCACATTCCAGAAGTTTGTTGCCTAACCGACACGTGTTGCACTGAGCATCACAAGCTGTTTTGTGGGACATGCATGAAGCAACACACTGATTCCAGCTATGTTTCTGCAGACTCTTCCAGGTAGTGTAGGTCAGCACAGCCATGAAAAGCACTATGCCCCTCGCGTTTCCTTCTCCCTCCCGAGATGTTTATTCTCACAGGGAGCCACAACGACAACATTTTAAATGGTTTCGCAGGATGCATCAGGCAGAACAAGGATTTGAACCCAAGTTGCTTGTGGCCCAATCCAAGACAATTTTCCTTTTATCTAAAATGAGATGCATAATTCCCAAGGGCAGAGACCCAGTTTCTGTGAAGATCATAGTACAATTTGGGGCCCTGTAAAAATGACAATGGCGAAGACTGGAAGGTTATACCTCCTACCTCCTGTGTGGGAGTAAAATTCCCGGCAGGGATATGGTAAGGGACCTTGAAAAATTAACCTTGCAGAGCTCCTCATCACAGGGAGGATCCTGACTACTATTTTTGCTTGGCGGCTAGGCACTTCTTCATAATCAGGGTGATATTACTTGCCAATTTTGAAAGTGGGACAAAGTTCCACCTTAACTTCAATACCTCCTTAAATATTAAACAATTTCTAATGTGCTAAAACTGTAACAGATTTCGCCAAAGCTTCAAATTCTAAATTAATACCAACTTCCCACCCACTGCCTCCCTGGGCAAAATCTTGGAAGGCCAGAAGAAGCAGATTAACATTTCAAAGCTGAGCCCCAGCCCTCTCTTAGCTATCACTAGGTCTCCAGGGCAAACAGTCACTTCCCTTGCTGAGCATTCAGGAATGCAGATGGCCTGTTCGTGCTGTGGCAAAATCCCGTCACCCTTAAAGGGATACTGGTACCTCAGGGAAATGCAACAGGAGTCAAATCTGATGTACTGGTAGAAAGGACGCAGTGTAACTCTGAAAATATAGGAAATGTAACACACTAGGAAAAAAAAAAATGCAAGCAAGTTAAAGCAGCTAACAGTTTAAAGAAATACATTCGCTAAACAGAGGCATCAGATACATTTTTAAGTGTGAACTACAGGTCACAGTCACTCTGAGACGTTTTGAAACATGAGCAGTGCAATATTAACCACTGACAATGCTCAAGTGATTAAAAAACGTGTTTTACTTGCCTAAATTACATTTTATTTCACCTAACACTTACTCCAAAAACGGTCATCATTGGATCCAAATTCTAACAATCATATATTTGTCTACAGTCATTACTGCATTTCAGAAAACCCATACCCCTAATTTCCTAAGCCTGATGGCTGGTGAGCACAGAGGACTCCCGCATTTAAATTTCTGGCTGCATTTATAATACATGGAAATATTCAAATGAATCAGGGAGATTCCTAGGCAATCTCTGCTTTTCATCAACCACAGACAGCTACCAGCCCTCAACAAGGATGACACCTCCCCAGCCATAAAGTGCAGTCATTACCTCCACATACATATGTACTGCCTCTGGAATGCAGTTCTGTATCTCCTGCTTTGCTCCAGCTCTTATTACTTTTTTTGCATGGTGTTTTGAAAGATGTAATTACTATAGAAAATAGCTGATAAAAGGCCTTCATTTCAAACTGTAAAAGTGCCTCAAAAATTTCTGTAAGCATTCTCTGTTGAGAAAAACATTGGTTTAGAAATAGTCTGAAGCCTCCATTTTTAAGATCTGAGAATATTTAGTATTGAGTTCTGGATTCTTTTTACAGACAAACCCAATGATCTGTAATGTGTGCCAAATTCATGTAATATCACAATGCCTGAAATGGAAAAGGTCTCTAATGAAAAGAAATATTTGTAAAAATACCTACATAAAGAGGGATCCGATATATAACAGCCAGCCACAAAACCAGTGAGATGTTTTATGTACAAATATTGCTAGGTTATTTGCTATTATAACTGGTTGGTAATGTAAGAGGACATTTGGGTATAGAAATATTAATATTAATCAGAGATTAATTAGTTATCTGGGAATACTAACACAGTTTTTTACCAAACTCAGAAAAACACAAGTTATGCCTCCAAGGATGGGTAAGAAGAAAGACAGTATCTTCTTTGATGACTAAGAATCGTATAACTTCACCAAGAGAGTATTTCAAGAACACAAAGACTTTGATATAGAAAACTTAAGTGCTGAGACTGATCTGAAAGAGCCACCCTCTGATAAACTGCACCAAAACTGAGCGTGCAAAGACCGAGATGAAGAAAACATCAAAGCTCCATTAGTAAAGAAATAAAAAAGCCCAACAGTTTGACCAGTGACCGCAGAAAAATCACAGACTTCCCACTTTTGGCAGAAACACTACATCAGATCAGCGGAGATGGATCCCTCCAGACCCAGGGGGTTCACGCAGGCAAACCATGGTGTCTGTACTGTGCAAGCTGAACTGTGGTAACCACAAATGTGCACGCTCCTCTGAGTGGAAAATACTTGGCACAGCCACGTCTCAATTATCAGTGGACAATCTATCCAGGGTATGGATTAACCACCAGACACACGAAGATGCCGGCGCTGGCGTCGCATGGGGCTGCCTCTGCTATTAGCTCAGGAGCAGCACTAGAGGACAGCTGAAATGGTTTATGTACGTGCCCAGGTGAAGGAATTCCATGCAGATGCGAGCCAGCTTCGGGCACAGACAGCCCCAATGTCTCCGCTCTGTGCGCCCGAGCAGCCCTGCCTGGAGCCCCCAGCAACGAGCCCCAGCACCCAGCTAAGCCCTGGCGCGGCACAGCCATCGCGGAGTGAGGCTCAGCCCATCGACTGGGGCTCCGGGGACCTCCAGCCTCGAGTCTCCTGGCCTGCTGTTCCGAGCTGGCTCTGCAGAGTCACCTGAGTGTCCCCGCACAGTGACAGCACTGGCCGCTGGTGCAAAAGCTGGCCCAACCCTGCTAGCCCAGGTAATAAGAGACAGGGGTCTCATTCCGGTTAGCTTAGCGCTAAGAAGGCAAACGATGCACTCGAGCTGCCTTACTGCTGCAGAAGTCTGTGTGTGCGTGCATACAGCGGAACTGCTGCAGCAGTGCACCTGCACCTTACACGCTCACGTGTCCTCTGACACAGGCCTACTCCTTCGTGCACTCACAGCGGGTACTCCAGCTCGCTCCCCCTGCTCTCCTGAGCCTTCGCAGGCAAGCGCAGCGAGGCAGCCGAGGAGGAGAGAGCAGCTGTAATTTAGCAACGTGAAGCAGAGGTCTTCCAATCCACTGCTGCCTGCTGAGACCCTGGCAGCGTTAGCGTGAAAGACTCTGCAAGCGGACCAACAGGGACTTAGACTAAGAACTTCTGCATTGCAATTTGAACCCAGTATTAAGACTTTTTTGCAGTTTAGGGTATTAGCAGCATTTCCACTAAACTTCCGTTTGTTTATGCATTTTATTCCTGAAGATGTGTCACAACTAACTTTAATAAAAAAAGAGTAGGATTTAATGGCATGTTTAGATCTGAGAATTTAACAGGCCTGTCATGAACGCTTCATTTAAGTAACTGAATTTACTTGGTATCATAACATTTAGTTAAGATTAGTTATCTCTGTTAACATATAAACAGTTTAAGTTATTGAAGATAAATGAGACTCGCCAACTTAACTTATAATATGCTCGTGACCTCTGCAACAGGACTCACTACTGATTTTAGAAACAGCATGTAACAGTTTTAATTTACTAAAGAAAGCGCCTGCGCCAGAACAGAGTTAACTGTGAGTAATCCCAAATGGGAGGAGGCAGGGAAGAGGATGTGGATGCCTCTCCCATCCTCTCCTGTCTAATGAGGATAGACCATTCGGCAAGGCAGGGCAAAACCTCCAGGAAATATATGTAATGAGAGTCACTATTAAGCCTTAATCAGCTTTGAGAGAACATTAAGACTTGGCTCATTTTCCTTTTAATTTTAGTGATTTGGTGATAAAATTACTTGACTCTGAAGACTTCAAAACGCCCTTTTCTATGCCACATAGGATACTGTCATGTTTTCCCTTGTAGTGTTTTCCATTCATTTGCACAAATTATCTTTTCTTCTTTTAAATGCCACTGAAATAAACAATGAAAATATACAAAGGAACCTATATTCTCTTCTTGAATAATTAGATACTATCTTTGAAAACACAGAACCAAAGTCTGACAATAAATCCAAGACAAAGCTTCTATTAGCCCAGATAATGCCCATAAACCCGGCACTGCTTTACAAAGGTATGTAAATGTCAGCACCTTTATTTTACATGAAGAAATGGAGCACTGAGAGCAGACCTGGTCGGATTCCATCACCTCCAAGAATCCAGACCCCTTTATTCCCAGACTAATTAGAATCTCTTGTAACAGTGTTCTTCCTCATACTAACATTCAACTAACGTACACCAACAGACAGGAAATACTGCCCTTAATCCTTTGGAAACAGGTGTCATTTTTCTATAAAATGACCGGTTATACATTCATTCTGCTTATTTTGGAAGTTTTGTAAAATGCTGCTCTTCTAAAATACACCTCTACAGATATTTTTTCTAATATTTAAGGAAATTTTCTTATCTTAGAAAAAAAAAAATAATCAAGTTTTGGACAACAATCAGAAACATTTCAATGACTATCCTCTTTTGACACTCAAAACTGAAGTATATTGAAATCAGAGATTTTATAAATCTTTAATTTGAAAAATATAAATATCATTAAGCAACAAAAGCTGCTAAATGTGGAACAAAACACAGAAACAGCTGGGCTACAATTGAAGAGAGATCCAGATACCTAGTGATTATTTTCTGTCCTTTGATAACATTATCTACCCTCATAAAAGGAGAGCACACACAAGGGAAGAAAACCAGACTATGAGTCCATTTGCAGACACAAACCAAAACTCTCCTCTTCCCACACCAACGCAGCATAAAAAGCAGCCATTAGACAGCAAACTGAGGCATGCACACCAAGATGCAG
The DNA here is from genome assembly GCF_018691265.1 of Tyto alba. Lineage (NCBI taxonomy): Eukaryota > Metazoa > Chordata > Aves > Strigiformes > Tytonidae > Tyto > Tyto alba. The sequence continues at coordinate 32,687,960 of NW_024881272.1, forward strand.
AGAAAGCTTTGGGTTGCTTCAACAGTAACTCATTATAATCTCTGACAATTCACAATCCAGCTCCATCCAGGTAAAAGTAACTGCAGAAATCCAGGGAGAAGAATCAGGCCTCTGCCACACGGCAGCATGCAGCACTGAGCAGAAATGACCAGTGCAACAGAGGGTGAGCAGTTAACAAGCACCAAGGAGTTGCTCAATACAAAAATAAACTTGGAAAGAAAAGAAAGTGGTTAGTCACAAGGGATTATAATAGTCCATAGTAAACAGTCCAGTTCATCAAATAAACAAAGCAAATACCCTATCCTGTAAAATGTTGAGGAATTCTTTGAAAGGAAGTCCAAGCTCTCCGCTTTCAGCACATTCAGTCAGTGAGTCTGGTGGTGAGAAGCCTCAGCTCCCACGAGGGAATACTGAACCTCTCAATGCACCGAAGATGGGCACAGCACGGGGCTTACAACCTGGAACTCAAACAGCAAGGTGCAAACGCACTCTCGATTTACCAGTGGATATAGAGAGACTTGCAAAAGTAACTTCAGAAATAAAATCTCCTTCATCTAACTCTAAGACCTTACCAGCTCCTATTTCTCAGTAACAAACTGTCAGTGCCTTCTGTTCTGGATTTCAAAAATAAAAGCTCAGTGCTGCAAGGACTGCATCCTGCGAGGAGTCCCAGTTCAGCACATTAGGTTATACGGAAAAAGTCTCTGAAAGGCTTTGGACCTGTATCTGTGGTTTGAGGAATGTGCAATTAAAATCAGCTGCTCCTAAAGTGGCAGAAGGGTGGAGGCCGACAATAATCAACTGCCAGCTCCTGTGCAGTCATTTGGAAGCAGTGTCTTCTCCCCAGCTCTACCAGATACTAAATTAGAAACAGTTCTTGGTAGCATTTTGTCTGCTGCCTGTGAAGCAAAAGGGAAGAGACTTGCTAAAATTCAGTTGACAGGTTTTTGCATTTATCCTAGGTTCAACCACATGCAAGGCTGTTGACTGTGAAAAGTCCCTGCACTGGCTTCAGTCAATAAGAAACAAAAGGCTCAACTGAGCACAGTGCTGAGGGCCTCTCATTCACAGAAGTGTGCATTTCTCCATAAAAACGTCTCCATTGAACTGCATGTGATACAACTCTCAGGTGAATTACCACAAGCAGCTACTGTTGGCAACTGTCAACAAAGAATCTCTATATCAAAACCACCTATGGAAGTGCTCAACACGATGAGCAAGATGCACTGGATAGATCCCATCTGCATTCTCATTAAAAGTCCTCCAGTTCCATGCTGCACACTCAACAGTGCAACTTGCTGCCACTGTGGAGATACTCTCATGAAACTCAATCACACGGCATTATTAAAATATCCATACATTTTACATAGATTTCCTATTTAAACCCACACTATACACCCTACTCCAGGCTTTCAAACCGGTACGGCTACACAAAACTGCCATGCAGATTCAGGGCCTTCTATTTCTTCTCTGTAAAAGAGCAATGACACACAAACTTCTGAACTTTTCCAGAGCAAACAGCTATTTCAGCTTCACAGCAGTAATGCTTTCTCTCTGCATAATGTTTGCTATCAAACCAGGACAGGCAGGCACAGCGGATTCTGAGGGATGCCTAAGGGAGAGAAATTAACCCAAAATTCAGTACAAGCAAACCTCTGTCATATTATGCTGCCTCAGGTTATAGACTCATGACTTAACTAAATATACTTTTCCTACAGACTATCTCCTACAAACTATTGCTCCATGTTAATCATGCTTCTGAAGAGCACCTCTGCTCAGCACAGAATTTAATATGATGAACTAGGAGCTTATCACATCAACTATCACACAATGCAGTTTGATAGGAGAGGCTCAGAGCCTGCTTCCAGTTAGCATGACCTTTTCCAGGATTTTTATAGATTCTTGCACATATTTACTCGAAAACACAACAGCAACAGGTTAATGAGAGATACCAGAACGGAAGACAGGGCTGACAATACCATGACCAACAAATCTGATCCTGCATTAAGAATTACATGTGAAGATCACCAGGACTGGAGCTTTGAGCATGCACACTTTGATAATGGCTGAATGGAAAAACCTTAGAAATAGGAAGAAAAAGTGGAAGAGACGATTCAGAGCAAAAGGGCGTGATACAAGGAAAAACAGTTATCAAAAATATGGCGGGCTGAGGAACAGCTTGGAGAGGTACACCAAAGAGATCTTGTTTTATGAAAGCACCAGGGAGTAGAAAGGCAATTCAGCCAATTTGTTCCAAGAGGAAGCCACATGCGAGACAAGTGAGACACAGAAGCCTGTGGGATGGACATACAATGGGTCCTTCAAAAGTAGGCATCTATTCCACGGCTACCCACTGATGCAGGGAAGTGGATTCAGTGGCCCTGAGTGCTCCATCCAGTCCTACACCACTAATAGCAGGGGTCCCTCCCTATTGCCTAATACTGGATTATGCAAAAGATCATACAGAACTGCCAAGTCAGGGCTTTGCATTATCGTTCCACACCCCTACAGAGATTGCTGCGATAAAGCATTAGCCCTGGCCACACCGCTCTCATTAACCCCTCCTCCTTGGTGCTCACTCACCATTAAGGCTGGGCACGCAGCTGACAAAGCCAGCCTTCTGGTCTCCTTGTACTCACACAGCTGATGCAGAGGGAAATGACAGGAATTCCAGCCCTCTTCAATCCCCAGTGACTCTGGCACAGCCGGATCTCCTTAAAGATGAACTTTCAGCCTGCAGCAAAGTCATTCTTCTAAACTAGGGGTCAGCTTAGTCTTTGAGATCGCTTTTGAGATGAAACTAGCTCCAAAGACACATTTGTGCTCTGTATGGGAAACCTTTACTGCATTACATTGGACACAGAGCCGTACACAAACCAAGGAAACTCTACAGGACCCTACTCCAAAACACAAGAACAACTCCTGTAAACTCAGAACACTTGTACAGACTATCAAATTCAGGGCACATTTCCAGTACTGCTTGACCTAATCAACCCTCTTTGAAGAAAACAAGATGCTATAATATTTGTTTTCAAAGTTGACTGCTGCAAAAGAAACTGCTATGACCTGAAGCAACAACACAGCTCAAAGGAACACTTCCAAAAATACAGTTCCAGCCTGAAAAAGTTTACTAAACTCTTGAAACTTTTACCACCACGCTGAATAAATTTTGAAGGTTACTCATAGGCCATACAAGAAAATCAGACTTCAGAAAGGGTGATTCTGACAACAGGGCCTGCATTTCAGCTGTTCTTCAAAGTGGACTGTAAACTTGTAAGTAAATATACATTCCCGAGGAGTAACCACATTCAACTTCCACAGTAACATTTAAAATACCTCTGAAGAGCAGATGAGCCACTGTGGTCGCACTCTCAAGAGTGACAAGAAACACAAGAAAACAGCTACCTGAAGTGCATGAGCTTGCAAAGAGCTCTTCATGGAGAGAACCACACATGCACGTGGAATTTAATGCCCACTCCATGATGTTCTGGGATAAAACAACTAACATCTGGTCAAGAGAGCCCCTTGGCCTACACAGATTCTGCAGAAACACAAATTCCTTGCCACACCAACTGATTTGCAAGATAGAGACCTCCAAAATTAACGGGGTTTCCATGAAATTACTTTCCTCAGTGTTATCAGGGCTGCTTCGGTCAACAACCCGTCAGCAATGCAATTTCTTTCCAAATGATAATTAAAATATCTATGTACATCTTCTTCAGCCTTCCATTTTCCAAGCATTACTTACAGTCGTATGATGAGAGACGCTGCCTCCAATATTGAGGTTTTTGAGAAGCTGGGGAGACCCTCCATACTGCCCTGAGATCTGCTTCCTGACTTCAGCAGCTACAGTTCTGAAACGAGACAGGGACAACATTATCTCTGTAGAAGAATTACAATGAAGACAATATATCAAATACGCTTTACATTGCTGTTGGAATGAAACCAAATATTTAGTGTGCTGGTTGGAATAAGAGTGTCACCAGCCGGTGAGAACGGAGCTTGTGTATTAAATTCCCGGAGAATCACAAAATTCTCACAAGGCTGCATATATGCGTTCTTAACAGCAATTACATTTTTTTTTTTCCTTTTGTGAACTGCTCTTTTGTGCACATCTGTGGCAATAAAACGCACGTGACACTGAGCACAAATAAACTTGTTCCTGGCAGCCTCTTTCCAGTCTCTACCAAGGAAAGCTCTCCCCCAGCGCTCTCCACACCCCTCGCAGTTCCAAGCCTGCTCACACAGGCTGTGCACTCCCCTCTCATTTTCACCCCTTGCCTGGTTTTGGGTTTTGCAGTCACAGAGATGAGGACTGGCAGCCACTCTCCACACAATATCCAACACCTTCAACACCCAGCTCAGGGGCAGATGCAGTCCCACACAGGGTGGGGTTGAAATGTCTAGAGAAGGACACACAGGAAACAACCAACCAGGTCAGAACAAAAATGTGTTTTGCCTTTCGCATAGGAAAAGTAGCGGTGGGACTATGGTGACTAGCAGAGGGGATACTGGCTAGCAGGGCACAATGCCTTAAGGTCTCTGCCACGGAGACATTCCACCACTGGGCAACTTTTCTCACCAGGAAGGATAAACACAGATCGATCCTTCCATGCCTGGAGGGCAAAATCCACACTGTGCCCTTCTGGGGTTTTCTATTTTCCCCCAATAAGCCATGTTGCTACTGGGAAGTGTAAAAACACAACAGTTAGGTAAACGTACCAAGGGAACATCTTGGCAAAGGAAGAGCACATCAGAGAGGGAAAAAGTCAAGAGCTGTCTTAACAAACAGCCACGGGCCAAGCCCTAACACAACCATCACAGTGCTCCATCTTGTAACCCAGCAGCAAGCTGCAGCTCACCTCCGCAGCAAAAGTGGGATAGCCAGCTTTTTGAGTCTGGTGGAAACTGTTTTGCTTCAAAAGCAAACCAAAACCCCAGATTCTTTCCATGAAAAAACGTTTTGCTGACAAGCTGCTGACCAATCCTGGTCTACAGGGCCTCAGCAACACGTGAGTGCTCTTCTCCAGGAGGCAACGACCAATTCAGTGACAAACCCGCTCCCAACTGCCATTCACCACATCACAGCACTGCAGCCCGCTCCGTCTCCCCGAACAAAGTCCCAGCTCCAAAGAGATGCTAACCAGTGCACAAGACAGATGAAGAGGCTGCAAGGACACGGGTGATTTTTTTTTTTTCTGCTGGATCAGCGATTTTTATGGGAGCAGCATCATGACTAACAGACTCGCTCCTGATCTCACTCAGGGGAATGTGCTGTGTATCAGCATGGTGCACGAGCTGCTAAAATCCCGTCAAGTAAAGATGGTTAAACCTTTCCTGAGGTTTAACCTTGACATCAGGGTGGGCTCCTAGCTTCGGGACTGCTGTTGCAGTGGCTGCTGGTGGGCAGGAATGGGGGCCGGTGGAGGCAACTGATGTCAATGGAAGAGAAGGGAACTCTAAAAGGGAACTAGCTGGGACAACTGAGCCCACCATAGAGAACAGATGTTTCCTCAGGCTAGAGAATGGGAGTAAGATTAGCTAGAGGAAGCATTATTTTGTCTTTTTAAAAAGTGGACTGCAGAAGGAGGAAAAAAAAAAAAAAAAAAAAAGCTTTATGTATTCTGGCTGCAAGAAGTCATTTGCTTCATGTTTGCCTTTATCCCCAGGAGACTGTGTTTTCACTTCTGGAGGGTGCCTTCTGAAAGCAGACCAAACAGCTCCTGCTGGGGAGGGAAAACATTCAGGCTGCCTGATCACCCTTGGAAAAAGCATCTTCCCTGCTCCCACCATGCTCACGCATACACTCACAGACACGCACACATGAGAACAAACCACACATGCTGCTAGCGTTTATAGGAAAATTTGGAATGTATTAAAATGGCTGCTTGGCATGGAAAACACTACACATCTGTGGCTGATGAGCTTTAAAAGCTTGCCCCCAGGTTGCAGACAATCTCTGCTTTAAACCCGATCTCTGACTCAGTGCGTGTTTTGTGTAATTCCTGATCACAGGCGAAAGAGAGCCCTTCACCGCATGGCTGGCAGGAAAAATCAGAACCCACATTTCGCCAGGCAGCACAACACAGGAAAAACTAAAAATCCTTCCCCATTTTCAAGAGATGTACATTGTTTCCAGATGGAAAGTATAACCAGAGGAGGAAACCTGTCCTCAGCTGTGAAACCCCTGCCAGTGCCTACCGACGTTACTCTGCGCTGCTCCTCATGAACCTGAGACACACTTTGGGATGGGCTCCAGAGGGGTTCTCAGTCCTTCCTTCTTCTTCATCTTGGCCTCAGCTGGGCAGCTCTGCAGCGGCTGGGAGCTGTGCTGTAGTTGGAGCACAGCCTGTCAATACACCCTTAACTCCAGCTACCATTGCGCTTTACCCCAGCTTGACCCAGAACCAAGCTCAGCAGCAATTACAACGTTGTTTAGGGGCACTGTGAGTTTGCACAGATGCTATTGTACTGCCCGACATAATCCCCTTCTGAAAAGCTCACTTGATGCAAAAGGGGAAGAAACATGGTTAAACAAAAGGGTGGCACTGCTCAGCACGGCTTCTGACCGTGTGCTGTACATCAGTGGCTGCCCCATTAATAACCTCGCTGGATAGTAAAAATTTCCCTGAAGGATGATCACAGAAAGTCAGAACTGAACAACCAACAATCGGTTGGATGAAGACACCATCATTACTTTCAAGATTTAAGTGGTCCTACCTCTCTAGCTTTCACCAGTGCCAATCAAACCTCTCCCCACGTGAAGTAACTGGCTACTGTCTAAACCTTGAAATTCCTGAGTGGAGTCTGCAGGACTTACTACCACCTACTCCACGGCTGCAGTCTAACCCACAGCTCTTGTTGGTTACCCTTCCGTATCTCTGCATTCACAAATGTATTGAACACCGTTTCCACTGCTAGAAAGCATCATGCTTCTGACATTTAGAAACCATCTTCTAATGTAACATGATCACCAAGTGTATTTATGGGTAATCTATACCCATTTGGGTTTGTGCCAACATCATCAGTTAGGTTCAATAACCCTCCTCCCACTCCTTCCTACTTGTAAAGGTATTCACAAAAACTAGTCCTATTCCCTCCCAGCTTCCTTCTGCAAGGCTGAGCAAGGTCAGATCCTGCAACAGGCTTTCTGCTCCCTTGATCACCCTGATGGCTCTTCTCCCCATTTGCTCCAGCTGACAATCATGCCTTTTAACACCCTGTGTTTCATCCTGATCACTCACTCCAGATAAGGCCTGATCGGGGCTTTGTAGAACCAAATTAGTATTTTCCTATTGAGAAAACACCTCAGCTGACTACTTTTAGGACTGCTTTCTCACTGCTTCATCACAGTTCAGTTTCCCTAAAACTGGTGATACACTTCCCTTCTTCTCTTCCATTTCCAGAAGTTGTTTGTCCATGACAAATGTCATCTATTCACGACTAGTAAGATCATTTTATATTGTAACCCTAAACACTATTTCTAACTAAAAGCTATGCTTTCTAACCAACCTAGGTTAAAAAGCGTATTACACCAAACTCAACCAGAAAAGATAAGTAAATCTCAAAATAGTCTCCAAATGAAAAACAAACAAACAAAAAATCCATTTGGCAGAACAGATGAGCCATTAAAGCTCTTGATAATTAAAAGGACAAATTAAAAACTGCCTCTTTAATAACTATCTTATATTCAACATGTAACCTGGGATCCTTAGACAAACATTCCAGTTAATTACAGCCCCCAGCCTCGTGAATATCTATGTTTAAAGTACATCTTCCCTAGTCATTTCCTTTCTGACCTTCTTCACCGGCTAATTATTGTGTGTGCATGTGGTTCACACAGAAAGAAATTAAAAAAAAAAAAAAAAAAAAAAAACAAAGGAAAGGAAAAAAATCCCCTTGGAACTGGCTTCTAAAGCAAAACAAGACTGGTCATTCTCAAAGTACTCTGAGCTGCAGATAACAAAATGAAACCATTTGTTTGCACTTCCATGTTGCTTTACTAGACACAAAAATAATTTCTGTTTCTATGCAGCCTACCCAGTCAAAACCAAAAATTATTCCTTTTTTTTTTTTTTTTTAGTGTAAGCAGCATATTGGAAGTATCACTTTTTCCATCTTGCCTTCCCAAGAAAAGGCTCACCAAGACCTGTCCAGTTATGCCAAGGAAGGTTAAGAACTCCTCCCTTTCACAGCAATGGTGGGTCAGTATATCATTATCTAGATCGTCTGCTGCAGTGATTTGAGGAAGTCTCTCTTTTCTATAGTCCTCTCCATTTTGAAAGAGTAATGCAAATTCTTTGATTCTCCCCATCCCTCTAATTACAAAACAATCACTCCTGCCTGTTCTTCATCTTGTGTGTGCAGTGACTCTACGCTCAGCGAGGCTTTGCCTCTTGAGAAAGACAGCCTGGTACAGTGAGGCATCTGCACCACTCCATAGCAATGCCTCTTGTTCTCTCTCCGCAGCAGAGAAAACTGCATTTACATAGTTCACTTTTTAAAGTGAAAGCATCCCCCTCTGTTCACCCAGCTCACTTGCGTACAGCTCTGCACGTGGCTGGAGGCATCTATCCTACTGCACTCACTCCGCTTGGGTCTGAACCCCCAAAACCGAATGGGCCATGGGCTGCGCCCATGGTTGAGCTGAGCTGTCCCTCTGTCCCCAGGTGTCCCTCCTGGGCTCTCCCGCCTGCGGCCCTGCTTCACCCAGGCGTGAACCGCGGCGTGAGTCGCCCAGGATGGGGGAACCTGCTCGAGGGAGAGCTCTGGCCTTGAGCTGCCACGACAGTTCAGCCGTGCCCCGAATGCAGCCTTCCCCCCAAAGCCGAGGTCCTGTTTCCTTCAGAGAAAACTCCTTCCCTTTTGAGTGAAATGGGTTTGTCTTAAAACACAAAGCTGAGGAAATACTCAGCCTGGTCCTGACTGCTGTGAGATAACACAGGAATAATACAGAAGATGAGCGCCATGTTCCCTTTTTCCTTACCATTGATTGAAACAGAAAACACCATACAGTGCTGCTCTTTTGATAATATCTGATTATTAAGGCTGAAAGCATCACCTCTAGGCTGCAGTGAAGGGAATGAGCTCCCAAGACACCTCACTGTGGAAATCACTACAGGACTGGATTCTTCAGGAGAGATCCAAGTCACACCTTGTGTTAAAAAACCCCAAGCAAACAAGAAAGCCTTGTACAAAGAAGCAGCTTTGTAGCGGAGCCCTAGAGATGAATTATTCTCTCTGCCTTCTTGCTTGCTTTAAGCAGAGACTTTCTCAGGCTTCCCAGATGTGCTGGGTTTCTGTGGCAGAGTTTTTGGTAGCAGAGGAAGGGGCTACAGCAGTGGCCCCTGTGAGAAGTTTCTCGAAGCTCCCCCAGCTCCTAGTCAGACCCACCTCTGGCCAAGGCTGTGCCAATTAGCGACGGCGGCTGCGCCTCTGAGATAACATAATTAAGAAGGGGAATCTGAGAGGAGGGGTTGGAGTTGTGAGGAAGAGTTGCAAGGAGAACACCTATACAAATACCAAGGTCAATGGAAGAAAGGAGAAGGGGGGGCGAGGTACACTGGAGCAGAGAGACCCCGCACCCAGTATCCTGTGGTGAGAAGGCAGGGCCGTCCCCCCTGCCACCCCTGGAGGTCACCAGTGGAGCAGAGGCTGACCCGAAGCCCGTGGAGGAGCCCACGCCGGGACAGGAGGCTGAGCTTACAGGAATCTGGGACTCTGAGGGGAGAAGCCCCCGCTGCTGGAGTTCAGCGCTGGGAAGACTGCAACACGCAGGGGTGACCCATGCTGGATCAGCATGGCAACGGCTGCACCCCGTGGGAAGGACCCACACCAGAGAAAGTTTGTGGAGGGCGGTCTCCAGTGAGAGGGACACTGCACTGGAGAAGGGGAGAATGTGAGGAGTCCTCCCCCTGAGGGGGAAGGAGTAAAAAGACTGACTGCATCTCCCATCCCCTGCCCCCTGTGCCACTGGAGGGGGAGGAAGTAGAGAAATCTGGAACAAAACTGAGCCTAGGGAAGAAGGAGGGGTGGCGGGAGGTGTTTTTAACTTGTGGTAATGCTTCCCACTGTCCTACTCTGTCTTTTAAGTGGTGGTGTTAGTGTTTGAATTAAAGTGATGTTCTTGTTCTTCCCCTAAGGAGTCTGTCTTTTGCCTGTGACCATAATGGGTGAGTCACCCCGCCCTGTCCTTATCTCAATCACCAAGCCTTTTACTTTATTTTCCCCTTCCCATTCCTGAGGGGGAAGAGGTGAGTTAAGGGCTCTGTGGTGCTCAGTTGCCCTCTGGGCTTAAACCAGGACAAAAGCACAGTCAACTCCAGCACAGAGACATATGCAATGGCAGAACCAGGACAGACAATGTGACTTTTGGAGAATGGGGGGGGGAGGGGGGGGGAAGCTGCTCTGAAGTTTCTGTTAAAAATACTTTTAATTATCTGTGATAGTGTTTTGACAATGCAAATGGCATCTGGATGTGGGAAGAGAATAAACTGCGATGAACATCCTGCTGCGACCACCACATTTCTGGCCTGATTCGGTGCTCGTGGAAGCCAGTGACAGTTTTGCTACCCGTCAGTGGGTGCAGGTTTCACACCATCCCTGTTTACCCTAAGGCAGGGCAAAGGCGGCTGTCAGTCTCCCTGACACATCGTTCAGGCAATGTAAAAGGGCTCCAAGTGAACACAAATGTAAATTTAGTCCTCCCAAGTCACCTTTTACAGTACTCCATCAGTGTAAAGGGAGCTTCAGCAGAAGTAAGACGCTAGCTCAGAATGTAGTGAACAGAAGTGTTTTCCCCTCAATTTAAAACCATAAAGACAACAAGCTGTGATTACTCCAGAAATCTGTCCATATACAACATAAAAGCCCTGGATGATGGGGAATTTCCAAATCCCTGAATGTCTGAGAGCAGGGTCACCTCTTCTCAACCAGGGCTCTGCTGAAGACCCCTCCAGCCCCAGACAGCACAGCCTCATGGCACGGTGAGGTTCCTGATCACACAGAAGCACCTTGGAAGGGGCTGGACCCACAAAGGTGAAAACAATTTTCTCCAGACTTTATCAAGAGCTGGGTACAGGAAAGCTGAAAATTCTCAGCAAGAGAAATCAGTGGTAAAAATCACACCCTGGGCTTTACGTGAGGTTGAAATGCATAGCAAAGCAGGGGGCAAGGCAGGTAAGTTATTCCAAGTCACAAGGATTCTCTTTAACTGTGGGAGCAGTAAAGGAAGAGCAAAACTCTTCCCGAGGAAAGACACTTCCGAAATGGTGATGGTCTACCAAAGGAGCAGTTCTGGATTCCCTAGATAACACAATCTCAGGATGGTCAAAGACCAATTGCGAGGCACTGAGACACAGGCTCATGTGAAAGGCTACATGAGTTTGCCTGAACTGTATATGTTGCATGATGTTTAAAGGGTGATTTTTTTTTTTCTTTTTCTGTATTTGAACTCTAAAAAACCTGCACACCTTTTCCTCTGCATATCCCTGGTAAGACTGGACTGCTGGGATACAACACACTTTGATTATGGGAGCATTCGGGAACTCAGAACTGACCTTTCTTGGTGGTAGCACTTCCACGTACCATTTCCCTGCCAAGCAGCCCCATGCCCAGAAAAGGTACCGGGAACATGCAACGGGGAAGAGAAGGGGTGAGCGCTCGGTGGGGACAGCGCAGCACAACCCCGAGGGGCCAGGCAGGGTGCTCGGCTTGGTCAGCACTGAACACCCAGCCCTGCTGAGAGCAAACAGGCACCTGAGAGGTTTCCTCAAGAATAAAGTATTGGCTGTTTTTTCTTGAGATGTCTTAAGGAGTGAACTTTATCTCTGCCGGTGTGGATCCTGCCTTCCGCTAACTCTCCAGAGCTGAACAGGGGAACTAAATGGAAGTGCATCTGTTCTTACACTGAGATGGAAACAACAGTGTACATGGCAGCTACAGAAGTATTGCGACGGAGCAGAAGGACGTGTTCCAATACAGTTTAATAAAAAACTGATTACCATTATAGTTCCAATTAAAAATTAACAATTTCAGACAAGACTTCAGGTATTATTAACCCACTACAGTGACTTTAAGTCAGGAGTCTCTTCTGATGGAGTCAAGACGAATCAGTAAGTACATGTGATGGCCAAAGTTCAAGCTAAAAATCCCTTCCAGTTTAAAGCCTTCCAACAGAAATGCAGCTCCACCTAGTCAGAAAGATACCTTGTAACAGACCGTCTTGAACAGATATTTTGAAACTGCTGTAGCAGTCATTAATGGCTGCTATCCCCAGTATTTAAAGATTCCGGTAGTAATACAGAGGTACCGCGGCACCCAGTTCTGTGTATACCCTTGAGGTGCACCGCACTGGCTGAAGAAAGCGGAGGCAGTAAATCAGGGCTGTGAAGACCACATCTGTGGTCTTTCTAAGAAACAGAACAGCTGATCTCACGTTTCTTTTTCCACCACTACTGTAATAACCAGCTTAGAAGCTTGCATCTATTTGATAGCAATTAAAGCAATTTACCTTCGTGGATGTGAATTATATCCCATTTGAATTACATGCTATCAGGCAAACCAAGAGCAGCATGGCTATTTCCTGTGAATAAGACAAATGCTATGTCTACCTCGATGAGTAAGCCAAACCGGAGGACAGAGTGTGAAAATGGGATGGATCTATTCTTCTTTAAACAATGGAACTGGGGAGGGCTTCCAGCAGCCACCAACACAGCCCTTGGGACTTCCGTATGCTGCTTGCTTGAACCTCTCATCCTCTGAAATAGTAACATTCACAGCAGCATATTCTGTGTCAGCACGAGAAGGGCCACAGCTGTCTGGGCACCTCTGGGTACAGCACCTCTTCTGCCCACAAGTTTTTGCCTTCACGTGCACTGTATGTGCAGCCCATGAACCAGGAACTTGAGATTTCTGAGAAGACACCACTACAATATGGGAAATCCCAGAGAGAAATACAGCAGTCTCATAAATAAGCGCAAGAGTTGGAGATGCAACAGCCCTGCTCCAGGAGGAGCTGACCTCATTGCAGACCACCTGAGTCCTTCTGCAGGCACAGCCTACGTGAACAGTAAATTCTACAAATGAACCTGATGTGTCAAAAAGACCACCTCTGCCTGCACACACACACACCGCTGCCATTTGACCGGTCTGAAAACCCATCGAGCGGATTAGATCAAAAGGTACACAAAGGTGGCACATCTGTGCTGCTGCCTGATGAACTTACTGTACTGACCTAGTGCCTGGCACAGGCAGAAACACTGTGAGCACCCACACCGGTCACCCCGGGGCCATTTCATTTAACTTCCTGCCAGGGCAGAACAACTCTTATACTCTCACTTCTAGCACTTGTCTCTCATGTGACTATTTCTATGACTACAATCAAGAACCAGGAAAAATGGCCTGGCAGCAAATCCACCTCTCTCCACTCCTGAGACCTTGATTTGTCACATTAACCCCTGGTTGGTGCATATCAAAGTTTGCAGAGAACCATGAGAGAGGAGCAATGTTTTCACCCCCATTTACAGATCCTGAGTGGGGTGGGATTGATGCCACTCCTCTACCTTCTAGCTAGCCTTTTCTTTTGACCTCCTATTTCTTTGTCCACGACCCTTCTCCATCACAGCTTCTGTAACTGCAACAACTCGTACCTACAGTTTTCTCGTTCAGTGCCGTGAAAATGATACTCCTTTCACTACGGTCCACAACCTCCCAAATAGCACCAGCAAAACTGATGGTTCCCGCTTTCTCTCTGCTGCTAGTTACGTCCAGGAGAGGTACCACGGTACCTGCTCAGACCTGCAAACAGAAAAACTGTGCTTCCCACCTGGAACCACATGCCTAACTTGGAATATAGATCAGCAGAAACCCGGTATTAGGAGGTAATTGCCTATAAATATTCCTCATTTAAAAAAACAAACAAACAAACACACAGAACTTTGTAAAATACAAGGACGTTTAACACCACAAGCCCCAAACAGCTTTGCACGGCCGAGGAGCTGTGCTAACACTAACCAGCACAGAAGGGAACGGTTTCTCCATTTCGCGGGCAGCAAGGAGGCGAGCAGGCCGGCGGGGAGCTCGCAGGTACAGGGGGTGCAGGGCTCCGGCACCCCGCACCGGCAGGAAACCCCCGGCCGCGCTGCCGGGCCGCCCATTGTGCGGCGAGAAGGGGCTGCACGACGCGCCGGGCCGGCCTTTGTTCACGGGGGGCTGAATTCAACAGCTCTTTTCCTCCTTTATTTTCCATCCCACCCCCCCCGCCCTCCTTCCTCCACGTCCCCCAGAGAACGGCACCGAGCGACGCGGACACCGCGCACCCCCCAACCCCCCCCCGCCGCATCCCCCCGCTTTGTTGCACGGCGGGAGGGAGGGGGGGGGGGGGGCGGGCGGGGGGGGGAGTGGAGGGGGAACCGCAGCCCCGCGGCGCCGGCCTGGGCGGACCCTGCCCGGGGTTGCTGCCGGCAGGCCCCGGCCCCGGCGCGGCCCGGGCGCTGTCAGCAGCCCGAAGGCCGGCGGGAGCCCGCGGGCCGCGACGGGCCCGTTCGCCCCTCAGGGACGCGGCGGCGGCGGCGGTGGGTGTCGTCCACGCTTCCCACGCCGGCCAGGCCCGGCAGCCCTCCCCGTCCCCACGCCGCGGAGCGGGCGCCCTCCCCGCGCCGCGCTACCTGCTGATCTTCTGGGCGAAGGCGCGGCGCTCGGCCATGGCCGCGCTGCGGGGCTCGGCGCGGCCGCTCCTCGGCGCTGCCGGAGCCGGGGAGCCGGGAGCGGGCGCCGTAATGCTCCGCGGAGGCGCGCAGCCGGCCCAGCTCCCCACCCTCCGCGCTGGCCGCGCCCGCCCGCCTCCTCCCCCTTCCCGCGCAGGGGCCGCTGCTCGCAGACATACGGCGGGGCGGGCAGGGACCGGCCCCGGCAGCGACCCGGCCTCCGGCCCCGCCGAGGCTCGGACAGGCTCCAGCGAGCGCGTCCCGCCATTGCCGCGGCTCGGCTCGCCGCTTTATTCCCCTTTAAAAAACGGGAGTGGGGTTGGGGCGACGACTCGCAAGAGCGAAGATCCACTCGTGGGGAGGGAATACGGCTCTTTCAGCCGGCTCGCGCCACCCAGCATCGCACCCCCGGGTGTGGAGCGAAACCGGCGGAGCTCAGCTGGCAGCGGTGGCCTCAGCTCCCAGCCGCCGCCGGGCTCCTGGAAGTGCCAACCCTTGGGAGCATCACGTTGGGGCTGCCCCAAACTGGGGCTGCCCCACAGCTCCGGGCTCCCCCAAACTGGGGCCGCCCCACAGCTCCGGGCTCCCCCAAACTGGGGCCGCCCCACAGCTCCAGGCCTGCTTGGCACAGCCGGGTCCCTCGCCCACCCACATCCCCACCCAGCACCGCCACCAGTTACCGATGAGACGGGGCTCTCGAGCTATCCTACCCTCTACGGTACCAACTTTTCCTTCAGAAAGCCTAAAAATCCTCCCCAGCGGTGGTTTAGAAGATGGCTGGAATAGCGTGACCACCAGCCTCCCAAACAAAACCAAACAGGTCGTGACTACCAGTCCCTCCACAAATGTGCCGTATTTGAGGTGGTCATCCTAACGAGAAGAGGTAGAGGGTGGAGAGTTAACAAAACCCTGCTTCGGGGACTTCAAAAAAAGATTGAGCCTAGGACGCATTCTAGCAGATAATTCAAAGTCAATGTTACACGACATATGCTGTGCATTAATCTAAACCAGAGAACTATTAATAGTAATCCAGGAAGTGTCCAAAAGTAGCGAGTGTTAATTCATCCGATTCCATCTGTTTGCATTGTGTGAATGTTTCTAGCACATTGCGACTGCAATCTGAGTATACCAATTTTTCCACTAGCAGAAGCCACTGATTTCCAGCTGCATATAATTATTCTGCTTTTCTGTTTGTATGTGTTTACACAGGGAATGTCAGGCCCCAAAATCTGCAAATATATACATATGTGAGTAATCCCACTGGAGTTAATCAGACTCTGTGCAGATATAAAGCGAATCCCATGTAAGACTGCAGCCCGCTACAGAAATGTGCTGTCATGCGTTACACAGATGCACGCACACACATGCACACAGATGGAGATGCTGCAAAGCAAAGACCTATTGTATGCCACTGAGAAAGGGCTGCTCTTCTCCAAGGGGGAGGGGAGAAAATATCCCACAAGCGTCTGCCAAGACAAAGACTTTTGCTCTTGAATTACTGCCTGCATGTAGAATTGCGCACGAGGTAAGACCATCACACAGAGTGGACAGGGTAAGGCAATGAGCTATTTACCTTCATACATCCACCTAAATGGTGGCTGCTCCCTCCCTGGAAGGGTTCAAGGCCAGGTTTGGACGAGGCTCTGTGCAACCTGGGCTGGTGGAAGGTGTCCCTGCCAGGGGCCGGGAGTGGGACTGGATGATCTTTAAAAGGTCCCTTCCCACCCAAACCATTCTGTGGTTCTATGAATAAATCCTCGTACGCAGTGCGTGTGCTTACAAAAACAGACCTAAGCACGAGGGATCGTCAGAAATGTTTCCTCTTTCCCATCTCCCATCCTGTATGGAATTTCCTTTCCAAAATGGCATCGGTTGGAGATGCAGGAGGGCTAATTTAATCCTGCCCTAAGGGAAAACCTCCCTGCCTTACTCTTACACTGAAACTGGGAATCCTGCATTTCTGAAATGGGAAATTCTTATCGTTGCCACAAGGTGCAAAGAGCAGTCCAGCCCCAGAAGCCCTGACGTACACAGCACTGGTTGATCAAGGGACCTCTTGGATTTTAGGTTTCATTTTCCCCTCCTGCCGGTTACTACCACAGACGGTAGAACTTTAAGTTGTGGGACACATGAAGTTGGTTCAGTATTACCCCCCAAAACCCACATATAGCTTATTTAATAACCTCCTACAACTGATTTGTTAGTGTGGGCTGTTTAAAGACCAAGAATACATTTCAAAATGTAGTAATGACAGAGGGTGACTTTAGGTCTCTTTCTGATGATCTTGAAACAGGCACCCACCACCCTTACTGCCTGCTTCACCCTGCACAGGCGTCTGAGCCGTACGTCAGCTGCTTCCTACCTCTCCAAAGTCTATAGCACAGCGGCTTGAGGTAACCGGTTGCCGAGTTTTGACGTCACCTTTGCTCATCTGCCAGTGCCCTGCTCTTCACTGACTTGCTCTGCAGCTTAGAGCGTGGCCAGATGAGCTCTGGCAGACTTGATTCCAGCTGCCCACCCACTTCTGTGCTGGAGGCGACCGACGGCGGGGCAGGAGGACCAGACCTGCCTGCACCTCAGCCGTGCCCGACAGATGCGCTCTGGCACCTGGAACTGCGAGCAAGGAACGTCTGTCTGTGGCTACCAGAGTTTGAAACTGCTAGCTGAGGTGGGGACGCACATCCTGCTCTGCCACCCTTGCCAGAGAGGCCACAGCCTCACTGGAACAGCAGGACAGTAACTGGGAGCAATTAGGTTTTAAACTACCACAATAGTCTCTCCTTGCCCGTGAAGGGCCTTTGCACTAATTGCAGATCGTCACTGCAGTAGGCTACAGAGCTAAAATGGAGTGGGGGACAGGAGCCCCCCTCTTTATGAAAGATGCACCTTCCTGAAGCATATATATGTACAGAAGTATCAACAGAGATGAAAAAAACCCGTAAGTCCACCCTATCTAATGTGGAACAGCTGTGTACAAAAAGAAAAAATGTATGTATTTCCAATTCAAAGATACAAAACGGATATAAAATAGATCTCTATCAAATCCAGCATACGTTATGTGTTCTCAGTGGGAAAGTACTGCTCTGCAGATAAATAGGCTTTCTCCACATAGTTGGTCTAAATACAAACAAAATCCCTCCATTCATTTAAGAATCAACATCAACAAGTGAATTTCAAAAACACCTCAAAGATTCCTCATTACTTTTCAGATAGTAACAGCCCAGCAAAAGCCTACAAAGTCCGTGCCAATGACTTTAAATCACCGCGGCTGGTAGACATGCACACATGACCTAGTAAAGAGAACAGAGAGCTTCTGTAGATTGACTATATTTTGCAGTGCGTGGAGCATTAACCAAAGTCAAGGAAAAAGTGAAAAAATATGAGTAAAAAAAAAAAAATGCAGTCTTCTACCATTATAAATCCAAAAATGCCAAACACTAAAATTCATGGTATCAACAAATCCTGCCTCCGTATCTCTGGCAAGTCAGTATGATTGATGATGTGGCGTCACTGTGTTATTCTGAGTACTAAGGTGAGTGCTGCCACTGACAGGCGCTGTGAGTCACATAACCTTCCTGCCTCTTGTTTTCTCATCTTAAAAGTGAAGAGAATTAATTGAAGGAAATGTTTTGTCTGAAGGAACAAAGTCATGCTTTGCAAAGAGGAGAATGTGACTCACTGGACAGAGACCTGTTACATGGAATTTCAGGCTACAAAAAAAATTTCTCCAGGCATCTCTTTAGGAGCTAGCAGCTTCCTCTGATTCAAAAACAACTGTTGCATGGCAGATTTTACCTGCAGTAGAAAACAAAACTATTTTATTTTAAACTAGGGTGGAATTGTATGCAACTGATGATGTATTTGGAATACTTGGCTGCTTATTTTCCATCAAGTTGTTTGTGCCTGTGTATTGTCCTGAAGGGTGACTGGTATCTCAGAATGAGGGTGAAGACAAATCAAGACTAACTTCAGTGGAGGAACAGTATACACTGCAGTTAATAGCTCCATACAGCCCAACTTAATTTAAATTAGTATTTGGATGGAGGTTACATATTTCTAGTAACCGATTTAAAACCTGAAACTTCATCAGCGTTATGAGGATACTGAATACTTATTCTGCCTTAACACGTTGTAATTCTTCATCATGGTTTAGAAAGCAGAGAAGGAACCTAGCTTGTTCTACACCGGATTACAATGGTAGAATGCATCCGCCTTTCAAAGACATCCCAGTTTCCAAAAAGATGTTAGCCCATTTATGCAGCAGTCATCAATAAGCATCTGCTGCTCCAGGTAGGTGGTCTCTGAGGAGCTGGGGGGTGACCCTCACTTGTCCTCGGTGCATTAGTACTCACCAGGACAAAGACTGAGCATGTACTACATTGGGATTTGAGGGACATTGGGAAAGGGGATGGGTCTCCCCTGTAGCTGGCGCATTTCCCTTCTAATTACCTTGCTGATTTGGGGGCTGGGGGAAAAGCCCAGCAATTTATCAAAACATGGACTGTCATGTTGAAAGTCACCTTTTAGTCTCCTCTGATAAACCAAGTAACAAAAAGGTGAGGAATAAACTGCTGAGTCTACACCTGCAAGCTGTATTTGGGCTAAATGCCTATCTAAAGTTCATGGCTCTATTAACACACACGTATCCGTGAAACAACATGTCTCACACTGAAGGGATGTGAACGAAGGAGCATTTCAATCAGTGCACTAGCGTACCTGTCCATAAACCACATGCATCCTTTAAATTAAAATGCTTTTTCACTGAGAATTAACTTTATTCAGTTATAATTAAATTCAGTAAAAGCAACCTGTGAACACATACGTAACTTATTGAGCCTGATAATTATAAGATTAGGTCCTGAACAGGAAAAATCTTCTGGATTGTAGCCATAAAACATTTTGAAAAAGGTGAACCAATCCTGTGTCTTGTTTGCTAGCAGTCTATTTACTCAGTCCATTGCTTCCTTGTTCTTCTTACGTAAACTTCCTCAAAGCAAACACACTGAAAACATTTTCCACTGCAAATGTGTCCAACATAATTCAATAAACAATGTAGTAAATAAGGGACTGCAAATTCAGAGAGCCATCTACTGGCAGCTAAGTGAAACGAATTACAGCCATTAAGGGCCAAATCTCTGCCTCGCTTCGCAAATAATTTCTTTCAAGATAAGGACTATATATGGGTAATGTAAATTGTACAAGCATAATTATCTTCTCAAGATATCTATGGCAAGAGTGGATATCTGCTGGTGTTCTCAGAGCAGGAAGGAGCAGCCTCATTTGCCCAGTGCCCCAATTCTGGTGAGAATGATTCAAATGAGAAACCAGGAGAGTAAAGAGTGATGACTCTCCGACATCCCTCACACCCATATTGTTTTGTTTATAGATGGCTCAAGCCAGGCATAGCAAAAGCTAATGACAGCTGAGCTGGAAGCAGAGCCAAGATGCCCCAAGTCCCGTGTATCAAAGACCATTTTTATAGGGAATGGTGTTGCTCACCCCAGACATCAGAAGATCACAAGGAATCCCCACAGCAAAGGAAGGGAGGTATTTTGTAGTTCTGGATACCAAATCAAATCCCATCAACTACTGCATGGCGCAAAACAGCCGTGTGTAAAACATTCTGCCTAGAGCAGAACCTCCCAGCCCGTGAGCCTGACCCACAGGAAGATCACGCTTCCTCTCCCCGGGGAGAAGCACAGCAGTTCCAGGCACCCCTGCTATTTGAAACTGGGGGAAGCAGCAGTGGTGTCTGGTTCCTCCCTTGCTCTTGGACTTACCGCCACTATTTGAGGTGGAGCAGCTGGGTAGGCCAGCAGACACTGCGCAGGAACGGTGGTCAGACTCATACTTCTACAGCAGGAAAAGTTCCTTTTGAGGGAGAAATGGAAATTGGCATCTTCACCTGCACTGGCCCTTCTGCAGCCTTCTTCATATGGCACTATTTGATGTCTGCTTCATTTTTGCCTTTATTCTTTGTCTCCTGGCACTACTTTCAGATTTCTTCATTTTAACAGATGGGTTCATGAACTGAAATCTCAGATAAGGATTTGCAGTCTTCGCAACTGAGTTCCCATTAATTTCTGCTCATATCTATAATTTTCAGGTAGTTTATGTTCCTACCCTGAATACAGCTTTCAATCTCTCCCTGTTTAATACTCTGTAAATGTCACTAACATGCTCTCTATTTTCTCTTCCAGATATTTATCTAAGATCTTAAATTAAAGGTGGCATTGGCACAGATTCTTACAGGTATTCTACTGGAACTTCCTCTTCCCTAGCTAATCCTAGGATAGGGTAAGAAAATCTGGTTTTGCATGGAGTGGGTGGTATGAGCAGAAGCATGCTGGCTACATCCACGGAGACAAACACCTCAGCAGCAATCTGAGGTGAGGAGGTATGTTCACTCGGTCCCTTTCATCCCGCATTACTGCTTGAAAGGATGGTGCACAAATTACTGCCACAGTTGCTTCCACAGGCAGGCTGACATACCAAGCACACGTGAGCAGATTCACACTCGGGGTGAGTCTAATCTGCAGAAGGACCTCGGGGCCACCCTCAGCAGACAGCGTAGTCAGAGTCTGTGCATGCAGATGGGAACATCTCAAGAAGCTACTTGGGAGAATCCCTTGTTCCCTGGAAGGATCCCTCAGGCGTACGTGCTGCTTTGGTGCTTTATGGTGTACATGCTTTGACTATCAACCTTGAAAATCCCAACTTTGCGAAACCCACAACGCTCTGGAGTAATGGGTTTGCTTCGGAGGTGAAATAGTTGTCATAGCTTTTCATTTTTAATCAATAATGCTTCTCATCTTTATAAAGCTCTGTCTCATTTATCTAATCCTTCTATTTTCAGTAGTGTTGCTAAGCGCAAGCAACCATTCCACAGGCATGTCTGAGGTTTTCTGTTCTTAAATAGGTGGGAGCAACCTTGTTGTAACCTATTTTAACAAGTAGTTCTGTGAGCTGCAGAATGAACACAGCCCAGATTCCAGTGTTCTCCCTTTATCTTATTCCAGGGTCTCTTTTTACCCAAGCATGTATTTCCACAAGAACTGGAGGTATTTAGTATCTCTGAGGTGCTGCAAGCTTGATTAAATTGCAGAGTGGTTTCAAAACTTTCCAGAGGGAAACAGATCACATATGGCTTACTTCCCTCGGAAATGAAACTAAAAATAAACAAGGAAAAATTCCCTTCTCTACAGATACTTGAGCCAAGGTCTGCTCTGTTTAGACAACAGACAAACGGGTGTTTGGGAAAGCACATACTGTCGTCCAAATGTTTAATGGGCTTTTCTAAATGTATTGCAGATTATTGATGAATGCTTAGATGACTCCCAGAGGCAATCTAGTAGGCTGGTGGCTGATATGGGAGAATAGAAGCTCCTTTCCCCTGACTGCCCCGCAATTCGGTGCTCTCTTACCATTCTGCAGTATTTGGTGGGTAAATGTTGTGTAACCATGGTATCTCTAAGACCCATAAAGCAGAGAGTATTGTCTCTTAATTTTTAGTCTTCTTGATGTTGCCTCTTGGTGTTACCTGCTTGGTTTACCGATTAAAAAAAGCAAAGACAAATTATATTTTCCATGAACATAGATTTTAAATATTTTCTTACTAGTACTATACTGATTTAGCACAAATAGGACTCAAAGATGGTTTGCATGGCCTTCATGCCATTAAAATGTGGAAAGTGTAAACTCTGCAACATGTTAGAAGTCTGTTGAATGAAATATGTTCTTTCCCACTCCCTCTGCAAATCTTTCCTAGAGAAATAGGAATTAGTGAATGTGAAGAAAACTATCTCTTTACAGATACTTATTTATGGTTGTCTGAGTAATTATTTTGCAGTCAAAGCTTTGTTTTGCATGATCTGACTGATGCAAAAAGCAGAAAATAAATATCTTCATTCTCATAACCTGATTGCCTGAGGGATTTACAGCGTATATCCAGATGGCATATTGTGTGGCCTATCAAATCAGGGCATGGTTATTAAATTTCAGAGCAGGAAGGTGCAGGCAACTAATTTCAGGCAAGGGAATAGCCATTTCATTTGATCAACTAAGTAATTTTTTGTTCAACATTTAGCCAAATCCAAGCCACATTAGCTACTCAGCTCTCAATATTCAAGACCACACGCAAACAGACAAGCACATTCATCTTTGTCTTTGAGAATAAAAGCAAAGATGAAACTTTAAAGAACTATTACTCTTTAAACAGGTCATAAAATTCTGAAGGCAGGAGGCCTGTTTCCTTCTGCACTGACAGATTACCCACTATTGTGGGCCCACAGTCTTTCCCGAGTTTAGTACAAACAACAACATGGACTTTATTTTTAAATCTTTATCTTTGCTGGGAATATAAAGATATAGATGGTACGTGTGCCACTTTCGATGTATTACCTCTCCTTTCCAGTTCTGAAAAGGAACAGTAACTACATCTGACCATTCTTCAGGATTTTTTAGATTTGTCATGGTGGTATTACTACTATAACTCTGCTATAGAGAGATGCTTGCTGCTAGTCTGAAGTATTCCTGAAAGGGATGAGGACTGTAATCACTAATTCATAGGAATACAGAAATTAAGTGCTGTTAGCAAGGGCAAGCAGTGAGCTGAAAGGCAGGGGAAGGATTAGAAAGGTCATCTCCTACATCTCCACTTCAAGGCAACAGCTAGACCTTTGAAACAAGATGTCTGTTGCACATGAATACCTATGACCCTCTTTACCGATCAACCCTACCACATGAAGTATGTTATATCCATGTGATTAGATAACAAAAACCAACATGAAATATATGAAACGCCTATTGTTGGTATTTGTACTGAAGCTTAATTTTAGATCATGTGCTCTGATCATGTGCTGATGACAAAAAAATAAACTCAGTCTGATCATCTTGGACCAGCAGAAGGCAGTAAAATCACAAAATGGAAAAAAACACCTAACTTCATGAACCCAAACATGTGATGTTGAGTCCCAACTACACGGACAATGTAAGAGACAACATCCTTCTGTAGGATGTTAAACAGAAATGCCAGTTCCAGATACTCAAGAAATTCAAGTCACATCCTTTATAAATCCTGCATTTTTTTTTTTTTAAACCCTTGGCTCCTGATATAGCCAATGATTATTTCTAAGCAGCTTAAAACAGATTAATGAAGAACCTACTTTACAAAAGACTAAACAAACCCCGAAACTCCTCAACATGTCTAGCCTAGGAGAGCTGAGAAGAGATGCTGTTGCTCTGATGTACTTTTAGAAAAGAAACACAGCTGCAAGTTGAACTGGAAAACACAGTGGGCACGTCAACAAAGATGTGTTTAGGCTGGAGATTTAAGTACTACCGGCCTCCAGGGCGTTTCTAGATTTGGGAACCATTTTGCTGTAGCGGAGTCAAAAGACACAAAAAAAAAAATTAAAAAGCAAACCACTGAAACGACAACGGAACACGCCGTGAGGGAACCGCGCGCAGCGGCCGCCGGTGATGGCGGCGGGGCCGGACTTCCCGCGCAAAGCCTCCCGCCCAGCGCCCGCCTTTCCGGGGGCTCGTCTCCAGCCACAGCCCAGCCCGCCCGAGGCAGCCTTCCTCCTCCGCCTTCCCTCCTCCTCCTCAGCCTCCCCCTCAGCCCGCTGCGCGCCTTCCTCCCTCCTCCACAGGCAGCGGCCGCCAACCACCCGCCCTCCCGCCGGACTACAGCTCCCAGCATGCCCCGCGCGGGCCCGCCGCCGGGCCCCGCTCTCTCCCGCCGCAGCGCCTGCCGGGAGCTGTAGTTCCGTGCCGTTCCCTCACGGCTGAAGCCCCGGGGAGGCCGCTCCCCGGCCGGCTGCGCCACGGAGCTCCCCGGGTAAGCGACGCCCGCCCCGCATTCCGGCTGCGAGCGGCGGGGCGGGTGGCGGGGCGAACGGCTCCTCCGCCCCTTTTTACGGCGGCCGCGGAGGGCCACGGCGATGGCGGGAGCGGGGAAGCGTTAACCGCCCGGCCGCGGCTCCGTGAGGGGTGAGCGGCTTTGCGCCGGTGGCGGCCGGCGGAGGGGCGCGGGGCGGGGGGAGCGCTGAAACGCCTCAGCGGTGGCGGCGAAGAGGCGACCGCTGCCGGGCGGTACCCGCGGGGGGCGGCCCGGGCCCGGGGGCTGCGCTGGTTCTGTGCGCGTTTCGCAGGCTGAGGAGCGCGTTCGGGGCTCCTCCGCGGCCCCCCAGCCCCGTCCCGGGGGGGAGCGGGTCGGGAGTCACCGGGGCCGCCTTCGCGTCCCCCCGGCAGGGCGGCTCGGGGTCCCCGCACCCCCCGGCCGCCTGCTGACAAAAGCCCACGGGAGTCACGGGGAGGATACAAAGACCTGCCCTCCCCGGCTGTGGAGAGCCGGAGTAGTAACCAGCGACTAGAGAGGCGGCTTCTCTGCGAACAGCTCTTGCTTGGCTTTAAATCCCGGATGGGTAAAATGTTAGGTCTTGGCTACAGAATTTTTTTTTTTAAAGCTGTTTTTCTTCACCTGCCCTTCACAAAATATGCTTACAGCTGGGAAGGGGTAACTCCTTAAAAATGACTTCTCGGCATTATTCTCTGTCGGGGACTTCTGTGTGGGTTTTGCTGACTGTCATCGCTGCTAGTTCATTTTCTTTTCAGGCGGAAAAAAAGCGAAGGGGGTCTTCATGCTTAAATTAATAAAGATAGTCACATTTAGACTTTATGCCTTTCGCTATAGTTGCATCGGCAGGTTAGTTTGCTTTTCTGTTGTTAGTGAAAACAAATTCTGTTGTTAGGGAGGGTTTTTTTTTGTCACTGTTAACAAAAGCCACCTCACTGCAACCATCCCCCCTCAGAGACTGGGTAATGGGGGCTCTGAGAGGACAGGACTTTGTTTTTCGTTAAGAGGTGTGTCCTGCCACTCTGAAATAACATCTTCCTGGTTATGTACAGTCTAGATAACTTCTTAAATGAGGCAACTTCAGTATAAAACCATTAGTTTTTGATTTAATAATGGGGGTTGCATTGTGCCCGTTGGGCTTGAATCTGTATTCCCTGTGACCTTCTCCTGATGCTGTTCCATTAATTTCAGTGGAACAATTACTGATACCTTCTTACATTGATGGGAAGAGCTGGCGTTTTTCCAGTGGAATAAATGTGCCTGTTTTGTATTCGCATTCTTCTTAGAAGTACTTTCACATCTTTAGCATAATGCTAGGGAAGAAGTGTAACTGGATGAAAGAAAAATGTGCTGCGATGAGCACTGTCTTTTAAAGGAAAATGAGCTTCTTTCTCATTTCAGTAATTTTTCCTTCAGGCCCTTTCGGAACAGTAGAGTTTGTTTCATTTCTAATTTCAGCCAGAGGGAGCTTTTATAGGTATTGGCTTTTAAGGCAATCAGTGGCCTCTGCATAAATGACTGTCGCTTATTGATCATGCGAGGACAGGCTGGACCAAACACACCTCCTGAAGAAGTTCATCTTGCCAGCTTTGCCATCTAGAATCAGTGATATAGTCAGTCTTTCCTTGTTTTTCCTAAGGAAAAAGGAGGAAAAAAAAGGCAGGAAATTCAACCTTAAATTGTCTTTCTCTTCCCTTACAAAACCCCAGCTTAACACAAGGCTAATCACAATAGGGTTGTGCCCATTTGTTATTTTCACTGGCAAAAAAAAGTCAGTCGTCCTGCATGTTTGTGAGTTTGCATTGCCTCTTGTTCCATCAAAAAGCTGTTGACAGACTTTTATAAAACAATACAATGGAATAGCAGAAAAACATGCTGGGGATGGCTTGGGTAGCAGGCTGCTGCTTTCCTTGCCCTACGTTCTGAGCCCAGAAACAGTACATCTTGGGAGTACCCTCGGGCTCTGAAGATATCAGCACCCCAACATCTTCACACTCTCTTCAATTACACTATTAGTGGTTAGGTTTTACTTAAAATATGCTCCCAGTGGAGAGAAGCAACACAGTTTAGTCTTCATCCTGCTTTTGATCCCAATTCAATGGAAAACAACACATGGAGAGGTAAATATAGTTCTAGATTCTGTTGAGGATACGTATAGCATCAGTGATGGTATATGCTCCTGGTCCAAGTTCATTAATCAAATGAGAGAGTTTACTTCTGTTCATGTCATCATCTGATGTTATCAGAGCTTAGCTAAAAATTCAGTGAAGGTTGCAGTGATGTACCACTGCTCATCTACTTTTGATGTCCCATAAGAGCTCCTGTTGAAGCAGGAGCTCTTGATTTTTCAGCTATCTATGCAAGGCTTTGGGCTACCAAACATCATCAAGGAAATCTCCTGTATCAGCTATTTTAAAGTGAACCATAGACAGAATACATGCAGTGAAGGAAGCACAATTAATTGCTAACTTCCTGTTACAAATGGTGGAGGTGGACTACAAAGGGGGTTCTGTCCCATTTTCTCAGATTTCTTCGAAACGGCGATAAAGGTAGTATATATTCTTCCTGTATTATTACTGGTTTAGATTGTTTTTAAGGTGAAATCCGTCTTGTCTTGCAGTTCAGAAAGAGTCAGTAAAAGTACGTTCCCTCCCACCCCCCCTTGGAAAATTTATGAGCAGTTTTTACAAAATTAGCCTTCACTGTAGTGGTTTTTACCACCATTGTACCACTCTCGTTATAGGGCTGATCTACTGTAGATAACACAAATCAGAAGAGAGGTTTTTTTGCACTACAAGCGATAATTAGAAAAGATGTAAAGTAAAGCACAGATTTTATAGCAGCATTCTAGTCATCTTTTGATGTTACCCATCTAGCAAGTTAATTCTGTACAAAATTATGTCACTGTTACTGCACGTGTTCTGCATTGCACACGCACAGCAAAACATCTTGCACTTCGTCTTTCAATTCCTCCAATGCCTGTAAACTTTGGCTTAGAAAATTCTTGATTAGAAATCTGAAGCTACTGCTGTTTTTAAAACCAAGATTTGCTTATTGGTGCTCAGAACTCCTGATGTGGGAAAAAAAAGTGCTTATTGTATTCTATTCAGCAGAAAAGAATAGCATCGATTCTATTTAGTGAAATGCATCGTAGCTCTTCATTTCACTGCCAGTTAGAATGAGTATGCCAGTGCAGGTTAAATGCTCTAGATCAGTTTGTTGTGCAATAGAGAGCTGTTGGATAACATTATATTTTATTTAGCTTTGTGTAGTAATTTTATTGGTGTATATTTGGAATGAAATTATTTTATTACTTATTCATGGAACATGTGATTGCTTCTCAGTCCCTGGTAGTGGAGGATTCTGCAAGTTTATTACTGTTTCTGGTCATGTTAGGCTTAAGTACCTAAGTGGGCTGGTGGTGATACTATACCCCGTGTTCTCGGTGCTCATGGATATGTTTATATTTTTGTTTTTACAGTAGCAGAATTTAACGTCTTACAAGACAGCGATGGCTTTTTCTCTAGAATTTGAATATGGAGGCCACAGGGACAGATGAAGTAGAAAAGATAAAATCAAAGTTTATGTCTGCATGGCACAACATGAAATACAGTAAGTGAAACAGTGTATGGTAAGATCCTGTCTCCATTGAAATGAAGGGAATGTTTCTTGTTAACATGAATGGGATTGTGATTCGGAAACTTAAGTAATATTCATAATAATAAAAATGCAATATGGACCTGGAAACCATTTTTACTTTGATACTATAAACAACCTGAGTAAACAAACTTCTTCAGCTTTTCATTTTTCAAACACGTTTGCATAATTTCTTTTTAAATTAGCTGTTTTGAAAACAGTAAAGACATTACATAAATGAAACTAGATTGGCATAGACTTTTAAACAGGAATAACATGGAATCATCTGTGCAAAGATATTTTTATATGTACTTTTCTGGATAAAATAGGATGGTGTGTGAAATACAAGCTCCTCTGAAGAATGTACTTCACATGCTTGAGTAACATACTTTTCCACAGTTAAACATTGGTAATTTGTTTATAAGCAACCACATTTTAAATTGTGCCCTTTACTGATCTGTCCATAACTTTAATTTTTCTTCTTTCCTTCTAAGACTGAGGTTGCTCTGATTTACCACCAGATTTCTGATAAATTTTGTTAATTCTTATAACAGAGCCTTAAGAGATGCCTGGCAAGATGAAAAGGTGCTTTTCTTCTGCTTCCGTTAAGGCTACCACATGGCTAAAGGGGAATAGTAGTAATTCACCCTGTATGTGATAGGAAAAGTTCAAGAAGCTCTGTGGATTTAGGATATGAAAGACCGTAGGATTTAGACTTAAGTGAAAAAGCTACCGTCTGGGGACACTGTCAGAACCTAAAAAATGAATTCTGGCCCTTTGAATTTGTACAGCATATTATACTACCCCTTTTGTGTCTGAAAGCTGCAATTTATTTTTTTTGATGAAATATTTTTACTTAATCCTATGGGAAAAGCAGTAGCCTTCATGCATTTTTCACTGGTCATATGTGAAGCTTATTGTATGTTATTATACAGGAGTTGGAAACCTTACAGAATCAAACTATGCAGTAATGAATTCACAATAGTGACAAAGCAACTTAAGCTCAGTTTTAGCATTTCTGTATTCCAATAATTTTTGCACAGTAGTACCATTGTATCAACAAACACTCATATGTGGGTAACATCGTTACTTTTAAACCAGAACTCTCATCTGTGTTTTGTAGAACTATTAAACTTTTTGTTATTAAAACAAAATCCAATTTCAGTGCATTTTCTCTCTATTTCTCTTTCAAGGGTTATCTTTGGCTTAACCAGATGCTATTAGCAATTCCTTTTTGGAATACTTCAGTCACAAATTTGCATTTGTTTTGTGTCTATTTTAGGCTGGGTGTTGAAAACAAAAACTTACTTCAGTAGAAACTCTCCGGTCTTCCTGCTGGGAAAATGTTACCACTTCAAAACTGATGGTATGTACATAGCACTTAACTCATTCCAGTCTTATTCGGCAGGAGCTCTGTGGATATATTTTTAATCTTCTAGAAAGACCGTCACAAACAATTACTGAAAGCAAAATGTAAATATGAAAAGCTTAGAAAATACTCATTTAAATGTCCAACACCATCTGTACAAAGAGTCACTACGCCAACACCTTTGTTACCATTTTCCAGTATGTAGGTTTCTAAGAATCTCTATTTGACCGTTTACATTTAGGTGAATTAAGCAGTTGCTTACTTGCAAGTCAATAATTCCATTGCCACAGTAAAGTTGGCTGCATCACTTCCCTCCCCTCCCAGCTGGCACATTTTTGTTATGTTTGCCTTCTGATTTTCCTTTCTTGTATTTGAAGTGATTGTTACTTTTTGTAAGTTTGCCCTGTTTTTTCTAATAGAATAGTTGTGTGGTTTTTATTTTCCTTCTAATAACAGAAGTGCCACACCAACTTACAAATTAAATTGTGCTTTGCCTTACAGAATCTGGTGATCTCTCTACAGACAGCTCCAATTTTGATAAAATCAACACAGAGATTTCAGGAAATGTTGAGGAGTTTCGTAAAGATTTTATTTCTAGAATATGGCTGACTTACCGAGAGGAATTTCCTCAGTTAAAGGGCTCTGCATTAACAACAGATTGTGGTTGGGGTTGCACACTGAGAACGGGTCAAATGCTGCTGGCTCAAGGTCTTGTGCTTCATTTTCTTGGTAGAGGTAAGTTACAAGAGAAGATCTCTGTATTCAGCGTGATAAGCACGGGCATGCTGGAGGGAGTGTGATGGTCTTTATGTAGCCCAGATCTAAAGTGCAGGCAGGTTTTGTTTCTGGACTCCTCATCACAATTGGAATTGTTAGATTGCAGCAGAGCAGTGATCTAGCTGTCCTACTCTTCCCTTTCTGAAAAAGGGAGTGCCAAAGTCTGTCAAAGGAAGATACTGGAAGCTCCACAGAAGCTAGCTGTGAAGTTAAATACCACATAAATTTGTGATCCCATACCTGGGTATTGTTGTTATCCATGCAGGTGTCCAGTTCTCTGAACCTTGCTCATTTCTTGAACTCAAGATATGGAAATGAGTTCCACAACCCATAGCTGTGGGCTATGGCAAAAGTGATGTTCTTTTATCAGTTTAAGTTGTACATTATTCAATTTCTTCTAGTATTAATATATTGAGTTAATAGAAGGATTCTAATCTCACTTCGATACATCATTCTTTGTGTTGAAATTTTCACCATTTCATTTCCTCCCTTCCCCCCATGTACTTACAGAGGAACTTCGCTTTTTTCCTTATCATTGTCTATCTCAAAATACTCTGTCACAGCTGTTTGAAAGAAGCAGCTTTAGGAGACTCGGAACACTTTCCGCTTTCACAGGCTAAGCGTGCATGTCCTTCCCGTTCTTCCAAGCTGAGCCACGTCCTGCGTAGAGGTATTTTTGGTTCTCATAGTTAACCACCTTTTCTTTCCATCCTCTTCTCAATCCCTTTTATAATCTACCACATTGGCCCTTTCAAACAATCGGTCGTGTCTTCTGTCACCACTGCTTGTTCTCAAAATGACCCAAGCCATGGGCCTGAAGCCGCCCAGGCATGTTAGAGAGAATACAGTGTATTGTTTACTCAGCCATTTGTTGGATCACAGGAATACTCTAGTAGAAGATAGTTGTGAAAGCCTGTTTTGATAATAGTTTGTACTTACTGTGCAAATATGATGTAAGCTGTGAACATAATCCCAAACCAGCTGCATCACAAAGTCGTCTTTCTTGGCAGTGTCATGACCAAACTGTCAGATTGGCTTCCTGAATGTTCCTTTTGCTGTAGATATTTAAGTCATAAAACATTCAGTATCCCTTTCAACTGACTGCAAATATCAAAACGTATGAAAATACTTCTGCTGAGAACGTAAATCCCTTAAATATACCTTCCGTTATCCATACATTTTTAAAAAAATAAGAATTGATCAGAAGACCACCTGTGAGTAGGAATGCGCAATGGCTCATTCTGAAGTAACTGCAAACAAAAAAGCCCCAGGTTTATATCATTGAAATCCACGGTTACAAAGAATTCCATGCACTGTCCCCCATGCACCCTAATTTGGAAAGTGATTTGGTGATTCCAGAGTGCTAGTGTTTCTGTGGCAATCCAAATGCATAGAAAAACGAAGTATGTATGGCCTTTCTGGACTACTTTTCTCATCACTGAGTCTTCTGACAGCTGGTGAATTATCTTTTGAAAAGCTTTTTATGAGGTCTGGGTAGCTTCTGAAACATATTTAAGTGTTTACATGAAGTTTTTCATCGCTGTTTACTCTTTTCCCAGAGATGTTTTCATTATAGGTTAATGGTATTGTTTCTGTTACAAAGCAAAACTTGACTGCAGTTACTAGGTGGAATACTTAGACTTCTACTGCTATGTGGAATGTTCCAGATATTGCTGAATGATGTTGTAAATGAGTTTTTATTTAAAATATTAAGGTACTGGTAAGTTTTACTTTGAAATGCCTGTGCTTAAGACACAGACTTAAATTTGAAGCTCACAGTACAGGAGCAGCAAGGCCTGTGATGTTGTTATGTTGAGCTTACACACGCATCTGCCTGGGCCTGTGATGAAAAATGAGCACGAGGTTTCACAGAGGGGTGCTGCTTGTGGTAAGGGGCACTGATGCGGGGTGGTTGTTACCCGACAGTAAGAGTGGGTGACTTGGATTATGGCCATTACCAGAAATACTTGTGACATTCCTGGAGCCCTGAGTTAGATTTTAGAATTAAAATATACTTGCCTCTGTGCTTCCTCTTTGTTTCTCGAAGACTTTTACATGGACACTTCAGTAAGAATTACGAGGAGGGCTGCAGTTCTTGCTCACTGGCAGTTTCCTGAACCTCCCGGAGCTCCCGCAGATCCGGCTCGCTGAGCAAAAGCCCCTCGCCCATAGGGTTTGTTCCTGCCTTCCCGTGCCTCCTGAGACGTTCACTGCAGACCTCCAGGAGATGTTCTGATCTAACAGTGTTTGTTCACTGTGTTTCGGAGGTTTCCTCACATGCTCTGCGTTGCAAGTCGATGTTTGAACTTGTGGGAGAGACTTGCAGTCATCTGACAAGGGCAGCTTTGCCTTTCTCTAGATGGGAGAGAGATAATGCTGAGCCGCTGTGATGCTGAAGGGGAACGCTGTGTGAAGGATGCATTGCTAGGGGAACCTTTAGTTAGACGTGCAGGCTGTAGATACTGTGCTGAATAACATTTAGACACATTTGTTTTATAATTTAGGTAAAGAATTCACATATTGAGTGAATAAAGAAATCTTGTCTTTTTCTGGTGATCTGCTCTGACATTTTGCCAGGAAGAAGTGTTTGTTTTTACATTAATAATTCCTCAGGTTTGCCTTTTTCTTTGTTTGTTTGTTTTTTTTTTTTTAATAGCTGACAAACCAGAAGAATTAGAAACAGCTTTTGAAACTTCTTGTTTGACATGGATAAAACTTTTTAGATGGTAATGAATAGCTAGCTTTCATGTTTTTAGTATGTAAGATAGTTCTAACCTGTGCCTTGTAATCAGGTATATCTTGTGTATTTAACTGGCTGGGATCATGGAGCCTGACCTCTATCTCAGATAGCATAAATTGCTAACAAATGTACTGTTAGTAGTATTTTGTTTCACCTATCATTCAGCAGAAAATCAAAGCAAATCATACTTCACTCAAATTCTTGGTTTAAATTTTAACACTGACATTTGTATCTCAGTATGTAAAGTTCATACTATTAGTTTAAGGAATGTGGGAGAGAAAGGGATATGCTTTGCGAATTACACCAAAAAGTTAATATTAAGCCTAATCTGCACCTTCACATTTCTTGCTGCAGCCTGGATCTGGCCAGATGCGTTGGACATTGACAATTCAGATTCTGAATCATGGACAGCCCATACAGTGAAAAAGCTGACAGCATCATTCGAAGCATCGCTTACAGCAGAGAGAGAACCCAAGATCCTGTCAAATCATCATCAGGGAACACTAAAGAGAAACTGCGATGACAATGAAATCAGAAATGAAGTTTATCATAGAAAAATAATTTCTTGGTTTGGCGACTGTCCACTGGCAGCTTTTGGCTTACATCAGCTAATAGAATACGGAAAGAAGTCTGGAAAAATTGCTGGAGATTGGTATGGGCCTGCAGTTGTTGCACACATTTTAAGGTAAAAATACCTTTACTCTTTGTTGTTACCATGCCTTACACGTTACAGGAGAAGCATTTCAAAGTGCCGTGAGATTACTTCAGCTTAACTGAGCATCTAACTGTTCGTTATTGGCTTTGTAAAATGTCCAGGCTGGTAGCAATTCTAGAGATTTTTCAGAGGCAGGAAGGGAAATAGCAGTAGGTGAAGGAACTGAACTCTGAGCTTTTGTTCAATCTTATTTCAGGAAAAAACAACGTTCCTGTTTTCTTGTACTTTGGGCAGTAGAAGTCCCAAGTATCTTTCCCAAACCTAGGTTTTTAAGTAGAGCTGCATTTAATGAAATGTTCTAAAAACTAACCACTCTTTCAACCTTGGAACATGCATAACATTATAGATTTTTTTTTTTTTTTATACTGTAACCTGGGGGCTGTAATGTACTGATAGTGTAATGAAATGTCAGAGCTAAAATTGATGTTTTCAGCATTTCTTTGCACACATCAAATTCTTGTGAAACTGTAAATGTATGGGACTATTAATATTATAATTATATCACAGTAAAAGTAAAGGGTCTGTGACATTCAGTGTGGTTAAAAAAAAAAGTCGAAAGTCAAATTTTTCCATACTATGTGCCTTTGTATGCCATTTTTTAACATTACAGATTTTTGGTTTGTTTTTTTAATAGACCTGTATGCTTATGTTCTTAGTGGATTCCAGTTTACCTGTAAACTGAATCACTAATAAGTTATTTAAGAAGCAGAAGCCAAAGTTCATACGTTTATCTATATGTGAATAGAAGAATTTGATATTTAGTATAAAGTATATTAATCTTAAGTGAACCTGTACTGAAACAATCAGCTGTATATGTGTGCATACATGCAGATGCATAGAGTGATGTGAGAGGTTAGTGTTATTTGTGTTTTCTTCTGATGATAGAACCTGTCAGACTTCTTTTTGCTTGCTTTAAATTGCAGTAGCCTGTTTACCTAATGGGAGTGGGGGGGATTTGGTCCAGACTTACATTCGACACAAACCCACCTGTGATTTCCAACGCAGCAAAGGTTTCCTTTCCTAGATCTCCTTTCTCTCTTACAGCAGTGCTAACAACACATAGCTCTCTCATAACTTGAGAACAGCTGTATTACAAGATTCCTCAAAATATATTGTGAAATAAAGGGACGGTGACCATTTAATGCAAGTGTGTATTGAAGTCAAAAGCTAATCTTCTATTTTGAACAGTTTAATTTCTTTACAAATGCTGTCCTTGATTGACGATCATGCCTCAGATGGTCGACATGTATTTTCTTTTCAGTTTTTAGGTCCATTACTCTTACTCTTTTGAGGACAGCCTAATATTGCAATTATATTTTTGAAAGTTTTGGTGAAGCCTTACAGCTTTCTATGTGCTAGCCTTTGTTTCCATAGACATGAGGTGCTAATCTATGGCTAGTTACATGAACTGAGCTCAACTAAAGAGATCTATCAAGTTGAAAATAATTTTTTTATCAGCAAATACAGCCTTTACTATCCCAATACATGACAGAAGATTGTTATAAACAGAAAGAAATTAGGTAGTGAATATGAATTTCATTGTACATTAATGTACTTCTTTGGGCTTTTTTTTTTTTGTGGTTTTCATTGTTTGTTCTAAATAGCCAGACATTGTCTTCTTTGCTTGGGAAAAACATGTTGCCATATACACTGGATCTTGGTATCCAGTGTTTAAAAACAAACAGAAAACTTCCCACCCCCCGATCTGTGTTTATCAGGAATGGAAGGTGTCTTGAATTTAAAAAAGCAAAAAAACCCTCTCCAAAACAAACAAAAAAAAACAACAACAAACAATTAAAACGACCCTGTTTCTAAAAATGAAATAACTTATGTTTATTTACTGTTAATTTCTTTAAAATCAGAGATGAGTTAAATAGTTTTGTGTTTGTACTTAGAAAAGCTGTTGAAGAAGCAAGAGACCCTGAGCTACAAGGAGTAACAGTCTATGTTGCTCAGGATTGTACAGGTAAATGTTGTGATTATATAGACTTTTGCAAACATTTTAGATACTTTTTATGCCTTTCGGTAAGCACTTAAAAATAGAGCTCTAAAGGGAGAAAAAAAAAAACAACACTCAAAAATGGATCCACAAAATTGAGATTATGTAGACAAAGAGGTTCTTGATATATGCAGATGTTTGTTCTCTTTGAGAATCAGACATCATGACTTGAAAGCTTTGTACATTGCTTGTGTGGTATCTTACAGTGGAATTCCAAATCCAGCAAGATGATCTTTTCTTACAATCTGCCTGTTGTAACTTTTTATTTTGGATTTAAATCAGTTAATAATCTGTTTTGTACTTGCGTCAATGTTGTTTTAGCAATAAGCTAATAAGAACTTCCATATCTTACTAAAAATAACCCCCCAAAACCAAGCGGACAACTGAAAAACACTTCAGTTCAGTTACACTTGTTAGTTATATTTGTCTTTTGCATCACAGGATTCTCTTTTACCCATTTTTCTAGTGGGAAAAAAGCATTGCACCAGTCTCTTAGACTAGTAAGAATTCATTTCGCTTGGAGTTCAAAGATGTGAGCAGGATAGTGAACCCGAGTCAGTGGTAACCTTTCTTCTACTCCAGCATGGCATTTTAAATAATCAATAACAGGCAGAGAAGTTTCAAGCTCTGGATGTTCAGGAGCAGAAAATGATGACAAGATAAACTAAACATACAGTGAAACTTTACACTAATGACTATGGTCTTTCAAATCTAAGCACAATGTATTCCTTCAGTAGCCAGGTTTAGCTGCCAGAAATTTTAGTTATGTCATAACTGATCTTGAGATAGGACAGATGAGACTGACATCCCTGGGTAATCAATCAGACTGGTTTTAAAGAGACACTGTTTAATCATACACTACAAACCAGTTTGATCTGACTTAGAATGACAGTGGAAACCTAAAATTCTATTAATTTTTTACTTCTTTGTTCTGGTGATGATTTTAGCATCTCTCTTAGTTTGGAGGTAATGACCAATAATACTACATCAAGTTTTTTCACTCATTTTGAATGACTGTTAACTTTGGACAGTGAACTTGAGTATTTATTAAAATCAATTATTGTCTTTTTTCCTTTAACATGTAGATGTTTGCTAGATGTAGGCTTTCAAATTTTAGATTACTCCTAGAAGAAGCTTATATGAAATGAATAAATATTTATTGGCTTTCTCCTAGCCTACTCCTTTTGCATTTCCTTAGCAATGTATCTTACCTCAGCAGCAGCAGATTACCATTCTACAAAATATTGCTGAAAATAAGGAGGCATAACACTGTTTTTCATCAGAGTCACTCAGGAGTTATATTTCAGGAGGACAGTAAGGTTTTGAAGGACTGCAGTTTTAATTTGTCAAACTAAATGATATGTTGTAGGTGTGGCTTTGTAAAAGCTAGCAGTTATATTTTAAATGTGAATATTTCCATGTGTCTCCTTTCAGTCTACAGTTCAGATGTTATTGACAGACAGTGTTCTTTTATGGATTCTGGAAAAGCAGACACAAAAGCTGTAATTATATTAGTTCCTGTGAGACTTGGTGGAGAGAGAACAAACATGGACTACTTAGAGTTTGTAAAGGTATGAAATGAGAGTTCAATCATTTTTCAAATAGTAGCACTAGGTGATATGAAAAGCGACTTCATGATGGTAATCTTCTACCTATTAAATGTGTGGTGGTGATTTTACAGTTGAAGGTTGTAAAGTTTGACTTTACAGATTTTAAATTTCCCTATTACAAGATCAGACATAATTGCAGAGAGCACATGATGTCCCTTGGTAAAGCAGTGATAACTGTCCTACTCCTAAAGTAGCTACCTAAAAAGATATTAATGCAGTAGCTCAAATTACAAATGGTAATTTAGTTACATATGCTATTAGAGTTGTGCTATATTAAGTATCAGTCAGCATTTAAAAATACAAATATACCAAATTCCTTATTCTCTTTCTTCTTTTCTTAAATGTCAAATGGTTTAATGTTGTTGCTTCTCTGTCTTTCCCATTTTCCTTTGTCTTTTCCTTCCCCTTAAGAGAGGGGATAGAAATTTTTTGGTATTTTTAGTCACTACTTCAAGTGTGTTTTCACTATCTGGACATAAGGATGAATGTTTCTAAGGACAGTGATGCAGGAATAGCAAGCAGTCACCACAAATGAAAACAAACTGGAAGAAAGATGAAAAGGAGGAAGCAGAGGAGAGGGAGGTGTATGCTGTCCTCTTTTTTTTTTTTTTAGCAGAGGTTCTGCATATAGTGCTAGCATCTGAAGATGGCCTCTAATCTTACCTCTTGAGTGCAAGAATTACTTCTCTTAGGAAAGAGACTGTTCTCAGCCCCGCTGCTTTATCATTTTTCATGCTG
The DNA here is from genome assembly GCF_018691265.1 of Tyto alba. Classification (NCBI taxonomy): domain Eukaryota; kingdom Metazoa; phylum Chordata; class Aves; order Strigiformes; family Tytonidae; genus Tyto; species Tyto alba. The sequence goes on from NW_024881272.1 coordinate 32,726,108, forward strand.
CTGTTTATTCAACTTTAAATTCTTGTTTTAATTTTTAAGATACCACAATGTAGTAGCATGAACAAAATCTGAGAGTCTGTAGCATCTTTTTGGGGAGGGGGGTGACTGTCTCTTATCTGTAAAATTTTAGGAAAACTTGCTTTTTAATGGCATAGGGAGACAGAGTGATGAAGCCTTTTATTTGTGATGAACTGTTAAATTGTTTTTCTTTCCCGATTCTTTTCCTTGTTTTTTCAGACAGTTGGTTTTGGAAGTTTTCATTATTTTTGGATTAATTGTGACACAGCTAACATAAGCCTGTGGTCTCAGACGTGATCTAGAGCAACCTGACTTTACTTTCAGTGCTGACTGCAAAAAAGCCTTTGAATCAGTCAGGTCCAGGAAAACACACGGTGCCTTCGTTGTAAGCTAACACACAGTTGCTTCTGCAACTTCCATAAGGTTTTTCTCAGCGAAAGAAAAGTGACTCTAGTTCTTTAATACTGGCTTTTATGACTGATGGATATCTATGGCTGGTTTTACCCTGCAGAGGCTTTCTCAATTTAGCTCTCAAAACCACTCTTTTGCCACAGTAAAATCCATTTGCGTGGCACTGGGTTTCACAGCACAGTCACGTTCTCTCCGCTTGCCGGGTACAACTGGCTTGACCGGCATGATTTCTGCTGCTCATTTACCAAGCCTGGTGCTGCCTTTTGCAGCCTGTTATAATGGAGACTGTGATAAGAGGGCTTTCGATTGCATATATTAGTCACTCCAATCTCTGTCTTGACTGTTCACAAGAAGCAACTAAATTTCTTGGGGTCTAGATTTAAGTTAAAAATGCAGAGTTTAGAATGTAGTACAAGAGGTGATTTTTACAAAGGGTTTTATATTTATGGATGAAAATTGATAAATTTTTTATAATTCACTTTTACAAGAAAATTCCCATAGATTAAACAGTTATTCATTACTCTAAGTAGCTTTGCTCCCTTTCTGAGTCACTGGCAGAAGATAAGTCCTGCTTAGCTTTTTCAGCCTTTGCCTCTGGTCTGTCTAAATGTTCTGTAATGCTCGTCCAGGAGCATTTTCTAAAAAAGCCTTCTAATTCATTTTTCATATAAGCAGCACTTTCTTTTAACACATATAAATCATGCTGAAGTTGACTTTGTTAGCATCTCAGGTGAGGAATACAATAGTTTTTGTTATTATATTACTTTATCATTGTCTAAGCAGAGAAAGTTTTATCTCAAGAAGCTTTGGTCTTATTAGTACATGAAATATCAATAATTTTGTTGAGAGAAATTTTCCCTACTTGCACAATGATAATGTAACAGTTATACTTTTAATCATTGATCTCTTAGAGGAGAGGATATAGATATGACTGCCAGATAATGGAGATTTCACTGTAGCTCAGCTCATAGTCTTCTGGATTGCTGTCCCAGTTTGGGCCAGCGTCCAAGTCTTCGGACCCAACTCTTGTCTAGTGCCACAGGAAAACTGCTCTGATTTATGGACGTTTAAAGGATGTTCAGTTTTCAGAGTATTTAATGGTCTTGGGCTTCAGTTTCATTAGAACAGTTGGGCTCAGCTTTCCAAAGTGCTCTGGTTGGCAAAATTCAGCTCCCACTGGAGTTGGTGGGATAACTAATGGAGAACTGTGTTAAGCCAAGACTGAATATTCACAAAAATCCTAATGAGCCCTGCTAAGAAACAGAACCTCATGAAAGTGAGAAGAGTAGAAATATGTTGAAGGGAGAGGGAGGAAAGTCCTCCATACCTTCTTCCATTCCTTTGCTAGGTACTTCTTTTAACAGAGCGATGCTCAAGGGTGATTTCATTGGTGTCCGTTGTCTGTGACTGCATCCAGAGCTTGTGAGCGACAGGAATTTCAGTCAAACTACTGCAGTGGGCTTACCTTGGCAAAATTGCGTGTATACAGGTAGACCCTCCTCCCCAGCACTAGGAGGTATATCCAGAAAATCAGCATTTTATTATGTAATATGTCTGCTAGGTTTGTGTGCTAGCACAGACACGTGGATTACAGAACCCACCTCTTCAACCTGAATGAACAGAAATGTGCTGGCAGCAGTGGTGTGTCTGTAGCCCACCTATGTGTTGTAGTTCCCTAACTCCTTCTGTTCTTTGTGGCTCCTAGCTTTGCCCTGGCTGGAGGAGTGTATTTCTTTCTATACCCCTCCAGACCCAAATGATTTCTGTATTTCACCCTGTGTCCCTCTTCAAATCCCATTAGGTGTATTTGTAATGTTTCTTTCTCAAAGTTGCTACATACTGGTGGCTCTGATTCCTCTACCTTCACAGTCAACATCCCGTAAGATTTATGGGGCTTGTCTGTTGTGTGTCTCTCTCTCCTCCCTGATTTTGGGCTGTTGGTTTTAGAGCTGTATCTTGTAATTATTCTTGCTTCAACTGGCATTTCTCCCTATGATGTAAGAGTTCATACTCTAGACATTTGAATGCAAAAAGAGGAGAGCCCCCAGGACCACAGAATGTAAATGTATATGAACTCTGTAAATCTGAATACTCGGATAGCTTTTGACTAAGCAACCTGTGCTCAACTTGTATGACATCATGTTTTGTCTCCTCCTCAAAAATGATACTGCCCGTTCTCTCAACATACGGGCATCCCATGAAAAGGGAAGACTTTCTCTGGAATATCTGGTGGTGTGCTTGCACTTTGGTCAGTTGTAAACTTCTAAAAATTGAGTCAAGCCCCAGAAAATCATGAAGTCAGTCTTTAAATAAAAATAAAAAAAAGCTGTTTGCCTAAAGACAGTAAAGAAAGAGCAAAAATTTTAATTCAGTTTAACACTTACTCTGTTTAACACTGTCCTAATTATTTAATGTTTTTGTTGTAGGGAATTTTAAGCCTTGAGTATTGTGTTGGTATTATTGGTGGCAAACCCAAGCAGTCATATTACTTTGCTGGATTTCAAGGTTAGTGTTCTAATATGTTATGTCTCTTCAGTATTTTTCTTTAAGAGTTAGGAAGTTAATATCGAACCAGTGGGAAATAGGATGATTAAAACAGCAAAATGAGTACCTTATTAATTCATCATATCTACCCAAGTCCAGTCATTTGTCATTTACCCCATAGAGTAATTGGATTCTGTAAAATGTACATTTAATTTCAGTTGTTGCATAAACAAGGCATAATTTATCTGTTTCACAAAACTTCAGGAGCGTTGGCTGTTACTATCTGGCAGTTCTTATTTACGTATTTACCTTTTACTAGTTTAAGTGGTGTTAGTTGATGCTTAAATGACAAGCAATATATTCTTCCTGTCAGGATGAAGTAGCACAATACATTTTTCATATGCAAACTCCAGAATATAATTGTGTGTTTGTAAAAGTAATTTTATCACCAAAAATTAAATGACAGTCTCATCACTTTATAAAAATTCTGCTTATACAAGCATATTTGATTATGCAAAAGTTAATCTGTCCTGCAAAAACCTATGCTTCAGTCAATGAATATCAGCCTGGCAAGCAGTTACTTGCTGGCTTTTTTTTCAGCTGTTCTGCATAGAAATTGGATTGTAAGCAGTGTAATAATAAGGTGTTTTTTGAATTACTTGTCTTCTGTTTTGTCCTTGTAGATGACAGTTTGATTTACATGGATCCTCATTACTGCCAATCTTTTGTAGATGTCAGCATAAAGGATTTCCCTCTTGAGGTAGTATGGATATAGACCTGGCACTGTTTTCTTCCCGTATGAATCAAACACTAATTATTTAGAGATGTTCTAGCTAGCTGCATCTTTATGGTTTTACAGTTACGTGTTATTTATCAAAGTTCTACCCTTCTTTATAGGCCTATAATCAACAAAAATGACCAGAGGTTAAAAACTCAAGATGGGGTTTTAATTTTTACTTCATTAATCTTCATCTGTTTCTTTTTAATGATCGGAAAACCTCAGTAATAGATGACCAGTTAAGTAATTTTCCATCAGAGAAAATAGACAATATTTGGAGATCTTAAGCCTGACTTATTTGGATTTGGTTTTGTTAGTTTGTCTTTTTGGTCAATTTTACTTTATTTTAAATTCAATTTGCAATCAACATCATGGAGAGAATTACTGTAGTATTCAATAGTAGGAGTCTGTTGTCAGTTTGGAACCAGAGTTCCTATTAGGTTTATCTGCTGCTGCTTTTTCCAGGAATTCAGAATATTTCTATACTGCAGTAGGTGGTTATAATTTTAAATTTAATTTTTGCTCCTAACCACTTTGCAGGTCACTTTTTAAGATTCATACAAGTGGAAATTTTTGAGGCTTATCGGGGAGGTTTGTGGTTGACTAGATGAATTTTACTCAAGGCTTCTGAACCATTTCTTTTAACGAGTTTTATTATTAATTTTAATCAAGCTATTTTTATTGAACAGTAGTTTCCAAGAAGCTGACAGGTCTGATAGTGTAAGTGCTGCATTTGTTCTTTTTTTCCCCCCTGTCCCCTTGCTAGGCCATGACTTTCTGGGTTCGTCTAGATGTAAAGACAGTCTTTTCAGGCTACGCCTAGGTCTTAAAAATCATGCTTGTTTTTTTAACAATAGTGTTTTCCCTTTTCTTTAACCTCTTGTCAAATAACTTGCACTGAAAATAGAGCTGAAGGAGGTTAATAAAGGACTCGATTTACAAGCACCATGAGAAAACATTTATCAGTTGCAGAAGTAAGTGTTCAATGGCCATGGTACTCACAGTAGAAGTACTTGGTGCCATCCATACAAACTCTTCTTGATCTTGGGTCCAACTTCCACATGAATTTCCAGCCTCCTTGGAGCAGCTCTTCACTCAGTATAGAAACAGTCCCTGGGTGCATCCACTGCTTAGGGACGGCATCAACTGCTCTAGAACAGAGTTGGTTATGAGTAGTGGTTCCTCATGCCACTGTGTTCTGTGAAGTTAAGTCCTCCTAAATGTGGAAATGCAGCTTCAGAAACAACATACTGCATTTAAATAAGGAAGAGGAATATGTATTAATCTCCACCACCTCTAAAATACTAGCTGCTTAATGTGGAATTGTTAAAGGTTTGCAGTACAGTCCTGTAAACAGTGAAGTGCAACTCAAACTCACACCTGAGGAACCAAGTAGGTGATCTGAAAGTGATTGTTTACACTTTGAATGTAAGTCAAGTGGTGTGTAATGAAGTTCTGTATCCTGATGGCTTCAGTTTTGTATAGCAGTGAACAGTGGAGTGAACTGCAATGGTCCTCTCTATTGTTACCCTAACAAGAAAGATCTGTTAACATATGCTGAAGTTGATCACAGTACCTTAATCAAAATACCATCAAACAGTATTTAGGAAAAGTACAAATATATATATATAATATATATATATCTCAAAGGACTTGGGGCTAATGTAAAATCCTAAGGCCAACCTAAAGCAAACGCTACATATTTTTCAGTATTTATGCTCAACAAGATGCTTTAATTAGTGTGACATATAATATAGGAGTATAAAATTCTGTAGAAAATTAGAAGGTTCTGAATGTAAAAAAGGAACATAGCAGCAAAATGTATCGGAAAATATCCTAGACAGAAACTTCCATTATTTTTAGAGATGCCTTTAGATTTACCTCGTTGAGCTATTTGGAAGCAGAGTTGGTGAGTCCCAGCTCTAGCTGTTTGTATTGTGGCAGCAGCCAGAGATTATAACGACGATCCTTGCCCCTTTATGCTAATAACTGTAGTAAAATGCAGTTCCTTCTCTGAAGATTTTACATTTAATTGGGTAAGCCAGACAAAAGATGGGAAGAGCACAAAGAAGCAGAGCTGAAGTGACTTCCTTAAGGTCACTTCATAGCTCAGTGGCCAAGCTACAAAAAATACACATCTATTTGGTTTCTGTTCCCATGACTAATCCTTCAGATTGTGCTGCAGACTGGCATTAATACAAATTTTCAAATAATAATAAGGCTTTAAAATGTATTTTGAAGGTACGCAAGCTGCCAGCTTGGCTTGATCGCATCCTAATGCTTTTCTGCAGACGGAAAATATATTGCAATTTAATGCTTAGTGCGTTTAATAGTATTATATCTTTGTCCAGAAATGTCAAAAGTAAACAGAAATTGCTTTCTTAGTGTGGATAGTTCCTTGTTAGATTTATCTGTAGGGAGTATTTTCAAAATTGACAAATTGTCCAGAATAAGTTGGAAATCAATCCACTCTGTATTGGCTTCCAGAATCCATTTGTTTGGAGGAGTGAAGAAGAAAAAAAAAAAAAAAAAAGCCTACCCACTTCTCTTTGTTGTACAGTGATTTGTGTAGCATTAAGACTACTGCCCTGAACAGCACAGCACAACTGTAGTTACAGTGTTGTTGCTGAAATATGTAAGGCAGGGTTTGATTTATGTATTTGATGATTCAGGAGTAAATATTCAAAATACAATTTATGCATACAAAATTTGAACAGAATTAGGAGAAAAAACAGTGACTAAAATCAATCTTGTAGAAATAGCACTTCTCATCTTTGCTTCTATTTTTTTAGCAGAGGTTTAATAGAAATACCTCTCATGTTTCTAATCACAGGTAAAGAACAATATACTTCAATATGTAAAACTATTACACTGACAGATACGCTCAGGTAACTAGTGCTGTTGTCTTCTGTAGATTGACTTTTCTGATTGGCAAAAAAAAAAAGATAAAATGGATTTCTAGTGTATAAACTGCTTGATGTTAGCTGTCAGGGGTTGCTGTTGCTATCGTCAAATTAGACTGTAACAGTTGTTAGTTTTCCTTTATAGAGGAAACCCAGTGGTGTTGGTAAGAAATCTCCTGCGTTGCTGTGTCCTGGTGTTACTGCTGTGTTAGGAAGGTGTCCTGGTCCTGTGCCAGCACAGCTCACACGTAAACGTGGAAGGAAAGAGCACAGGATACTCACTGGAGAATATTGATCACTGGGGCAAGTTCATGAAAACCAAAATCTGTGTGTTAGTACAGTGATATCTCTGTCACGGTGTGGTGCAGCCGTGGTGCGGTAGCATTTGTTACTGAGCAGCTGCAGCAGGACTGCTGGGGGTTTAACAGAGGTAGGATGACGGGGTAGTCCTGCGTTAGGAGCAGCATAAAGAGGACTTACCGTTGAGAGACAGCCAGTGGTGATGAAATAATTCCAGTTATTGGACAATGAGCTTCACCAAAATGACAGTTCCTGTAATAAATAAACACAGAATCAGAGTAGATAGCATATACTTGCATTTTCTCTCATAAACTGTGCATGAGGAGTGTGGGGAAGGGGTTTCTGTATTTGTTTGGGTTTTTCTTACAGCATGGCTGCTGCTGGTATCAGTTCACAGCACTGTCAGAGCATCATCTGTCATGAAAAGAGATTTCACGTTAGGACAAAAACCTTTATAAAGCAGGGCGTGTTGTTTGGTTTTTTCCTACTTGTGGATTATTGTAATACGGTTTTGCTTTTGTGGGTTTTGTGGGGTTTTTAACCCATTTCATTTACTAAAGGAAAATGCATGAGGTTGGTTTATTCCATTATGTCTCTTTTATAGAGGCTGGGGGAGGGAAAGGGGCAATGGGCGGTGGTAGTAAAGCAGTAATTGTAAGATAGTGCAAAAGCTGTTACAAATTCAATTTGCAGAAGAGCATTCACCTGCTCTGCCTTGGGAATATTCATAAAGTACTGCTCGGAGCGGCAGACCTTTGACAGATTTCAAACTAACATGGTGTTGTGTGCAAGTTTGGTGAATACAGCATAAACGGCAGGTTTTATACATGTGGAGAAGAGTGAAATTACTTGAACATTTGGGGGGGGTTGGAAGAAATAATTTCAAAAGTCTGTTCTGGGTTTTAATTCAAGTGATACAGGGGATTGTATGTTAAAGCTGTTGGTGGAAGAAAAGTAAATGCATTGGTCTGTGCCGTTCTCAACCTTAACCATGTATTTCATGTTTTTTAATCTTGAAACTTGCAGTCATTCCACTGTCCTTCTCCGAAAAAGATGTCATTCAAAAAAATGGATCCGAGCTGCACAATCGGATTTTATTGTAGAACTGTGCAGGACTTTGAGAAGGCTTCTGAAGAAATAACGAAGGTGGGTGTCGGAGTTAGCAGATTGATTCCTCAGCCAGAACGGTGTGTGTGTGCTGCGTACGGATAAGGGGAGAGAATCAGCTTCGCTCTGCTAAGTAGACATCATTCTTTTCTTGATATTTATTGCCGCTTTTATAATCATGCGAAATCTAGCTTATTTTTCATTTCGTCCGATTTTACCGCTGGGTAAAACCTGGGCTGCGTTGTCGGGGGCGGTCTGTGGCGGAGTGGGCTGGCGGCCCCACGAGGTGGCACTCGTGAGGTGGGAATGTGGCTGCGGCAGCCAGCCCAGCCGTGCCCAGCCCCGCTGTGCCCTTGTGGCCACCAGCCCCGTGGCCGCCAGCCCCGCCGTGGCCACCAGCCCTGTGGCCGCCAGCCCCGCCGTGCCCCCGTGGCCGCCAGCCCCGCCGTGCCCCCGTGGCCACCAGCCCTGTGGCCGCCAGCCCCGCTGTGCCCCTGTGGCCACCAGCCCTGTGGCTGCTAGCCCCGCCATGCCCCCGTGGCCACCAGCCCCGTGGCTGCCAGCCCTGCCATGCCCAGCCCCGCCGTGCCCCCGTGGTCGCCAGCCCCGCCGTGCCCCCGTGGTCGCCAGCCCCGCCGTGCCCCCGTGGCCTCCAGCCCCGTGGCTGCCAGCCCCGCCATGCCCCCGTGGCCACCAGCCCCGTGGCTGCCAGCCCTGCCATGCCCCGTCACACCATGCCCCCGTGGCCCCCAGCCCCCCCCCGTAGGCCCCGGGCAGGGACGGCGGTGGGTGGGCAGCCCCCCCAAGGGCCGCACTGGTGAACAGGAGCGTTGCGCAAGCCTGAAGTGCGTATTGCTGCTCGGTAGCCTGAGTGCTTTTTCTGATGGCCTGTAAGTGCGTTTATGATTCGGTAACAATGTTCTGAAGTCTGGGGAGCGGGTGTCGCCCAGCAAACCTGACTGATCCTGTCCTTCCTCTTTAAAAGCACTGGTATAGGTTCATTTAGGTCCAAATGTAACGGACTTTTTTTTGTCTTCCACGACTGAGTATATGAAATGAAGCATTATTAATATGTTGCATTAGCTGCGGTAGCAAATAACTGTTTTGTGATTTTAAAAAATAGTCTATGAAAGGATGCAGCGTCAGTAGAGGATGGTCACAGTATTCTGTCCACATCAGTTATCACAGCAGTGCAAAGAATTAATGTTTGTGCAGCATTTTGAATGTCCTGTTAAGTGGTATTAGCGTTATCGCCAAAAAAGCATTTTTAAACTTCGTACTGTATGTAGTCTTTAGCAGATATTGATTGATGCTGAAGTTGATTCTTTGATTCTTACACAGAGAGGTAAAAAATAGATTTAAAGAAAAAGTTCCTAAGCAATGGATATATGGACAGTTTAAATAGTGAAGTTTCTGTTCTTCCATGTTTTCCTGTTCTATGATGTAGAAGAAAGACTATAATAATGTGTTAAAGAAAAAAAATCCAATCACAAAATCAGTTGCACTGTAAGTTCTCTTTCTCATTTTTCCTTCTTTTATTTCAGGTTTGGGATTAAGTAAGTTTCTTTTTCCGAACATGTGTTATGAAAGCAGTCATGGCTGATCTAAATCTTAGAGCTATTATCCTGGTATTTTGGAGAAAAGTTCTTTAATATTAGTGACCGTATTTTATATAAATATATTTCTGGCACAGTAGTTTTGAAAATAGAGGAAAGTTTGGGTCCAGATACAACATGAGAAATGTTCTGTGATCTTTCAATCTTTCTTTTGCATCCTTTGTTTTTTCCTGCTCTTTCGTTACCTTTCCCTCTGTTTGCAGCTGGAGTGCGGTAACTCCTGAACCATAAAGCACAGCGTACTCCCAGTGCGCCCTGGGTAAGCTAGACTGAAAAATTCAGGTTCTTGCTGCTTTTCTGGGCAATAAGAGATGGGAGAAAAGATTTAGTTTTTACTACTTGAAGATAAACCTTATGAGCCATATATTCAGTGATAGAGAAATTAGGGCATTGAAATTAAGGGCCCAAATGGAGCGATTGCTGAAACCCCGTCCAGACCCCGTTCAGGTTACCCTTTCTTTCTGTACCTGCTAGTTAGGCAGCTCTTGTTAAGTAGTTTAATAATACCTGGAATTAAATAGCTGCTAGATTAAGGAGACCTGGAAACACATCCAGACTTTGGAAGGGTGAATGTACTGACTGGCTGTAGTCTTACTTCACTCTTGCACTTCCAGCACAAGGACGGAGCAGGCTCAGCAGCTCTGTCTGGCTTCCCAGCGCCGCCCGGGAGGTCGGTGAGGAGCTCTGGCCTTGCACAGCTCGTGGGACTGCTCTGCTCCTGCCTGGCCACAGCCTCTGCCGCTGCTTTGCGTTGTTACTTAACTGGTAGCAGGCTGGTCTTTCTGCTAATGCAGTGAAAATCGTTTCCCTGTCAAAACTCATGACAGCAAATAAATAATTCAATTGGGCTACAACAGCATTTGCCTGTTTGTGGCCCAGGTTCTTAGCAGAAATTAAAAGTCCTCTGAAGAGCTGGGCTGATGGAGTGTTGAATTTGGATGCAGTTCAGCACAAAGAATTAGTTGTTGCAGTGACAACAGTGGCGGTCAGTCATCAGTATTCAGAACACCGAAATACTGAAAAATATTGAAGTTTATCGATAAACTGCTCCATAGAAATCATCACAGTGGTATCTAAAGAACTTGTAAGTTCTTTAGAGTTTCAGATCTGTGATTGCTGAGTGACATGTAGCTTGACAGTAATTACGGTGACCTTAACCAAGTTCCACTTGACTCTTGTTTAGGCCTTGGCCTGTCTGGCCAGCTCCTGTCCTGTATTTAGTTTAATCACCTCCCTCAGCACACCGAGAGAGGCGTTACGCGTACCTGTCGAGAGGACCTGGCAGGGAAGGTTGAGCACAGCAGCGGTGGAGCTGGGGGTGTGTTTCTGCCCTGCGACGGTCGGTTGCTCGCCGCGTTCCCCGAGGTGCGCTATCGGGATGAGTTTCCTGTTGCAAACTTGCAAATCGGAGCTGGCCTGAGTCCGCCCGTCCCCGTCCCAGACCAGCAGACAGCCCCCGGTGGCTATCAATTCCTGTTTCTACTAAGCCAGCTTGTATTCGGCCCCTAGAGACGAAAGGGTTTGTGTCCAGTTAGCGAGTCTTCTCAAAAAGCAAAGCATTTGTACATCTTACAAACTTTTTTTCTTTCTAATGCTGGTTTGTTACTCTTCTTTCGCTTTTGCTTATTACTCTGTGCATGTCTCGTCTATCTCCTTGCTCTTTTTACCCAGGTTTCACATTACAATAGCCAAATGCAATTACAGTAGACAAGAATAAAGTGGAAAATTTCAGACCACAGTAAAAATCAAGGATTTTATTGAGTGGGATTTTTTTTTTTTTTTTTTTAACACTACCCTCAGCCCCTCACTGCCTCTTAAAATAGTTCTTACAGTTAAAAGATCTATTTAGGTTTTTTACTGTTTTAGATTAATTCTTCTCATGAAATTATGTTTAGTGATTTTAGTTCCGCACAGTGTATACCTGTAGTTACTGTAGTTCTGCATGTCACTGCATCAGTGTGCTGTTTTTTCAAAGCAGGTAAGAAATAAAGAAATTTTTGAAAAAAAAATAATCAGTGAACAAGTAAGTGTCTAAAACAGCCCGAAATGCAGATTTTTATCTGCCTTTAAAGGTATTGTGCTGATCTGTTTTAGTATTTATCATTCCCTACCACCCGCTTTCTAGATGCTCAGTTTTCTTATTTATAAATGTAGATTTTTGGCATCTAGATATCACAGCCTGTGACTGTAGTCAACCTGGTTTTAGCCATGTGCTTTTGATTGGCTTATTTACATAGGTGTATGTGTTTAATAAAAACATTGATTATTGTACATGCTGATTCTACAGTAAAAATGAGATGCTTAGTTGCCGCAGAATTCATACCTGTGCTTGAGGAGGCCATTAACTGTTTTGTAGAGTTTTTTATCTTCCTACAAGAGCTCCAGCTGCACCAGAACAAACAGCACATAGGAGTGATCGGTATGGAATGAGATGCAGGGTTAGGCATAAAGTCAGCAGCTACCTGAAGAAGAAATGGAAGTAAATGTTTGTTTAACCAGAGGCGGGAATGTTTAGATTGTGCAATGCTTTTGTAAAAATGAAAAATGCATTTTTTATTTTGCAGTCATCATCAGATAAATATCACTACTTACTGTATTTCTTCATTTTAAATTAACGCTTTATCTGGTATGTGTTTTACATTGTAGATGCTGAAATCTTCATCTAAGGAGAAATATCCCTTGTTTACTTTTGTAAAGGGTCATTCTAGAGACTATGACTTTGCTTCCAGTCCACTCCATGAAGAAAATGACCTTTTCTCTGAGGATGAAAAGAAAAGATTGAAAAGATTTAGTACAGAGGAGTTTGTCTTGCTTTAAGGGACATTTTACACAAGATTATTGGCAGCTGTGCAGAAGAACACTTGCCTTTTAAAAAATAAAAAATAAAATATGTGTCCTCCTTCCCCCAAAAGGCAAGCTTGCGCTGAAATTGGTCTATTTTCATAAAGATTCTTATGTTTTGTATGTTAATAGTCTTTAAAATGTCATTTATAAATGTACTTACCAATTATTTTTGTTCACTACTAGTCGGATGTGTTTAATGTCACGTTGTGCTAGTGAAGATGAAGGTGTTATTCAGAGCCAGGGATGCTGAAATGTGCCTACGTCCTGGCCTTGCCCTCTTAAAAAGCTTGGCCAGTCCCTAAAGCCGAACTGGTGACCCTCATGTCGTGTCAGGCCAGGGCAGGTCCTGAGCAGAGGCTGCCGGGGGCGTGTGGGGTTTGTGTCGCGGACGTGTATCCATAGGTCTTGAGACCATGTTATTCCTGTTTGTAAGCAAAATTTGAGTTCTGTATTCATCTGGTTAGGGTAGAACTCGCATCTGTCTTGCTGCATAAGCCCAAATAATAGTTCATGCTGTAATCGTGACACACATCCTGAGCAGCACAGTGTAAGAAAGGTAAGTTTGATATATCAGTAGTAATTGTCAGTTGCAATACTGATATAATTATATAGGCTGAATTGTGAGTTAAGATACTATTTAGCAGTATGATTTTATAATGGTGTCTCATTAAGCTTGCTTTGGAGCCTTAATATGAGGAGTGAAGATAAAGTATCACCTTTCCCCACAATTTTTAAAGGTTATACTATTAATATTAACTGCAACCAATCAAATCAGCTAAAGACAATTATTAGAAGAGAGCGGTGTTTGTTTCCTGTTTCAGCTACTATAATGTTGAGGCTTCTCTCCTGTTAGTGCAGCTTTTAAATCAAAGCAAAGGGGGGAGTGGATGTTAAAAATTCTGGGCTGTGATTTTTTTTTTTTTTTTTTTTTTTTTGATACATGTTATTACTGTACAAATGATTACTTGATGGTGTGCGTTCTCAGATTGCAAACAAATGTACATAAATAGTTTCATGTTTTAACAAAGTAAATGCAATATTTAAAATATGTATTAACACTGCTTGGAAAATAAAAAAGGTGTGAAAACAGTAAACACATGTGCCTTTTATATTAATATTACATCCTCTAAAAGTGAATATAATCCTGCATCTAAAACAATATTGTAAGGTGTGAATACTCTGTTTATTTGCAATAAAGGCAAATTTTATTGTTGTGTTGTAAACCAAATGTTAACCTATTCTAAGTGCCGTTCAGGCACAGAAGGCACAAATGTTGCCGATCCAAATAATAAGCATCACGTGTATTCATTAAAGCACCTTTTTTCCTTTTATGAGAAAGAAGTGACTAATAGATAGGTTTCAGGCAGAACTAGATCAAGCATGTGTATGTGTCAGGGCTGGAGTGTGCATTTGCATGTGTTAATTGAGTTAATATTCCAAAAAGCCAAAATGAGACGGTGTTCACTTGTTTTCAGGAAAAAAAAAAAAACAAAACCAAACATACATCATTTGTCTAAATTAGTAACCTCTGCACCATTGAATCCTACAATAATTGGCATAATATTACTTTTAGATGCTGCAGGTATGTGAGGATGTTTGGCTTGATCTTACTTAATATTTTTCATTAATAGCCCAGAAGAGGGAGTAAACAACATATTTATGGAATTTAGATGTCAAAATGAGGAGAATTGTGAATGTCAGTGAGAGCGAGAAAAGAGAAGATTCCTGTTTAGTGAAGCACAAGTTCATGTAGCTTTAGCAAAAATAATGCAAAACTGTTGAGTGGTTCCTTCGGGTAACAACGGACAGGAAATTAGACATGAAGTTGTACTTTACTTTCACATTAAAAAAAAAATGCAATCCTATGCTGTGTCATTAAAAGCTTCTGTCGCAGAGCAGGGGGATATAATTGGTATAATCTGGTTTCACTGATGCTCCCCTTTCTGCTTACCTTTCCGTGAGGAAGGCATTAACTAATTAAAGTGCACAGAAGAACAAGAAAAATGATCAGGAGCCTGCAGGGATGGATTTAAGGGAGATTAACTTGTAGCTCCGTGGCTTTGTTACTCTATAGCTGAAGAGTGAGGCTGGGGAGGGGGGGCAGCACCACCCCCTACAAACCTGGAGCAGTGACAAGGGGGAGAGGGTTTGGGGGGAGTGGTGGAAGGACAGACGTCTTCGGGAAAGGGGGAGATGCTCAAGGAAAAGCTTCCTGCAGGGGAACGCGAGGCTCTGCAATGCTCTCACCCGGAGGCGTTGAAAGTCTTGCCGTGTAAGGCTGTTAAAAACCAGCCTGGCCCAAAGGCCAACAAGTGCACGGGAAAGAACAATCTGCATTCAGCAGATGAGTTGAATCAATAGCGGCTTGGCCATTTATAGCTTCTGTTGTTGTAGTAATAATAATAAAATGTAATAAGCTCCAGAGGCTTTAATGCGCAGGAGTCTGCAATGTTTGTAATGAAGTTGAAAGTGGTGCTGAGTTGTGTGAAACTCATAGAAATATGTAGTGGACTTGTTCCTGATTATGTGGTATTTTTGTCTTTTAAAATGAAAGTTACTGAGCAACATTGATGTATGTCTCAAGTCATATAGACAAAGACCCCCATCTCTTTTGAAAGACTTTATCTATCCTACCCCACTGCAGACTTCTGCCTTCGTAGCGTTCCTGGGAACGAGCCTGGCAGTGGGGAGACTTCAAAGGTCCCAGTCTTCCCATACTGCTCACCATGTGCACTTGTGGTTTGAAACGGGCAGGGTGACAACAGAAGGATGTTTCTAGACATGCACGTGATAAGAACAGTAATGACACCGACTGCTTGGTGATTGCAGCTGGTCATCAGACTAAACCAGAACGGCTCAGGCCTCATAATTCTGCAAGTTTTCCTCGTCCAGGCCTTTGAAGCTGTTGGTTTGCTGCACAGTGCACGACGGGCCGCTCCCTCCCGCTGCAGGGCGGTAGCGTGTCCGAGATGGGAGCTGAGGGATGGAGTTTCCTTCTTCCAGAACGCCACTGGCTGAAGTTCAGGTACCGTACAGACCCCCCGTGTGCACGGACCCACCTCCGCTACCTGTGTCTCCAGAAATGAGCTGCTGTCCCAAAGACCTTTGGTTTGGTATTCTTGTCACAGAAATGCTCAAATGGAAATAAAAGAGCTATAGTACCTAAGTGTTAGAAAAAAAAATGTAGTTCTGCCATCCCAACAGCAAACTTCTCCGAAAGGGCCAGATAGCTTCATTTCTCTGTCTTTTTGCAACTTGTTGATATAGAAATGTAATGGTTGAAAAACCTTTGATGAATTCATTTAAATAGTGGATTTTTTTTTTTTCCCCTTCTTGACTAAGGGCAAGAAAGACTTCAGTGCTACACCACCAGTTGTTTTTTGACCCTTTAATATGTTAGCAAGTCCCCTTTAGTTTACCACAGTGGTGGTTTATTTGAAGCCTGCTACAAGTAGTTGTTTAAAGGCTATTTTCAGGGGGTTTTTGTCATGGTTTTCATACAAGGCTTAGGCATAGAAAAGCCCGTAAGTTGCCCTGGTGCACTCGTATACAGGGGTGACACAAGTTAAATTACCAAGTTACTAGAAATTAATGTTTTTCGGTAACTACAGGGGACTTTAATTGGAAACTATGTTAATCGCATAGTAATTCTCTTTACCTCGTCTGCATTATCTCCTGAAAACCGTGCAATTAATTTGTGTCATCACTGTTGCTGCTGCTGCCTTCAAACACAAACCAAATGAGCATTAGTTACTCACACACCCAGCAGTGGCCTATTTTCTTAAAGGACTTCCACAAATCACTGACTGATTACTCGCTTGCCTGACGGAACCAGACTGCACGTACCACACAAGGTGGCAAATAGTAGCTCTTTTCAAAGTTTGAGCTTTTAATCACCTAATAACCTTTACTTTTTTTTTTTTTTTTGGCCATTACTTTTTTCCTTAGAAGGAACATTTCTTTGTGTGTTTATAATATCTAATATTAGCTTGACCCAACCTCGGGACTCCAAATGATTAGCTGGGACTCTGCCTTCCCCTTCTAGCAAAGACATGGGCCTCATTTTTCAAACTAATGTGAGACCTCAGCGTCCCCTCTGGCTTGTGTAAGGTAAAGGACCTCTCTGTGTGACCTGGCTGTGCAGTTCCTCCAGGGGAAGAACCCACCAGCCACCACGTCCCTCTCCCACTGGCATCTCAAGTCAAACTCCTGACCTTTAAAAACACCTCTGGCCAGCACTCACCTGCCCTGCAGGCAATCACAAAGGGCAGCAGCTGATTTCTGACAACTTTCCAAGCTGAAGTCTTAGACTGGGCTGAGGACTGGTGGAGAAACCCAGCAAGGTAGTGTAACTCCATGGGAAACAAGCCAGTGGGGCTCAGGGATGGCTCTCGGGAAAGATGAGGCTGGAAGGCTGGTTTTGCCCTGTAACAACTCATGAAGTGGAAATGTCTAAAGTGGCAACTTAGTAGAGGGGGTTATTTACTAATATTGGAAGAGACAACTGACCACAGAAAGAAACAGAGCCTGGAGAATTGTAGACCAACTTCCAGAAGGCCTAGAAACAGAAAGATACTCAAGACTCTTAGTAAGTTAGTAACGGCAAAATTGATTGTTTGTAATGCCTTTCTTTAAAGGCTTGTTTCCCCTCTTGCTAGTCCCCCGTGCTTCAGCAGAGCTATAAAACTGAGGCCACCCTAATTTTTTACTGAAGGTCCACTCCTGTGAGAACAGCTAAGTGGGAATCGTAGAATCGCACAATGCTGGAAAGGTTTGGGTTGGAAAAGACCTTAAAGATTACCTAGTCGCAACCCCCCTGCCACGGGCAGGGACACCTGCCACTAGATCAGGTCCCCCAAGCATGTCTCCCTTGGCAGTTACATTTTTCCCACAGTATTAATGAGACACCCCTAAACAACAAGAACATGAGTAACTGGAAGAACGTGAAGGCAGCTTCCTTACAGGTGTGGTGGCAACTGGTGTTGAGGTGACACCACGCATCTCCTCGCTCGATTGTCAAAGCCAACACTGGCTTCGTGTTTGGAACAGAGCCCACTCTTCCCTGGTTCCTGTACGAGGCAAGGTATGTGAGTCTGGATCTGTTCCTGGTGAGTTCACGGGTTCCCAGAGGAGTCTACAAGACCTTGCACTTTTAAAACAATTAAATACACCTGATTGACATTTAGCATAGTGACATGCTCCTTAGTTAAAGCAGTAACAGCAAACAAGTGATCGCTCTATGTACATTAACTGGCACTTAAACATCAGGTTCATTTATCTGCAATTGGCATGAAAACACAGGTGGAAAACAGGGAGTGTGGATGGGAAAGAATCTCCCTCCTCTGCTGAGCGCTGCCTGGCTGTGCAATGGTCACGGGCAGAGTTTGCCACTACCCTGTGGCTGTGCTAGACAGGCAACAACAGGCCCCAGTCTTGGCTTTTGCCAGTGGCTTATAAATTTTTTACTATATAGAAAGTTGTTTGTTTTTTTTTTTTTTTCTTTAACTTACCCCTCCGGACCCAGAAGCATTGGTAATGAGAAGCAGGGAGGCAGTTCAGTTATACACAATGCAGATAGAAGGACACAACAGGGTATTTGGGGAGGCAGGGAAGAGATCTCCTGTGTGCCATTAATTACACTTAGAAAATGGACTCACTCTGGAGACCTGATTTATTTCCAGAGTTATTGACAATCTCTTAACTATAATGATGGAATGAAAAGCAACCGTTAGTGAGTTATGAAAGGTCAATAATGCCACAAATGAATACAAACAGCATATTTGAAATCCAGCCCGCCCCGCATTCTGTTTATGCAACAATTTCATCGGAGGCGATACGGCTTTTCGGGGAGGCTGGAGCACCAGCTCTTCTTGTGCTACCGGGAGCCTCCAAGAGGGCAGAACATGCCAGGTTACTTTACGGTCCTTTACCACCCTGCAGCTGATTACTATGGGAGTATGGATGCATTTCTTTTTTCCCAGTGCCTGGAGCACATTTCTGTGGCCCTGCCGGCAGGCTGTGGAGCACGGTCAGGTATAACACACAGGGGTATTTCAGCGTAAGGCTCCTTACGCAATCCCTATGGCTGGAACCTCAGTTGGCCTCCAGCTGCTTTCTGGCAACACAAAAGTGTTTCAGCCTCCCACCGTATCGGTTAGGCCATGCCAACATGATGTAAAGGAGTCTTAAAATGCTGGTAACTTGCTTGCATTGCCTAAAAGATGTAAAAAGGCATTCAAGGGAGTCAGGATTGAGTCCTGAGTGATCGTCGGGTGACCCTATGGTTGGGTATCTTCATGAGATGGTTTCTGTTGCCTAATTGGATGAACTGAGCTTTATACACAGTTCCCTTCCCTGTTTGCAAGCAGTTCACGGGCAGCTGTAATTGTTTGAATCCACGGTGTGAATAGTAAAAAGAGCTTTACTTAATGACTGCAGAAGCCCTTCTCGTGTGAGAGCTCTCTGGTATTTATTCACACCAGAATTCATGACGCTTTTGTTTTCTATGAACGCTCCTGCAAATAAAAACTTGCTCACTCTAATGTTTATGAATAAATGTGGTCGTAAATGCCATCAAAGCAAATCAGCAGGGTTTTATTTATGCAAGAAGATGTGCAAATAAATGTTTGCTGTTTTCACCTAGCTCTAGTGGGTGTGTAGGCATGTGTTGAAACGAAGGCTCTGTAGGATCTCCTCTCAGCATTCACACATTCTTACTTTCCATTTCCTCCCTTCCTACATTCTGATCCTGCCAGTGAATCCCTGTGCCCCGAGGGAACATGATTAAAATCAATGCTTTAGGTATTTACCCACATCCAGCAGCTTGCTGGGTCAGTGGATAAGGTCATGCAGGGTAGTAGGATCACCTGTAGGATGCCCAGGACTGGGGCTCTGCACTTGGGTGGACAAGAGGAAAGGGGGATTGCATCTGCAGCCTCGTGCTGGTTTCTGCATGGCACACAGCAGATACCCACAGCTGCTTTACTGGTGTGTGCTGCCTCGTGGAGCCAGGTGGCGTGGATTTGCACAAAAGAAGTGCGGGAGGTTATTGCCATCCTGTCTCAATCAGTGCCCTAATTAAACATAGGAGAGGATTTTCTTTTCAAAACGTAAATGTCAAGCCTTGTTAAAAAAAAAAAATCAAAATGCACTGAAATTAATGTGGTAGGAACTGTGGAGGAGCTTAAGCTAGGCTAGAGTATATTTATTAGAAAGGGAACTGAAAAAAGAAGTGTTTTCTGATCAGAGTTCGACCCTTAAACTGGGCTATTTGCAAGTTATTTAGAGAATATAAGGAAGTTATGCAAGTTTACAAATTTCCCTTCAAAATCTGCAGTTAGGAACTGGTTCCAGGGGCGAATTCTATGTCCCAGCCTCTAAAAACTATAAAGGAAAAGAATCTGAGACTCATCTCTTTCCAGGATTTAGCTGTAAATCCCCCTTCTTTTATGACTTTCAGAGGGTCACACTTTCAGGGGGTTGTACTTGAAGACTCAGACCGTTCCCTTGAGTTCAGCAGAGCACAAAAATACAGAATTTTTAAAATCCACATTCAGCAACATGATAATAATTTACAAATAACACTGTGTAAAGGCATTGGACTACTTCAACCCACGGAGAGCTTGAATCAGAAGTGTAAATCAGAACTTGCAACAGTCAAAACCAAAGCCCTAGATATGAATGCGTTAGGATGGGGAGTTCCAACAGAAAACAGAATTTTTTCAAAGCCTTATAGAGAAGAGCTTCTGCGGATCTCAGAGGTATGCTTCAGCTCTGACCCGTGATCTCAACCTGTCCAAGGTCAAAACTTCAGTTTAGATGCGTTTGTGCCTCCCCTGGAGCAGGTGAGAAGACATGCCGTTTTATGGCGGTATGGAAACACAAAATACAGTATTTGTTAAATACAACAAGCTCATGTCTTTGCAAATATATGAAGTTCTTTGGCCTTCACAGTTCAACCAGTGGTTTGTTGTTTTCATGCTAATACAAATTCTTGTATTAATAGGAGCATGGCCTTGGGTTTCTCCATCCGTATGGGAAAAAGTTACTTGTCTGATGGTAAACAAAGAACAGAAGAATTGATTCACTGTCTTCACTTTTAAAAAGATGGTATGAAGCAATAGTGAAGCAATTTTAATTGTGACTGTGTAACACTTGCGATCAGTAAGATCATTTGTGTTCTGTTTTTAGGAATTGGGGTACTAAAGAGTACATACAGCATTAGAAATGCAAAACATGACCGCATGTTCTCAGGATTTTGTCAGTGTTACATGAAAGAGCACTTGTGCTGGGATGCTCAACTCTGAGGGTATTCTCTGTTCAGTGTGTATTTACAGAGATGTATGAATATTTGATTAATGAGTCATGGTCTCTGGAGAAATTTAATAACTGTACTGCTGTACAAAGCCAGCTCCTTAACTGTTAACACAGCTGCCAATAGTGTCACTGACACTGAAGCCCTTTCTGCATCTAATATATTCTGTGGAGTAAATTCCTTCGTTACAAGAGAATCCATGGGACACATTATTCAGTTATCTGTTTTGAACTGTTGCAGGCTCAATTTACAGACCCTGATTTGTAAAGATTTTTCCAATGGAAACAAGCAGTGACACATGAGCCATAAAGTAGCAGTTTCATGAGGCTATGTTGTTCCAAAAGTTACTTGGAAAGTCAGTTCTAAAGAAGCGTTGCTTTAAGAATTCTTGCATGATTGATAATAAAATAGGTGTTACTATTGTCCAAACTGCTATTTTCATTAAATATTTTTATAATATACTGTAACAGCATATTCATTATGCAGGTGAAATAAAACCCATCCAATCTATTGGCTGTGCATGTGCCTTGTGTTTGTATAATCCAATTTATAAAATGTAAAATGAACAATGGATAAAAATATTGATGTATAGCAGACTGATCCGGAAAATTCTTACCTCTTTAAAAACCATCTTCAGTGGGACTACTTGAGGAAAGGTTGTTCAGGGGTATATGATTTGCAGGATGGGGCGGAAGTTTTCTCCCCATGCCATGACACCAAACCAGAAGTGTACTTCATTTTTGCTGAGCAGTTTTCCAAGAAAAATTCACAGCTAATTTTATCATTTCTCCATTTTAATTCCTAATACCTGTGAAGAGATCAATTTTCACTTAGGAAGTTAGGTGTATATTTTAGTGGTGTTACTCCAGTTCAGCTGCTTTAAATAATAGGGGGGAAAATGTCAAAAAAAGATAAATTTAGTGCAGAGGCTTTCACTAGAAGCTTTAACTGCAGGTTAGAATTATACATGCTATGCAGAATTTCCTGCAACACTTCTCCTTTGGGCCACAATGCATTACAGCAGACGTATAATGAAGCTGCTATAAAATCCGTGGTAATTAAGGGGGATTTGACAGTAATTGCAACAGTGAATCAACTTAATTATTACCTGCTTCTAAGAGAGCTAACCTGATGTTATAATCTAACCTTTCCTACTTCTGAAATGAGAGATTAAACAAGTATATGTAGCATTTAAGAATTAAATCTGTTGAGATAGAATTATATTAATATACTTTTCATATACATTTTATGTATGTGTGTGTGTATAGGTACAAAGAAGCTAAATGAACGGCACCATAAGCTGACAAACAACAGATACGCTGACTGTATGCATTCATAAAATAAACAGAACGTAGTCTGCATCTGAGGCGAGCCAGCTTCTCTGTTATTTGCTGAAAGCATGGGGACCTATAGAAAGACCGTTGCTATAAAACGCTACGACACACACAAGCCTAGTTCCTTGAACAGCCTTGTAAAGGGGATGTGATGAATGTATTGTCTTTCTGTGCTTAATTTTAAGCAAACTGTTCTGAAATAAATTTAAGGTAGGCTTTAGAGCTGCAAAAGTGAGACGTGGCTTGAGGACTTCACAGCCCTGCTGCACACCGCCCTGGTGTGGCTGCCGCCGTGACCCTGGAATGGTGAATGTGCAGTACTGGACGTTCCAGTGTTACACAGAGGAGAGGAGATTCTCCTTTGTCCAAAACGGGTTTGCTGTTTTTCAGTGGCACGTGACTTGAACTAAAAAGAAGCTTCTTACAATGTCTTCCAACTGCTTTGAAACTGGGACCTGGGCTAGAGAGCTCCATGGGTTAGCGAGCAGCGAGGTCCAAGCCTCCTGGTTCTTTCTTACCCTGCCTTCAGACAGTCATCCTAAACACCAGGGGGAAAGTAGCCTAACATAACATTGGTCTGCTCAATTCCAGCCCGATCAATCCAGCTCTTTCACCTACTGCATCAGGTATACTGAGCCCTGTGCCACCCACTCAGGGTCTGTTGGCTGTGCCCATAAATACAAGCATCCCTTTTGCTGAAGTTTTCAGAGCTTTTGAGGTGTGTTACCTGAGAGCAGGGGGTTGTCAGAGGGTCGCTGAACCAAACCCTTCTCAAAACTCTTCCCCAGTGTCGTACGTGGCTGGTACGTGCAGCACGGTGCCTGCAGCAGATGCATTTCAGCACCAGTATTCTGGAAGGTAAGGGGTGTGATAAGAAAAATAGAGAAAACAGAGAAATGGGAAAAAATAGAGAAAATAGAGAAGTGAAAATCATCATCGTCATCATCATGAAAACTTGCCACAGCAACTTTCACATGAAGTTTATCTGAAAAATTGACAACATGAGCCTCAATTCTGTTCTGAGGAAGGGTTTGACTGTCCAAGAGAGGCACTGAGGGACTGACTCATGCATGTCCTTAAAATAAATTTACCAGTGTTTACTTCTTGTTATGTTGGAAAACAATAAATTAGAAAGAAATCTTGTTTGGTTTTGGATTTTTTTTTTTTTTTTTTTTTTTTTGTGTTCTGGCCCATAACATGCTACTATTAATAACTAATTTTTATTACCATAGGCCCCAGTTTTCAGAGAATTATCAAGCTGGCAATGTTGAATAGACAAATAGGTTAAAGATGTCACCTGCCATGGATATGTAATTAACTGTATGGCAAGAACAAAGTCTGAAATTGCATTAAGCCAAAACCATCCAAAAGGAAGCTGTGATTTCTCTGTAAGTGTAAACAACATAGTCTCCATCAGTAATTACACCGATAAACTGTGGAAGCCTCAAGGTGCCCGGCAACTCATCCCAGGACATATGCCCCAAGTGCATCACACCTGTATCTGGTACCAAGGCTTTTACTTCAGATGCCCCTTCCTGAAGCCATAGGGAAATTCTCTTCTACATCTACTACTCATAAAGAATAAGACACTTCAGGCTCAGCTTCTTTCATAGGATACACAAGCCAAACACCTCTGACCTGTCCTCCATTACAGGTGCATTTGTCTCACTATTAGTGAGCTGGCTCTTTGCAAAGTCAGGAACAAGATACTTCTGGGAGGAGAATGCCCATGGAACTGCTGCTTATGATCATTAACTGTCATCAGCTGCCATAGACAAGTGGCTTTAAATATCCAGCTAAAAAATTGGACTTTCCCTTCAGAACAATCCTGGAACAAGGGGATCCTGCTGCAAACAGGCTGTAGGGACCCAGGAAGCTTTCTCCTGGGAACTGATACCAGCATTGCTCCTGTCTCTGTTATGTGGCTGTGGAGAAAACCACGATCCCTCCTGCAGTGAAGTTCCACACTGAGAAAGAACTGGGCTAGCTGAGAGCTCTCAGCAAACAGCTCCTCTCTGGACAATTGCAACCTGAAGCTCTGTAACTCTCACAACACTCTCTCCCATCTGGTGTGTGCCTGATGTGGGGGAGACTGCCGTAAATCCAGGGCTGTGCGTGCACCGGTGTGGCGCGATGGGCTCACTGTGGGTGTGCATCCCCTTCCTGGAAGCTGCCTGAGCACAATGCGAGCCGAACACACGTTACGAGGTACCAGGGGCTGGCTTTCTGGTGGCAACAGTGGTGCTCTGCTCATCTGTAAGTAGAGGAAATGGCAGACTTTAAATAACAAATCTTCGCTGATGCCTTTTGCTATTTTTACAACGCATTTTAAAATAAATGAGAGATTAACACAGAAAAAAGTACTTAAGGTGCATGCTCAGTAACTATTTTTTCATAACGTTTTAATGGGTTCAGGGTTGAGCTCCACTAAAATCTGGATTTATTAGAAACGCTCCATGCATTTCAATGGAGTTTTTCTCATGAATCTAGATATTTTACATTATTTCAATAGAGCTGACCCTCTGATTCATTAGAAATGCTCCAATATAACCAATGGAGCATTTCTAATGATTCTGGTTTTACAGCAAATCCAGGGGTCAGCTGTACTGAAAACAATAGTGCTAACCTCTAGGTTTATTAGAAAAATGCTTTTTGTCTCAGTGGAGCATTTCTAATAAATCAGATAAATAGGGATCTCCCACAAAAATCCCCTACTGGTGAAAGAGAAAAATGGATTTGTTGTTATTGAGATCTTTTAAAAACAAAGATTGTTTAATAGACTTTTTTGTTGCTCATTCTAGTCTAATCCCCTCCTATCTAGAGTTTAGGTCTTCACTGTTAAAAACTTAGTAAATATTCCTCGTAATGCCATCAGGCTGAGAGGCAAGCACTGCTGTATAAGAAAAACTGTCAGGCATTTTTCACTTCACTGAAGAAGATACTACAGCATGGCTGACATGCATGGCGTGGGAGCTGCAGTTGCCAGGTTGGGGTTCAGGGTTTGGTGCTGTGCCACTGCTGGGATGGGTCCCTTCATGCTCTGCCCAATGCCTCTGCTTCTGCTACAGAAACGGGGAGAAAGGGTAGGTGTTAAACAGCTCTGTAGTGGGTATCACCATTGATCCTCTAAGGGACCACATGAAATTTAATTGCAGCAGGTGGCACTGAGATTTTTAGACTTGTAAACTATCTTTTTTAAAAAAAAAAAACACCTTCACTTTCAGTTTTTCTAATTCCATAGGAAAAAAATGTCATGAAATGCATGGGCCACCATGCCAGGCCACAAAAAAGGTTAAAAAACAACTCACATACCATCTCAACATGACTCTTTCCACTGGCCAGAGTCCACTTTAGTATCGTACCATGCAGAAGTTACACCTTCTGGGCCAACGCTGTGGACATCCGTCACCATCTCATCGGATCATCCTCCACCAGAACCGCTCTCCTGCTTGTGTGCCTGCGTACAAGTGAGTGTTTATACGTACGTATGCGCGGGCTCTTGGGAGCATGGTGGGAGTGGAGCCACGTCCAGACAGCCTGTCTGTGCGCAGGCAGGCTGGGTGGCACATCACAGGAGCCACAGTCAGAGCCTGGCCAAGAGAACTCCTCTGTAGCAGCGCTTCTCCTCGGCAGGAGGAGATTCTGCATTGCGGTGCGGGCAGGAACAGGAATGGCAGGCATGCACTGATGATCTCATGTGTTGATCCAGTCCAGGAGGAGTAAATGCCTATGCTGTGAAATGCAAAAAAAAGCCTTGCTAAGCTGAGACAAAGCCTTCTGTTTAAGATGAAAGGCCAATGAGATAATTTCAATGACTCAAGATTTGGTTAGAATGTTCCATATTTACTGAGTATATTCTGTACTGTCCAGATATTTCAATGTGGTTCAAATACCATACATAAACCAGTTACTACATTTGGATTCCCTGTTCTCTGTGTGAATTGCAAATCCTTGGCTGAAAGCCAGTTAGTCTCAGTTTGAACAGTATTCCAGTCCTCTTCCCTGCACTCCCCAACAACTTCAAGAAATCTGCTGACCAGTTTCTCTGAAAATCTGAAAATAAAACATGCTGCAGTGGTGACAAATCCACAAAACGAGAAACTCCACTTTAAAAATGATTGGTGTGTCTGAGTAGGTCTTTTTTTTTTTTTTTTTTTTTTTTTCTTATCAAGTTAGATGATTTTACCTAGCAGTGAAAACTGAGAAAGTCAAACAAAAGGAATTTTACCTAAGGGATGCTGCATGTCTGCCCATCTAGCTGGTGCTTGAATATAGGATTGTTTTGTTGCCTGAGTGTGGGAAGATGCTGAACCTGTCTGCTCAAGTTACTGAGAGTCCTTCATAAGGATGAGGGTTGTGTGACCACCACTGGTTTCCCCGTTGCGTGGATTCTCCCTTACACAAGTTCATGCTGTCAGCGCGGTTGTCCTCTAAATGATAAGCAAGTTCTTTAGCAAAAATTGCAGGCTAGGGTGGGAGCCTGCTTGATCAGGGGGATTTCAAGACTTTTTCCTACCCCGGAGGCACTGGCAATATCACCACCAGGCACCCTCCTCCCCCTACCCACTCAAATGAGATACAGCAGTTTATCATGTCAAGCCTTGCTGCTGAGTGCTGTGTCTAGGGCCTCTGGCTGTCAGAGGCAGGATTTCATCTTGGGGTCCCTAAGGCCATATAGAAAGCCTAAAATGTTCATTTATGTTTCTTATTGTCTGGTCAAATCTGTGTGTGCTTAAAAAATATCTGGAAGTTTAAAGGCTAATCCCTGATTACTGTGGTTTAGAAATTTACTGGGTATTCTAAAAAGTTAAATATATTTATTATTATAAACAGCGATGCCTTTATCAGCACTTAGTTATTCTATATAAACTGTTTGTGTATGAAATGTTTCCTTCTGTGATGTTAATTCCTGAGATCAATCTCTCATATTTTTGCAAAGCAGCTTCATTAAAGATAAATATCACTATGCAGGTCTAATTCGTAGAGATATCTGTAAAGATGTATGTGTAGTGCACGAGTACTTATGCATATGGGAATTTGTACCTCAGTTTACAAGAATTTACATGTGTTTGTGCACATAGATACCACAGACAGTATTCCTATAATAATCAGTGCAGGCATATGTGTTCATAACATGTATAGATCTATGTGCTTTGTACATACGCGATGTATCTGTATAGCCATAACTTAATCTGCTGTTCAGAATTTATCTCAGCTTTCCACATGAGCTCTTTTGAACAATGTTAATTGTTTCAGAACCAAAATCATTGATGATAACTCTTTTAGGAATTGTCATGTTGTCTATAAATATTTAGCGACTGGATTGTATTTGCCAATGTATTCCTGTATTACAGATGAAAAGGTAGCATCTGCTGAAATTAAAAGTGGCCACATTTTCGCTGTAGCTTAATTAAATGCCAAAATTTATCTACATTAACAACAAAGTGGTGAAATTTATTGATCAATTCACATGATATAAGTTGACAAATGGCCCGAGCAATTTCCATAATTTTCTACACGTGTTAAAATTTGTAATGAAAAAAGAATACTATATTAACATTAAATGTGAAATGAAAGGGGGATTTTGTAATGGGAGCGGGTGCCCTGGGGCAGTAAACTGTGTTTTCCGTGCCCTGTCCAGGCGGAGGCTGTTTGAGCTGTGTACAGATGGGCCTTTGACAGTCCTACAGCTGTTCTCCTAATTGTCCATTAAGTGTTCTATTGATTCTCTGATTCAAAGTACATGTCTTTCAGCTCAAGCTATCGTGTGAAGTGGCAGACACATTCCTCCTAGAATGACAGAGCTGCTTGAAACCTAAAAATGTGGGCTGCCAGTTTCAATTGAGGATCCCGCTTTCAAAGGAGAAGGCTTGGTTAAAGGAGCTTTGTAATAGCTGCTTAGATTTTAGTTTCTAAACTTTTAGCATCAATCAATTAAAGCAGCAGCAGCATGAAAAGTTTTAATTCCTTGTTAAGCATTGTGGATTGCACCTGGCTGATAAAGTGCTGCCTGAGGATACCGGGTCGCGATAATAAGGATTAGATCTTGTTTAGCTGTATGCAGATTTTTTTTCTCAGACCCCTTTGACATATGTAATGATATTCTCATTTGACTTGCAAGTTCACTTTTAGCATTTTTTTAAAGGAAGATCATCTGCAATTCCAGATTATGCCAGTCAGAAGGCTGTTTAAAATCATCTTCCTTTAATCTGAAGAGTGAAAGATAAGATGCATATCTGTTGCAAGGACCATAAATCTTCAAAGAAACAAATAGTCATAGATAAAACTGTAAAAGTTATTTAGTTCTCTTCTGAAAGAGGTTTATTAATCTAAAATTTCCAGTCCATTGTGTCATGATTTGGTTATCACACTGTATCTCATTTCTTGCAATTGTATAAGCCTTGTGTATCAAGCAAAGAGATGAGAGGCTCATAGCTTAAACTTGATCAGTTGTATTCAGATATATCACTAGAGCTAGGGAAAAAAAAAAATTGAAACATAAAAAATAGCCAGCTGAACAGAGATTTGGACTGAGTGTGAATTTTTATTCAGAAGGTTTCCTCTTATTTTACTGAGATGTGTATGAAGTGATTTTATTATTAAATTTAAACTGAACTTTAAATTCTTGTTTGTCTTTTTAAAGCATAATTCCTGGTAGAAAGAACACAAACAAACTGTTTATAGACTTACTACTTGGGAAACATCCACAGTAGTTGTGCACAAAATGAGCTTTCCCCATATGCCATCAGTTCTATCTGCCTTTATATTTTTCTTTTTAAAAATCCCCATCATTTAAATGAGACATGAAACTGTTTCCGATAAAGCTTAAAATAAGGAGAATTATTTCTCTTCAAGAAGAGTTTTATCCTTTATAGTTAATGAAAAACCACTCTCCTGTGAACGTTTAAGATCTGCTTATTCTTTAATCATCTCTCCTTATATCATTGCCCATGTTAGTTTTTGCACCACAGCTACCTTTGTATGGTGTTATTTCTGATAACCTTTACCTCCCAGTCCCTATCGGTGGTGGTTCCGTAGTCAGATACACCAACATGGAGGCTAACAGATGACTTGGACCCATCAATCACATTAGTTACAGCCTTTTAATTTAAATGAGAAGCTTGCTGATTTGAACAGAATTAGATTTTTTTGTAACCTTAACCTATTTGTCTTTGGGACACTGAATTTACAAGCATCGGCAATGTTTAATCCTAAGAAGTAAATGGACTAACTAGATGGGGATTCCAAGAATACCAACAAAATTTCTGCTCATGCATCAAAGGTAAACAAAGAAAAGAAGGGGGGGAAAAAAAAAAAAAAAAGGAAAAGGAGAAAAAAGAAAAGAGATGGTATGTAAGGGGAGGCATTTGACATTTTATAACCAGAATTTCTCTCCCTATACCATAAAAAAGAATATGTGTCAAATTAAAGAAGTATCATAGGAAGCTGTAGAATATGTTACAAGGCGCCTTGCCTCATGTCAGGAGTGTAAGTTTTGGGTTCGAAGTATGGGGCCAAACACTAAAAGCCCCTTGCATCAAGGGGACAGTAAACCACCCATTTGTTTTCACCATCAAAAGAGGAAACTGAAGAGTCTCTTTAATATAATAAACCATATATTGATACCTGGAAAACATTTTGTAAATCTACTTTGATTCCGGTGCTTTCAATTACACTGTTAGCCAGTCTTTAAAAAAGATTTTTAGAAGCTTTCAACTGTAGACTTTTGTCTTGTTGAATGAACTTCAGCTACACTAAATTTTAAGTAAATTTGTGATGACTGAGCAATATACATTGGCTGAGCTAGAATCCAATAACCCACAGGACAAATTAATTTTCAACAAAAAGGGCAGAAACCTCAAGTGCCATGAGTGTATGGAATCTCAGTCTATCTCTCTGGAGCCATTTTTGCAAATCACTACAGCTATTCATAATCTAAATCAGTCTCCTTTAGCAGCAGAAAGATCTTTTTTCATGACAAAACAGAAGATGACATTCATTAGTGCCTAACTTGCATAAGCTACCTTAAATTTATTGGTGCTCTTATACTTATCTGGGTAAGAATTCCTTTGTCTACAGCTATAGGAAAATTCCGGATGTACTACTTAAAAATATAAATTGTCACTTTTATCAGAACTTTTGGCAGTTTACTTTATTTTAGAAGTAAAACTGGTGGTTAAGGTTTTAAGACTTCCAATGGGCGTTGTTTCAATCATGGTTAATATGCACCCAGGATAGCAATACCAATATAAGTGAGCAGTTGTACAAAAATCTAGAGACCTGTCACTGCCCAGAGCATGGGGTGCTAACTTTTCCTTGTATTTAAGTACAACTTATGGCATTACAGAAGAATCCTATGATCTATGTGTAGATTCAGGGTGGAAAGTCAAACCCTTGGCTGGTGAAGTTGGTGGACTGCTACAGAACTGTCTGGATGGTGTCTCCTTCTCTTCTGACAGACCATTTCTTACACGGAAAGTCTACCAGGCCATACCAATCCGCCTGCAAATATCACATATCCTACAGCAACTGCAGGGTCTGATTATTGTAAAAATGCACATTCAAGTCAGTCTATAGGAAATAAAATACAAATGGATTTGCTTTAATGTGATGCAAGTGAATACTGGTCTTCATCCACCTGTTTTATAAACTCCATTTCCTGTCTTGGGTACAGGCTGTTAATTCTTAAATGCCTTTAGCTTGATGTATCCTGCTTGGGATGCAACTGCAGGAAGTATTGTGACCTAAAGATTGACATACATGTCATTTGTACAAGTGCTCTTTATTACTTCATGCAGAAAAAAGTGGAATAAGCATCTGTGGCAGCATTTGTTAAAGTCTGGATAAAGCTAAATGATCTCAGAGTCGCTCTAGCCTCAAACATATGAACTGATGCTTGCTTTCAATTACAGTTTCTTTTATAGGGTAAAAGTGGGCAGGGATGTTTGAATGACAAATGATAGATATGAAATAATGCGAATGTTAGTGGCTATGTCTGCTCTTTCCTTCTGGATGGAATGACTTCTTGTTGGT
Source organism: Tyto alba (assembly GCF_018691265.1). Lineage (NCBI taxonomy): Eukaryota > Metazoa > Chordata > Aves > Strigiformes > Tytonidae > Tyto > Tyto alba. The sequence goes on from NW_024881272.1 coordinate 32,757,250, forward strand.
AGATCCCACATTGACAACAGATGATGGTAAATCTACCTGAATGCTAGCAGCGGGTATTTAGGCTTCAGCAGGTGAAGACATGATCTCAGTCACAACTGCTGTTACAGAGCTCTAACAAATGAGTTTCAAATGGCCAAAAATCTGCTGTGTTGCTCAAAATGTTTTCTGGATTCTGTTTCTAGTTCTGAATTTCCATTGCTGAGAACATCCCTGAAAAGTAACTATCACACGACTACCAGCCAAGACAACAAAAGAAACGGTTCCCACGGTGTTGCAGAGCCTGCTCTGATTCTTATTTCTAACAAGGAGTTTTGATCCTCGCAGCTGGTTGGAAGCAAATACAGCTGTATCTTTGTAACTTCCAGGGGATGGGACTTGCAACATAATACATTTCAGAAGTCCTTCTTTTCATTTATCCTCAGCTGTAGTCATAATCCTTTGCAACTGACTTTTTCTTTAACCAGGAAATTCCTAGGAATATTATAGATTCATAATTCTGGATCTATTGCAGGCTGTTGTAATAGGTAAATGAGACTAATACTTAGCTACAGAAAACATATCAGAATTAACTTTATCTTCATTTGTCCATATGTTTATGAAAAGGAAGAAAATTTTGGAAAAACAAAAAATATAATTACTCATCAAAGACTCCTAGCAGGAGCATAATATCTAGTGCATTCATTCATCAGGCACAGTTTCCATCTCAGATGGAGTAAGAGCATTCAGATTTAGGGCTGGAAAACATAACAGAGATTTCATGGCATAGATGGGAAAATTCTTACGCATTGTTTTGCACATTTTTTCCCCTAAAATTTGAGTAAAAGTTCAGGTGAGCTCTTATTTTGGGCCATCTTTCTTAGGAGAAAAGGCAGCTGTGTAATTCTTGTTTTATCGCCTACATGCTATTTGTGGCTCTGCCTCAGTGGATGACCTTGGCTAGTCATTTCCTTTCTATAAAGTGGCAATTGGGCTATTTACTCTCTTCCCATAGGTGCTAGGAAGCTTAATTAATATCTGCTTTGAGATCCTCAAAAGGTGCTAAAGTGTTACTATATACTAAAAACAATCTTTGTAGCTCTAAACATAGAAGAGAAAAGGGTCTATTAACTAGCTGTCAGTTTGGAAGGTGCTGTATGAAGCGTACAGGGCGAGTATAAAATGTACTGCCTCTATTCCTGAAAGCAGAGACCTTTCTGCAATGACCCTTCTGTATGACTCTCATCTCTGGAAAAGAGTTTTCCCATCCAAGCTCCAAACGCTACCAAATGACTCTCTTCCAGCCTATTTTCTTCATGAAACAGCGCACACTTGCAATGGAAGACAAACATCGCTTTATGCAAAGGAACACAATTTCCCTCATGAGATCTGAACACAGAACAGAAATCCCATTGCAGGAACTTCCCTGGTGCTCCTGTACACCTTGAATGTGCAATCTGCAATTTTTTATCAAACCATATGATTTATGAAATATGGATGGCTACCCAGTGATGCTTTGGCACAGCTTGGCTATGCTCTGTGGTTCTCTCACCTGAAGAATGTGGATGACACTCATGGTTAGTCAAGAGAAGCTGCCAAACATCCTCTGATATATAGTACAGAGATTGCAGTGCACAGAACTTGAAAGAAGAACAAAATCAAGTTCTTGGCCTCCAGGCATTACCATGTATCTCAAACCAATCTTCAAAGAAAGTTATTATACTGGAGTGAGCGCAGCTCAAATCAGGCTGTGATGTTTGCTTATTATTGTCAGTTTTCAAACTGCAACCTATGCTATCTCTGAGCAATTTGTCCTTTGATTTGAAGCTGATTGAGAGCAGAACAAAATGGCTCAATTATAAAGTTACCATAGCTGGATCTCTTTAAAAGTGAGCCTAACTTAATTTCAGCTCTGCCTCATTCTGAGGAAATCTCTGCTGTAATTTGGCAATCTTCTCAGGATGGTCCTGAGGGGGTAGCATAAAATAAGAAGGCAATTCACTTCCATCAGGCTTCTGGGTTTGCAGCTTAAGGTGATGGTATTGAAATGAAGGTGAGATTTGTTTAAACCTCTTCTGGAGTGAAACAGCCATTTCCAGCTGCTGCCATATCTCAGCATGGAGTGGCAGTAGGGAGGGGGGATGGAGTTTAGGTGCAGGCGCGATGAGATGATCCATGCAAAAACTCAGCATGTTCTCCTGGAGAATGGTGAGGTTCTTGAAAACTGAAATTAGAGTGATCCAAAACGTCCTCTTTGGAGCACATAAGAATCATGTTTTAGGGAAAAAAAAATAATTTAAACATGCTCTAAGAATGGAGGTGAGAGTCTGCAAACTCGGTTGTGACCAAAAAGCCACTGAGAGTGCTAAGCACAGCCCCAGCTAGAAGGTCCAGGATCGTTACCCCTTTCCTGAGGGTAATAGGAAGGGAGCTGCCACTGACTATCGGTCCTTTGGGCATTCAGCAGTGTTGCTTCTAGTAGCCAAGATGCCCAGGGATATTCCTGATAGGAAAGCTAGCAGACATACAGCTTACAGTGGTACAAGTAGGAAGCATGTGATTGTTAGAGAGCAACTACTGCAATGAATTCCTGAGATGCCTGGCTTTTAGCCACCACTTGAGCTTCCCGTATAATTGTCACAGGCTTTAGACAACTGAGGTAGCCCACACTGTCCACTCACTCTCTTTTTCCAAAAGATTTGGAAAAGTGACTCAAAACATTAGTTAAAAATTTAATAAAAGCATTAATAAAAAAATTAAAAATTAATCAAAGCATTAATAAAAGAAAGTTGTTTCATCTCCAACATTCATGTTAACCTACAACAGAGCTCAAGTATTTCCCAAACATTAAATACTTCAAATACTGCAGTAGAAAAAGAAGGATTTAGTATGGGAGGGTGCTTGGTAGCTAGACATAATCTAGGGAAGCACAGAGGTAAACCTGTCCTGGGTGTTACCATCCCAAGACTACTGAGCTTGGAGACTGAGTGGCTCTTTCGACCACCAAATTAGTCCCTTTTGGTTAAAGATGAGGCTTGTGAGGTGCAAAAGCTGGTGCTGGGCTGTCTAGCTAATATAATGGCACACTGTGGCTGCACATGCTGGGGATACAGACTCAGGGGTCTGTGGTGCCGGCCAACCTTTCCAGGGGAAGCAATTCTTTCCCTTCATATCATCATGTTTTTAGGGGTTACCTTGCTTCCACCACACTTTGAAGTGGTTATTCGGTTGTCTTCTGGCATAACGGCAGCATCAGTGTGAAATGTTTGCTCTGCCACGCTGCTCTGTTGTCTGCAGGCTGCGTGCTGCTGGGGAGCGCAGGAGTGTTGTTGGACTCTCTCCTCTCTGAGCTGTTAGGGCCTCTCCCTATCAAAGGTTTTTTTCACTCTCTGCTACAGCTGCTCACTTTTGGTCCCACTTTTTCCTAAGACTTTTCAAAGGTTTCAGAATCAAGGGACTGAGTATTATGAATGAATTTTTAAAAAAATCACGAAAGAAACAAACCACCACACATGCCAAAATTGAGCCATGAAAATTCAGTGCCTAAGTTCCTCCATGCTGCATCTCATCAGAATTACAGAAGAGCAACTGCAGTTTAGTTCCAGGCTTAGCTGATTCTTGCCAGCTTAAAATAAAAATAAAGCCATTATACTAACAAATTTTCACTGGGTCATGTTCCTAAGTAACATGGAGAGAAAAGTACAAAGCCTGGAGTAAACACCAGAAAAAAAATTAGATGATACCCAGTTACACATACAGAAAAAGATTTTGGCAAGAATTATTATGTATGACCTGGTCTGTGTGTTACCTACACATACATTTACTTTATTTTTTTTACACTGCCATGTCAAAGCATCTAGAACTTGACATTAGACTTAAAACAAACCTTCACAGAGAGATGAGCTTTTACAGAAAGAGAAATAATTCTTTTAACTCCTGACCATGGTTAACATGCACATTTCCTTACATTTCACAAGTGGTGAATGAGAGGTCTGATTAAACATGATACAAAAAGAGCTTGCAAGTAGCACTGTTTACTAACATTTCAATTTCTATGCCTCATTTATTAGACTTAGAATAAAAAGGTTAGAGGGGTGTTTGGGATTGTCTTTAACCTTGATGATATTTCCACTGAAGCAGCATAATGGCTCTTAATTGCTTAAGTGAAGAGAACATGTTGACATGTCCTTCTTTGTGCTTAAAGCTCTGTGCCTAAACCATTATGCTAATTCAAGCATTATATACACCAAAGTATTTATGGGACTGACACAAGTGATGTTGCAGGTAAAGGGCTGTGAAATGGTCTGTAAACAGAGAGAATTGATTCCAGGCCCAAAGCAATGCTGTTAAAGTCACAGACATTGAACAGCCAGCCCTACAATTTCTATCCAGATTGTCAAACTGGGTCAGACAGTGTCAGCAGGACTGCCATTATAGATCAGATGGGTGGCTTTAATAATATGTAAACCAACCACATAAACGCAAATTAACATGGAAGCAATACGGACTTGACTGTGCTTTTTTTTTTTTTTTTTTCCCTGTGCATAGCAGTTTTGGTCACAGAATACTCAGTTGTAACATTTGCTAAAACATTTAGGTGTTTAAAAAAAAAAAAGAGAGAGAAGAATATCAGCAGTACGACTTGTTACTGCATTTTTCCCAGTCAAGAGACCAGCACTGCAGTTTGAAAGGAACACAAAGAACATGCACATCATGTGAACCTCTGTACAAAAATAAATACTCCATCTAGGGGGTTTCATTTGCTTATCCAACATATGAAGCAGATAGACTCTTTGTATTTTCCTTCTTGGGTCTAAGGCTAAGAGTGCGGTTTTACTTTATGCTCAAATAATTTATTATCTTGCTTGTTTTATTACTGATAACCCATAGTTTTTGGCACTGACTAGAATTTTGAAAATACAGTTTCCTTTAAACTCTGCACCTAATTTATTGCTTGCGTTTCACTAATTTTAGACAGCTAAGTGAGACTGATCAGCTCTGTCTTTATTTCTGCTTAGTTTTATTTTTGGCTCTGGAGTACTAGGACTGACACTTTTCTATTTAGTTTTGAACTGATGCAGAGTAATGTCTTAGTCTCTGTATCTTTCTTGTACACTCCGAGCAGACATTTCACTGATTTTGATTTTTTTAAATGTCATGAGAACAGTATCATTCATCATAAACCTCACATGTAAAAGGTAAACCTCAGAGGGAAGTCCTGTATTCATAGTTGTCTGTAAAGCATTATCATACTTTGGTGATTATTTAAATGACAAAATAATTTAAATAAATACAGAATAACAGATTTCATAACACTTTTCTTTTTAAAAATAAAAATATAAATGTTTACCTTGAATTCACTTCAGTGTCCTTTGAAGCTGATCCTTCAATAAAAAAGAAATTTGAGACTCAACAGACCTGATCATAGATGAAAATCTAGAAAAATAGGGAATAGTTGTACCTATTTCTTCATAGCAGAAAAGCTATGTATTTTCCAGCAAAGCACACCTTGCTCATGCATCAGCATTTTCTCTTTTTTCCACCTTGGGATATTTTTGATTTAATGTCATTTTATAGATTGCTGTATCGCTAAAAGA